>NW_025963813.1:32672726-33272726 GCF_023055435.1 Haliotis rufescens
GCAATATCACGGCGGGGGACACCAGAAATGGGCTTTACACATTGTACCCATGTCGGGAATCGAACCCGGGTCTTCGGCGTGACGAGCGAACGCTTTAAACACTAGGCTACCCGACCGCCCCCGAAGGTGAAGAACTTGAGTTGATAGATACTGTTTGTGTTGTAACCTACCTGGAGATTTCGGACACACGCCACAGGATATCGGACAAGACAGCGGGAAAAAAAGGCAATTGGGCTTCGAACAACGTGCAGGCTCTTCCACTGGGCAATTAACTGTTGGAGAAAGTATGACATTGTGAAGAAGGGTTTGAAAGTTGTGTTCAAGATTATTTCACAAATAGCGAGGTGCATGCACGTGTGATTATTTTGTAAAAATGCGGCCTATACGAGTTTCATAGATGGTTTTAACATGGATAACCGACTCAGTCACAGAACAGACACCGATCCGACCAGTTCTTATTTTGTCCCATTGATACAGAGTGCCAGGCAGGGCTACAACATGTAACATCTTGTAACGTCGTTTGTGGGATACGACAAAGGATCGAACCCCGACCTTCCGCAGTACGGACAGACGGCCATCGACTAGACGACGGAGGTGGATTTCCACGGTTAATACAAATGTAATGCACCCGTGAAGGTCCGGGTCACAATAGGTCTCCAGCAACCCACGCTTAATGTAAAAGGCAAGGTGGCGTTGTTGTCGTTGATGTCGTTGATGGCGACTATGCTTGTGGTAAGGCGACTGACGGGATCGGGTGGTTAAGCTCGCTGACTTTGTGGAAGAATGTCATCGAAACAATTGCATGGATTGATGCTTATAATACCAATCAATGGATTGTGTGGTCCAGATTCGATCATTTACAGACCGCTGTCATGTAGCTGGAATATTGCCCCGAGTGCGGTGTTAAATAACAAACGAAAAAAACAAAGTAATACATTATATCAGATAAAATTCAAGAATACCTGAGGCTTTGGCCAACAGACTACCCTGAAGTCCGCCTATTGATCAGGGCGCCGTTGTAAAAAACAACCTTAGCCCTATGACTGTCGTAAGTCAATGCTAAGATATGGGAGTTGCGATCAGCTTTGGGCTAGTTTCGCTTTGTACAACGGCACCCAGATAACTAAATATTTGTGACATAATATCTCATTGTTCTCGATCTATTGTGATGCCATCTCTTTGGCGATTGTGAATGGCTAAATTAGACGATCTTGATGCATAATATACATGGATATGGTTTGGGTTGAGGCATTCTGCCCCATCTCCCATGCAAAGCAGCAGTCACTTCATTGAGCGTATGGACAGGTGGGTCTCTTTGTCGAACACAACAGTCTAAAATGGGACAGAATGGGGCAGAATTCCTCAGAATCAAATCCAGAGATTTATCCAAAGAATGAGGAGGTGTCTTGAAGCAGTTGTTCGGGTTCAGGGAGGTTACACAAGATACCAATAGAAAGTCAAAAATTGGACTTGAAGGACATTGTTCGTCAATTCCGTAAACAAGAAGTGTGCATGGTACTGACAGTTAAGACTGTGCAACAAAATGGACATTCGTAATTTTTGGGGATGAAATTAAGACATTTTCCAAATCTGTAACATCTATAAAAAAAACCGCATTATATTATTTCATGGTAATCTTGACTGTTCCTCCCCAACCCTTTCTTTTCACTAAATAATTTATTTGGTATGGAAATCTTTTACACATTTTATGTACTAGTTCGTTAAAGTTGCTCAGTCTCAGAATACACGGGTGTTGCGTAACTAATTTCCATGTGTATACAAGACAGATCTTACGTTTTCCGCAACTTTTTCCAGAAGTAAGTTTCGGGCAGCTACAACTACAGGTGCTAGGCTGAAGACGTCCTCTCCACTGACAGATACGTCCTCCACAATCTGAAACAGAGGGAAGCCTGCAATCCCTATCTACACATCTTGAAGACCCAAATGCATAATGGGCTGAATACATCAGTTGATTTCATCTATGCACAGGGCACCTGGACAAGAGTAAGTAAAACATCTTGAAACAACATATTTCACAAAACAAAACGAACAGGTGAACATTGAAGAAGGCAACTCCCACCAACCCATCAAACTCAACTTCTAGTGTATAGAAACACTGATTTAATTCATACTGTAAAATGTTGTGAGCACCAGTGGTACCAACTTAAGTTTGAACAGGATAGACCACTATAAGAATCAAATTGAAATTAACAACAACAAAATGAAACCAAATTCAGTCTAAAATATGAATTCCAATAACCCCGAAAAGAGCCATGTAATACGAGGTTCGAATCAGCAGTAAAATTGTTCGAATTAATCCAATGCGTGTGACTGTCTGCTAAGTGAATGAGTATGGTTCTACGCCGCTTTTAGCAACATTTTAGCAATACAACGGCGGGGAGGGGGGGGGGGGGGGGGGGGGGGGGGGGGGGGCACCAGAAAAGGGCTTAACACATTGTACTCATGTGGGGAATCGAACCCGGGTCTTTATCGTGACGGGCGAACGCTTACGCCACTAGGCTACCCCCTGTTTTACAAAGTAAAATAGATAAACAGGATAACATCACCACTGAGCAAGTTTATCCCCGACTTGTGTATATCATTATTGTACTGACTGATAATACTATTTGGTGCCTTTAGGCTGTCCATGAAAGTGGCGAAGGTGAACAGGCGACTTCTATATATACCCACCACATAATCCCGCCTTCTTGTAGGCGGCTCCTATATATACCTACCACAGAGTCCCGCCTTCTTGTAGGCGGCTCCTATATATACCTACCATAGAGTCCCGCCTTCTTGTAGGCGGCTCCTATATATACCTACCACAGAGTCCCGCCTTCTTGTAGGCGGCTCCTATATATACCTACCATAGAGTCCCGCCTTGTTGTAGGCGACTTCTATATATACCCACCACATAATCCCGCCTTCTTGTAGGCGGCTCCTATATATACCTACCACAGAGTCCCGCCTTCTTGTAGGCGGCTCCTATATATACCTACCATAGAGTCCCGCCTTCTTGTAGACGACTTCTATATATACCCACCACATAATCCCGCCTTCTTGTAGGCGGCTCCTATATATACCTACCATAGAGTCCCGCCTTCTTGTAGGCGGCTCCTATATATACCTACCACAGAGTCCCGCCTTCTTGTAGGCGGCTCCGATATATACCTACCACAGAGTCCCGCCTTCTTGTAGGCGGCTCCTATATATACCCACCACATAATCCCGCCTTCTTGTAGGCGGCTCCACAGGCGCTACACTTCGCCCCGGTACAATAGGGTGTGTGGAAGTTCCGCTGCCTGGAAAGGGCAAACTCACGTCAATATATACGGTTAGAATTGGTCACCAATTTGTGACTGAAGGCTCTGGGGGAGGTCACGTGTTGATTCCCAAATTGAAACAATGTTAACCCAGAAATCTGTACTTAAAAGATCCTATTGTGAACCCAGTCAACAAGAGGTATACATACAACAAATGTATTACAAAATTAAGTTTACAAATAAATACGACCCGTGAAGTTCCGGGGTAGAATAGTTCTTCAGCAACCCATGCTTGCCGTAACAAGCGACAATGCTTGTAAGAGGCGTCTAAAGGGATCGCAATTGGGATCGATCACATGCATCAACCAAGTCAGCGAGCCTGACCACCCATTCCCGTTAGTCGCCCTTTACGACAAGTATATAGTCGCCTTTTACGACAAGTATATTGTCGCCTTTTACGGTAAGCATGGGTTGCTGATGACCAATTCTACCCCGGAACTTCAAGCGTTTGGGTCAACCGTCACTACGCCGTGAAAGATGAAACGTCTTGTTCCAGATGAAGGGTGCCATACAACATGGGAGCTTACCCTTCAGCATAGTTGCAGACATAGTACCGATGCTGGTGGCAGGCGGCTTGGCCACAGCCGATACGGACAGTATTCCCATACACCACCTGCATATATACAAATCAACTTTGTATCAGTAATACACGACAGTGCACCCTCAAGAAAAGCATAGTCACAAATGTGGAAAAGTTATTTCAAATATATTTGAATGTGTTATGTCGGACTTGCAGCTTTTTCTGTATTCATTGTTGCAACTGAACCAAACACCAATCACTCTAAACCTCTCCCCGGTATGAAGCAGAGCTCAATAAACATTGTAACAATGTTATTTTTGGGACAACACTTTTAGGTTCAGTCCCATCAAGGATTTGGACCCATACTCAGTGAGGCACCCAAACGCCAGTACACGAAGTCAGTGATGTACCCATCTCAACCACCGAGGCTTCCACAAATATGAATAGTGCAAGAATTGGTACTTCAACCAAGTGTTATTCCAAATATAACATTTGCTACATCTGACCACTTTTCTAAATATTATTGTGCTTCATACATAATACCTTACTGTTTCCGCGAATCAATCCTGATACGGGCTTGCCTCCAACAACGATGGGACATGTCACCATAAATACATCCGTGAAGATCCGGGGTAGAATAGGTCTTCAGCAACCCATGCTTGCTGTAAAAGGCGACTATGCTTGTCGTAAGAGGCGACTAGCGGGATCGGGTGGTCAGGATCGCTAATTTGGTTGATGAATGTCATCGATCCCAATTACTTGGATCGATGTTCATGATATTAATCACTGGATTGTCTGGTCCAGACTCGATTCTTTTACAGACCGCCTTCATAGCTGCAATATTGCTGAGTGCAGCGTTAAACGATAAACCTACCAACCACCACAAATAGGACCATTGTTGATCTCCACGCCCATCATGACGAGCACCCACCTGTGTGTAGTGACCAACAACTCCGCCGTTGATGGAACCATTCCCATACTTGTAGTCCTTGATCTCTCTCGTCCAGGCCAGGAATGCTTTGGTGAAGTTGAACTCTCCGCCTCGGCGGGCCAGATTTTGACCAATGTTGTATAGTGGCATTCCTGAAAAGTAACAGTGTAAAGCTGAACTTTGTTCCAATGTTTGACAAGTCCGATTTGTTTGCCAATTGCAATATGTACTGGCGACAGGCTATTCCAACAACTAAACCAAATTAGTCGCCTCCACACGCTTGGGTCGCCCCATTATGAAATGTCTAAAAAATGTATGCTACAAAATAATTAAAAGGTTTAGACTATTACTCCTAAATTAATGTGGAAACTTGTGTTGCCTATCTCCGATCTGAACGCTTTTTATTACTTCCAGCTCTGTATTAAATATCGTTGAAATAGAAGGATTTAACTAGGTGGCGTGTGCAGCGAGAGTCCGGTCAGATGTGAAGATATGTCTAGTCACGTGACAGCATACGATGTCCGGCTTTTCTGTCCGTAAGCAGGTCTTTCAGTGAGAAAGGCTATGGTTTTACGCCGCTTTTTGCAATATTCCTTCAATAACACGGCGGCTGATCATGGGCGTCACACATTGTGCCCATGGGGAAATCGAACCCGGATCTTCTTTCACCACTAGGCTACCCGACATCCCTTCAATGAGTGAATGTGAAAGTTACCGTGGACTTGCTATACTTATCGAGATGTCGGCATGAGTTTTACATCTCGTACATCAATGTGGGAGACTAACCGATTGCCCGCCTCTCCGCGCCCTTGTCATGGCCCAAGACACACCGCCTTGCCCACTTTCCCGCTATGGCCGCCAACTCCTCATCCCAAATCTGAAATTATCAATCATGTTTGCCTTATGGAGGGGACGCGCATCTTAAGGTACAGGATGCTAGTCAATCATAAACTGAATCGGTTATTAAACACAAAAGGTCAGAAACTTCGCGTTTGATGCCACATGTCACCTGTCTGATATTCATATATATATATATATATGAACGCGCGCGTGCGTGCGTACGTGCGTGCGCGTACTAGTCCGGACTGATGCCGATTTATAGTGCTAGCTCACTGAGATACCATGCCGCAGTTGAACATGAATACCCCACTCAGACACAACACACTGACTCCGAGCCGACCAGTCCTTGTTTTAGCCCCTTAATGCCGAGCGCCAGACAGGGTAACAACAAGTACCATCTTTTAACGTCTTTTGGTATGACGCGGCCGGGGATCGAGCCCCGAACCTTCCGCTCTCCGGACGGACGCTCTACCACTAGACCACGGAGGCGGTCCCACATTTAAGTGGCGAATGTCCATGCATAACGACATGGTCATGCACACTGGAAAGGTTCCAGAGGTGACTCTGGAGAAGTGCTTGGAACGAAGAATAAAGACATGCATCAACCAAGTCAGCGAGCCTGACCACCCGATCCCGTTAGTCGCCTCTTACGATAAGCATAGTCGCCATTTACGGCAAGCATGGGTTGCTGAAAACCTATTCTACCCCGGATCTTCACGAGTCAGTTCAAATGGTAGCTGGTTCCATGCAACTTCTGTGCAACTGAAAAGGCACTACACGCCATATGGCATTGAACGTGTTGACAAAACCTAACTGAAAATAGTGTATCACATCTTCCTTTAAGGTTTATATTTCCAAGGGTCGCCACAATCAAGGATGAGAAATGGAAGGTGGAAACTTGGAAAAGCATGGTAACAAGTGGGAAAATACAAATGAAACTGCTTCAGTAACATTTCATCTCCATGCAAACATGATACACCATCCACTTCGGAAATTAACAAAACTAGGTAATCAGGCATTTTAATCTCCCCTACAGCGTTGACAGATAAGTGTAATGCCCCTTTTAACAATAGTTAAGTCATATGACAGCGTGTCGGCTTAATGTGGGAGGAAAGCCCTTAGTGATGCAGGTCTCCGACGTTTAGCGCTCGAGTGAAAACCCCGGGCAGGGGTATGATGTTGATAAAACAGAAATGATCGGGGGCGAGGCAGGATTCGAACCCACTATTATAGGTTCCTGGCGTGTCCAAGGGACGCAACTCTGCACGGCAAATTGTGCCGCCTTTGAAGACTTGGCGGCTGTGGCAACAGACAACGAAACCCTCCACCAACCTGACAACCAGAAAGCTGTCCTGTGTAGGAGATTCCTGCAGTGAATCATGCTGTAATCAAGGCAAACGGTCACCAACATTGCAGGGTGGACAATGTACAGATACAGGTACGAGTTTCGATACATATAAATGAATTATACTGAACAAAAAAAACGTCAGGGATCATGAATATTTTGGGGGGTATTCTTTTGTAGTGAATACTGATGACAATTTCATAAAAATATCCCATAAAATATTCACGATCCCTAACCTTTGTTAAGTATATTAATCAATTCCACCCACCACTTTCTGCATTGCTGGGGCCGGCGGGTCCACCCTACTGCGCCACTGGTTGTGGAGATCTACAATCTTCTCCTTCCAGTCACTGGTCAGTGGGGCGTCCACACCAACGTCATGACCACACATGGTGTGGGTGCTGGAGAGCTTCTTGTAGCGGGGGTCGCACTTCATGTTTGAAAAGAAAAAAAAAATTGATCACTTGGCCAATCACACCTCATATTCGGACCTGAAGATTGAGTGACAACAAAACCGATCTTCACACATGGTGGGGAATAGAACTGATGTTGGTGCGATTATATGTTTAGTTTTATTTATTATAATGATTTGGATGGTTGGTTTGTTGTTTTTCGCAGCACTCAGCAATATTCAAGCTATATGACGGCGGTCTGTAAATAATCGAGTCTGGACCAGACAATTCTGTGATTAATATCATGAGCATCGATCCACGCAATTGGGATCAATGACATGCATCAACCAAGTTAGCGAGCCTGACCACCCGATCCCGTTAGTTGCCTTTTACGACAAGCATGGGTTGCTGAAGACCTATTCTACCCCGGATATTCACGGGTCTTATTATTATGAAAACCCGTTAGGGACCGATCATTTGATATTGTGGTTGTATGGGTGGGTAGGGGTAGGGGTGGGGGTGGGGGAGTGGCTGGGCTGGGCTGGTCTGGGCTGGGATTTTTTAATAGAGGTTTACATATTTTTTTCAACTACATCAACACCAGATATTTTATTTAAAACGTTTCGGGGACAATTTTTTTTATATAATCCCAATCAACCAAAGACTCGCGTCTACGGAGGCAGTCACTCAATGTTCGACATGAAGTGGTTTTATTATTTCCCTTTCGTTTATCCTACCTTTCCTGGTTTAGGTGTCGTAGTTGGTTGTGTACCGGTTGGTCGTGCAGTTGTTGGCCCAGTGGGTTTCGTTGGTGTTGGCGACCCTGAAAGTGAAAATACATGTAGCACTCTACTATTTGGAAGGCGATTATAATTACGAGGTGGTGGAGTACACATTGTCCACTCAAATGAAGGTGTTATTGTATCTTACCTGGACATAGGCCACATGTTATAGGACAAGACAGTGGAAATCGTTTGCAGTTTGGGCTTGAACAGCGCTCGCCCTCCTTGGCAGGACATACAACTGCAAGAAGACATACAGGTGTACTTGTTTCAGCTCTATTTGTACGGAGTAAGGACCAAATATACTACTCAAAAAAGGTTATACACATTTATAAGGCTAGTTATGAAAAAAATCTTATTTTGAGTAGTTGGCGGGGCAGTAGCCCAATGAGTTAAGCCGATTAAGAAACGCATGCTATTTTTCGTGACCTTTCTGATAGGAAATATATTTTTAATAAACAGATTAAAGATTTATAAACGTAATCTTGACTGATGTCACATAGGCCACATTGATCGTGAAATGGTCCGCGACTATTGTGCGCATGTGATGGAAGGAAAAGAAAATATAAGTTCAAATTGTTGCTTTAGAACAGAACGTTAACATGAAAGTAGAAGGGACGGGGGAGTTTCTCGGGATGGACGTGACGAGAACAAATGTATTTAGGTGTATTATCCGACAACTTGCACAGAAGAGCCTCCTCGACCTGTAATCGCTACAATGAGAAACTCGAAATTCATTTTCAGATTTTCAACAAAACAATTGTCAATTTGACATTTTTACAAGTCACAGCAAATTTCCAGCATATTGACGAGATACATTTTCTTACTTGTTTCACAGTTCTTGCCCTTTGTTCCCCGTCTACACTTGCACGTGCAGGTAGCGGCATTCAGTTGTCCTCCCCACAGGCACACGAGGCCCTTACAATCTGCAACACATAGTCAGTTGTGAGGTAATCAGTTTGTACACCATCTTCCCTAGGCAAGGGGATTAACTGACTATAAAAGTCCGGTTTCCACCCTTGCCGAACTAGGCTGGTATTATGGAGTTACATTCGGGTTAAACTTGTGAACATTCCATTGAAATGTGACCAGATAGATTCTTAACGCTGTACAGGCGTTCCTCAGACATTTTTTATTCGGCTCTTACTATGACATGCTAGAAACACTGCACTGTTGTATGATGCCTGAGTGCAAAATGGTGCCACAACAATGTTTCTGTTAATTGTGTATCCAGGTGAACTACAGTCAACAGAAACGGATGTTCAATAGTTCTGCATAAATACTTGAGTACTAACACGAAAATTTAATAACTTTAAATGTATCATAATTTGGGGAAAGACGTTTACACTAAACAGTCAAAAAGGTGAAATTTTTGGGTCAAATATAGAACACGTGTTGAACAACAACACCGAAAATACCAACTTCCAGTTGTACAGAAATACCAGTATCGGACGTAAGGTAGTTGGAGTGCAAAGGTTAAATCAAGGTCAAAATCTATATATTAAAAAAGGGAACATGCCTTGAACCAATATTAACCACCTATGTACGAACTTTCAATTCAAATTTAACAAGAATTTGAAAATTATCGCTCTAAATATTGTCATATTCTAAATATTATGTTCGAAATATCTTATTCGGATCTCTTGAAAATATTCGGGTGTCATCACTTGGGGCCCGTGAAGATCCGGGTAAGAATAGGTCTTCAGCAACCCATGCTTGTAACAGGCGACTATGCTTGTCGTAAGATTCGACAAACGGGATCAGGTGGTCAGGCTCGCTGACTTGGTCGATGCATGTCATCGATCCCAATTGCGTGGATCGATGCTCATGATCTCAATCACTGGATTGTCTGGCCCAGAGTCGATTATTTACAGACCGCCGCCATATAGCTGGAATATTGCTGAGTGCTGCGTTAAACAACAAACAAACACAGGTAGTTTGATCTACTCACCACATAACCCTGTTCCCTTGTCGATGTGTCCACAGGTGCCACATTTCGCCCCGGTACAATACGGTGTGTGGAAATTGGTCTGTCTGGAATAGGTAGAATCAGTCATACAGCACTGGACCTTGTTATATGGCAGTGTGTTTTAATTTATTGCTTAACAATGATTGCATTCGTGTGACATTGTTATTGGTTGTGATTCGGTAGACGCTCATTGCATTGTGTTTGGACAGTGATCAGTCGTCCGGAAGGTACTATATTTAGATGACAGTGGGGTGTGTAAACTGCCGCTGACGGTATGTTATGGAAACTTCTTTAATGTTCTAGTACCGTTAGACTGGTGAGGTCACTGTATAGAATTTTCCAGTAGCTTGTTATGCTGTATGTATAGTGGGACAAGAGCGTGTTTACGTTCTCACGTATTTCATCGCTTTGGAACTAGCTTTCATGTGAGGACCGTTCATCATCCCTGATTCCCTGGCTAGCCCATCTCGGAAACTTGACCACTATCGCCGCTGGGTGAATATGTATCATTAATTTCTGACTTTTGCTATCACTACTGTATTTGTGTATTTGATACTGACCACTGCCATCATGTTATATATTGCTATTGGATATTGTATAACCACTATTATTTGCTGCCATTGATTTGTATTTGTAAAACTTAATGAATTTTGTAAGATATTTGTTGATTCTATACCGCTTGTTTGTTGATTTCACACCAGGTTCTTTTAAGTACAGATTTCTGGGTAAACATTGTTACAATTTGAGAATCGACATGTAACCTCCTCCAGAGTCTTCCAGTCAAAAATTGGTAAACACGCAAGACAACGGGTAAACACGCGAGACAACGGGTAAACACGCGAGACAACGGGTAAACACGCAAGACAACGGGTAAACACGCAAGACAACGGGTAAACACGCGAGACAACGGGTAAACACGCGAGACAACGGGTAAACACGCGAGACAACGGGTAAACACGAGAGAACGGGTAAACACGCGAGACAAAGGATATCCCGAGCAGCAAGGATTTGAATCTGCTAGAGTGAGTGAGTCACAATTCAATGTCGCATAGGCTGATTAGCTGGAGTGAGTGAGTGAGTATGGTTTTACGCCGCTTTTAGCAATATTACAGCAATATCACGGCGGGGGACACCAGAAATGGGCTTCACACATTGTGCCCATGTCGGGAATCGAACCCGGGTCTTCGGCGTGACGAGCGAACGCTTTAACCACTAGGCTACCCGACCGCCCCCTGATTAGCTGGAACTTACCCCTCGGCATAGTTACAGACGTAGTACCGACCATCGTCACAGTCAGCCTGGCCGCATCCTATCCGGACAGTTCTCTCAAACACAACCTGCACATATTCAAATCAACTTTGTGTCGATAATCAAAGACAGTCCATCCACAGATATAGCATAGTCACAAATATGTAAAAGTCAATTCAAATTTATTATTTTGCATTTTGTCATAATTGTCCGACTTGCAGCCTGTTGCAAATGAACCCAACACCCATCGTCTTAAACCTCTGCCTCAACAGCAATGAAATATTGAATGCAATTTTGTCACAGGCGACATGAATCCTACTTTTTAACCCGTATTACTACGACACAAGATCGTCTCTACATTAATTTGGCCATAATTTCATCGGGGAAGCTTAACCTACTTTTCTGAAATGTTATCCAAATCGCACCCCAACAACAGGCTCTTGCGACAAAAATATTGAAGTTAAAGTATCATCAGGTGTCGTTAATTGACATGGCACAGGGACGCACCCTGACAAGACTCAGATCCACTCGGTGCTTGTCCAACAAGCGATGTTTCCCAAGCCGATTTGGTAGAAAAGGTTTAAATATGAGGAGACAGACATACGATGTGTTCAATGTAAAGCTGTGGGTATAACACTGTCATTGAATTTGGAACTGAATGCAAGGGGTTATTTCCACATACTTTCTCAGTCATTGTCGGTAAGCATTTTCGGTGTCTGTGATGCAGCAGCCACGTTATTGTAATTTGAACCCTCTGAATGACCATGTACCTGTGTGTAGTGCCCCACGATCTTGTCATTAATGGACCCGGTCCCATATTTGAAGTTCTTCAACTCGTTCACCCAGGCTAGGAAGGCTTTTGTGAGGTTGAACTTGCTACTCTGACGGGCCAGATTCTGACCAATGAAGTAATCCGGTATACCTGAAACAAGTAATTAATCAGATTGATTGATTGTTGTTTGACGCCGCACTCAGCAATATCTCATCTGGAAATAATCGAATCTGGACCAGACGATCTAGTGATTGACATCATGAGCATCGATCCACGCAGTTGGGATCGATAACATGCATCAACGATAGAGGACATGCATCAACCATGTCAGCGAGCCTAGCCACCCAATCCCGTTAGTCGCCTCTTACTACAAGCATAGTCGCTTGTTAGGACAAGCATGGATTGCTTAAGACCTAACTCAGATCTTCACGGGTAATCTCACATTGTATCGAAACATAAGTGCACGTTTCATGAAACTAAAATGGTGGCAGAAATAAGGACACGCTCACCAGAACACTGCAGACAATGCCTGCCTGCCTGCCTGCCTGCCTCCCTACTAGTGACGTAAACTCACTCCAGGGCGACCACCAGGTGTTCACAAAGATTGATAATACATGGCAGATTCATAGCGAACTTCAAACCTAGGCACAAAACGTTTAAGCATTTTGATAATCAGTTCTATAATATGTTTATTTTCTGTTAATCATTTGTTAACAGATTGACAGAATTTCGAAAGGTGTTTTTTCGCTTTTATTTGTATTTCTTTTGGGCGACTCGGATTAAATGCACGCCCCAGGGCAGGAATATTCCTCGAAGATCTACTCAAAACGTCAACAATCTACCACATTTGTCCGCGAAGGGCCTTTTATCAGAGGATAACACCCTGAAAAGACAACCCCATTCATAAACTGTTCTGGATGTTAATAAATATTCAGTTAATTGCATAGAATGTCTTCGGATGTTTGTTCGAGACGGATGTTTGTTCGAGACGGATGTTTGTTCGAGACGGATGTTTGTTCGAGACGGATGTTTGTTCGAGACGGATGTTTGCTCGAGACGGATGTTTGCTCGAGACGGATGTTTGCTCGAGACGGATGTTTGTTCGAGACGGATGTTTGCTCGAGACGGATGTTTGCTCGAGACATTATTCCTGACTCCAGTCAGACATACTAACTTTCCCCGTAATTGAAAAGCAACGGGGCATTTTGACCCACACATTTTTTCAGAACCAGGATTTTCAGTAGATATTTGTGTACTAAACCAGAGTAAAACCTTTCATGCATTTTCGGGTAAAGAGTACTTTTGAAAAATTATGTTTTGGTCCAAACAAATCCCAGGCACTTCCCAAATAGTTGTACTTACCTATTGCCCGCCTTTCGGAGCCTTTGTCATGCGCTAGACGACACTGTCTTGCCCACTTCCCAGCAATCTTGGCGAGTTCCTCATCCCACATCTAAACATACGTTACATTAACATACGTTACATTGCCAGGCGAGTCAAAGTCTAACATTAACACTCACAAGATACGCTGTGTAATTTTGCAACAGATCCCAGCTATGCCTTTGTCTTATAAGTAACTAGGCCTATACCACACAAAGCATACGCCTACCATATTGCATGGTGCACGGTAATCAGCAGCAAGACAAGTCCTTTTTGCAGTTCCGTCCATATATTTCGCACAATCCTCATTTCTAACTGAGCAGAATTTACAACCCATAAAAAAAGAAAAAAAAAAGAAAAGCACTACAAATGATTTTACTGTGCTCAAATACGGACACCCACAGTGGTTGGCTGGTTTTATAACCAGCGGGGAGAGCGAGTTGGTTTAAACTAGTTAGTCTGCTATTCCAGTCACACGAACGCGGGTGACCCCATATACTGGATACTGTCACTTTTCATTTTCAAATTTAGAGTGCTCCCTAAACAAGATTTAAATAAGCCAATGATTATTCTGACGAGTGCTTTATTTTGGAAATCGGAAGATGACTATTTAAATTAAATATCAGTCTCAATTTAAGTTTAGGATTGATATACCAGTTACTTATGTCGACTGTCACAAGGCACAACGGTAATATGAGATAAATATGATGATCAGAATGAATATGATGATCGGATAAGTATGATCCTTGTATGAATATGCGAACAATACGCTTTTGAGAAAAGGCTCGACCAGGTCATACACAGGTCATCACAGCATCTCCATAATAGTGAATGATGGGTGGCCATACTCACCACCTTCTGCATGAGTGGTGCGCTGGGGACCACTTTCTGGCGGTACTGGTTGTGAAGGTCTACAAGTCTCTGCTTCATGGCAGCGGTCAGAGGAACATCCTTCCCCTTATCTTTCTGGCACATGGTGTGAGTGGCGGAGAGCTTCTTGTAGCGGGGGTCACATGTCTGATGTTCAAATATGAGTTTTTTTCTAACGTTCAAATTGTGAGCAGATGTTTGCATATGAATATATTGGGTTCAACGCCGTTTTAACAGTATTCAAGTTTTATCACGGCGTGTCAGCTTAATGTTTGAGGAAAGCCCGATGTGATGAGGGTCTTGGACGTTTACCACTTCGGTGAAACCCACGAGCACGGGTATGGTGCTGACAATCTAGAAGCAATCGGGGGGGAACCGGGATTCGAACCCACAATCATAGGTTTCTGGCGTGCCCAAGGTACGCAACTCTGCACAGCGAATTGCGGCGCCTTAGACGAATGGGCCACCCGTGCCCCCAATAGTATTGTGAACACTCCACGACGAAATGCTAATCAGCATGGATACACATTGTAACTACTTTAACCTTACTGGTCGACACATACAAAATGGGCTACCCGAGGCCTGTCCTGGAAGACAGTCTTTATGAAATTGTGGGTTGACTTAGCGTAAATATTGGCGTGAAGATAACGTACACCACCTTCTGCAGATCAAAGTAAAGAAGCTGCGGCTTATTTCCTGTACACTAACGATTGAACAAGATTTCGGTTATAGCAGAGCGTATCAGCTTATGTTGTGGGATGGCGTCAAACGTTGAACAACGCAATGTGCAAACAGAGCAAGGACGATTAGTGGGCAAATCTAAGGGAAGCAACTCTTCACAATGAATTACGGCTGCCACCCGGCGACGTCATGGAGAATAATAAAATCGAAACGTCTACGAACCGGTTTTGGTTTTTCAGTTGTAGACGGTGTACTTTCCGGTTCCTCAGATTCGTTCGGAGTTGTTGGTGGATTCGTCGACTCATCAGGTGTAGTGTTGTCTGCCCCGGGGGTTGTTTCCTGGGTGTTTTCGGGCGTCGTTTCTTCCTTTTCAGGGTTTGGCGTCGTTTCCTCCTTTTTAGGGTCCGGCGTCGTTTCCTCCTCTTTAGGGTCCGGCGTCGTTTCTCTTCCACCACCGTCACCCGGGTCGTCGTACATGTTATGACGAACGTCTCTAGTTTCACGGATTGGATCTGATGAAAAACAATTACAATGTAACCCTGCAGCACGGATATTTCAATGTCAGGATTAACAAGTCAGGAAATGTATACAACCCAAAATAGATCTAATGCCGCCGAGTCAAACAATATTTGGATAAATGAACCTGATAAACTTTGCAATCAATCTTCCATAGTTACTGCAGAACATTAAACGATAACGTATGGTAAAGTTTTCCAAAATTATTATTTTACATATCATTCGACTCATTACTTGTTTGGTTTGCAGTACATAAAAATGTGTTTAATAGTAGTCCGGATCGACGGGTTACCAAACTTGAGTGAGTTGGGTTTAACGCCGCTTTTAACAGTATTCCAGTTATATCACGGCGAGTCAGCTTAATGTGGGAAGAAAGCCCGAAGTGATGCAGGTCTCAGACGTTTACCACTTCGGTGAAACCCACGAGCACGGGTATGGTGCTGACAAACCTAGAAACAATCGGGGCGAACCGGGATTCGAACCTACAATCACGGGTTTCTGGCGTGCCCAAGGGACGCACCTCTGCACAGCGAATCGCGGCGCCTTAGACGACTGGGCCACCCGTGCCCTCTTCCAAACTTGAGGTTTCACCGTTTATCCCATTCTCGGTATATACACTGTTATCGTGTACACAAATATACTGAATACAAAAACTGGGCATCGTGTTTTTTAGGGGGAATATGTTTTAGTAGTAAAGACTTTCTTTAAAGGTGTGCGGAATATACCAATATTTCATGGTCTCTATCTTTGGTTTCAGTACAGTCCTCCCTCGATACAATGCCACCTTTCGTCCAGCGGAAAATAATGTTTGAAATTAAATGTTTGAAACACCGGCGTTTAAGGATATTACAGAAATAGACTATCATTGACAAACTAAATTCTTTTCTATTTTTAGGACGTGAATGTTTGTTGTTTAACGCCGCACTCGGCAATATTCCAGCTATATGACGGCGGTCTAAATAATCGAGTATGGACTAGACAATCCAGTGATTGACATCATGAGCATCGATCCACGCAATTGGGATCGATGACATGCATCAACGAAGTCAGCGAGCCTGACCACGCGGTCCCGTTAGTCGCCTCTTACGACAAGCATAGTCACGTTTTACGGCCAGCATCTGGTTGCTGAAGACTTATTCTACCCCGGATCTTCACGGGTCCCTCATTGATGTAGGACCCAATGCGGTCATTGATTGTGGAATTCACTAAGGGGTCCAATATGTTTTTCTACGGCAAGTATGGGTTACTGAAGACCTATTCTACCCCGGATCTTCACGGGTCAATAAAGTGAATGATTTTCTGAGGTTCAGCTGTGAAAACATTAGAGATCAATAAATATAGTTTGTTGATTTAGGAGGATTCTTTTCCTACAGATTAACCACACTGCTAATTTTACGTAAATAAATAAAAAATGGCATGACAAGGGAATTGGAAAGTTTGTCGTGAAAGTCATTGGCATTATAACCGGGGTGGCACTGCATATCCGGGGGGTGAGGGGGTGGGTGGCACTGCACCGGGTGTGTGTGTGTGTGTGTGGGTGGGGGGGGGGGGGGGGGGGGGGGTGGGGTGGGGGGGGGGGGGGGCACTGCACCCGGGGTGGCACTATACCCAGCCTGGCACTATAACCAGAGTGACATTAAAACTAGGAACGACTATATACACAGAAACAAACCGAACAAGACTTTCAGAGTAAGAACACGTGCTGTGTTGTTTCTTATGCGGGAACTCATAGGAACAAGCTGCTCCGTTAAATGGAATTTATTTGTGGGGAGGGGGGGGGATTTCCTGTACAGTGAAACCTCGTGGTTTACTTGTATATACATAATATAGTATATATCATTTACTTAAAGTCACTCTGAGCAATATCCCAAATATGACGTCGGCTTGTAAATAATTGAGCCTGGGCAAGACAATCCAGTTATAATAAATATGATTTTATATATTAAACAAAGGCAAGAACCTATACGATGATGCAAGTTATCAAGCTGTGGATACATACAGTAGTTAGATGCAAATTGTTTTTCTATTTACAAATATTGCGTTTTACAGTCGGATATGACACAGCAATATTACAGCCATGTCACGTGGCCTGTAAATCATATCTGGCCAGACAACCCAGTGGTTGATAACATAAGCAACGTCCTCCAACAGGATACAATGACGCCACATGTCCATCTGGTTCTCTTACAAGCACTGATAACTAGGGAATCCCTCAGTTCGCATATGGTTAACAGAAACAAGGATTCGATTACGAGCCATTACTGCATATTTTTCAAAAATGATGAAATATCGTTCGACTCATCACTTGTTTGGATAGTAGAACGTGTCAACATTTTAAGTCAAGATAGCAGGGTTTCCGAACTCGAGGTTTCAATGTTTATGTCGGCATACACAATGTCATCGTCTGGTCCAGACTCCATTATTTACAGACGGCCGTCACATAGCTGGAATATTGCTGAGTGCGGCGTTACACAACAAACAAACTGTAAATCATGTCTGGCCAGACAACCAAGTGGTTGATAGCATAAGAAATGTGCCACAACAGGACAGTCGCATGTCAGTCTCATTCTCTGAGAAGCACCGATAGCTGGGGAATCCCGCACGGTTCGCATGGGGTTAGCAGAAACAAGGATTCGATAAGCGTAAATCAACAGATTGCATCCTTACTCAAACAGCGACATGATAACCGCAGCAGAATCTGTGGAGGCTTGCAGGACAGCGTGCAGTTCCCTGCCAATAGAATACAGCATTAAATGTAGGATCGGAGTGAGTGAGCGAGTTGGGTTTAACGCCGCGTTGAACAGCATTCTGGTTATATCACGGCGTGTCAGCTTGATGCGGAGAAAAGCTAGAAGTGATGCGTATACCACTTGTGAGTGAGTGAGTGGGGTTTAGCGCCGCTTTTAACAGTATTCCAGTCATATCACGGTGTGTCAGCTTAATGTGGGAGGAAAGCCCGGAGTGATGCAGGTCACAGACGTTTACCACTTCGGTGAAACCCACGAGCATGGACAGTGCTGACGAACCCCGAAACAGGGGCGAACCTGGATTCAATCACAGGCTCTCTGCGTCCCAAGGAAACATCTGAACCAGGCCAATATACATAAATACCTGCGTACAACTAGCGTGGCAATGTGATTTTAAAAAGGCGTCAGTCATGTTAATTACCAAGTAATTCCGGCTTCGAAAGCTTTTGAAAGATCATTGACCCCGTACACAAAACTATCTTTTACTTCAATGTTTCGCTTGGTTTGTTTGTTGTTTAACGCCACATTCAGCAATATTCCAGCTATATGACGATGGTCTGTAAATAATTCAGTCTGGGCCAGACAATACAGTGATTGACATAATGAACATCGATGCACGCAATTGGGATACGATGACATGCATCAACCAAGTCAGACAACCCGATCCCGTTAGTCGCATCTTACGACAAGCATAGTCGCTTTGTAAGGCAAGCATAGGTTGCTGAAGACCTATTCTACCCCGGGTCTTCACGGGCCGTTTCGCTTGGAGGGATCGATGCATGTTCAATACGGACAAATCATCTTTACAAATAAGGATGTTATTGAGCGATTTCCTTCAGTTTAGGCCGCTTCAAGAGAATTCAGTCATCTCACGAATTGGCAGCTTGTGGGGAAAAATGTAGGTCTTAGACGTTGGTTTATCACGAGCACAAGCATGACTGACAAACCAACAAACAATCACGGCAAAACGGGGATCAACCCCACAGCCATGTTTCTGCGTTTTGGAGGCAACACCTTGGATGACTGGGCCCGGATGTAAATGAATCAGCAAGTTCAAGGTCACGTTGTCACCTATGACGAATGGTAAGTTGCCCTGACTAAAAATTCAAATTAAGTAAAAATTTAAGGACATGTTACTTGCCACTAAAACAGGTTATTTACAGTATGAAATTTTGTTTTCGGTACGCTGGATAGTAGAAAACGGGAGACAGACGTTATGGCAAGCGCTTGTTTTGTGTGCTTTGCCTACCGATTTCGTAGTGTGACGTCACAGCAGGCAGCAGGGCAAGGAGCAAGCCAAGTACCACGGCGAAGGACATCGTTCGTGTCATCTTCCGCCCGACAAGGCTGAAACAAACAACACAAATAAACGCGATCCGTGGGTCTGAAACAATTTAGGAAAACGAAATGATATTTCCTGCACGACCTTCACTGTTGAAAAGCTGTTGATCTAAAACAAGCCTAATAATATATGGATGTATCTGACAACGTCCAAATATTTATACAGTAGATTGAGATATGACTATTCTGACAGATTCCAGAGGTACTCCTACCCCATCACCTGTGGAGCCTTTGGACTCCAGTCACGAGCTTACCCGACAGCTGTTCTAAAATTCAGAAAATGAAGCTCTCTGGATAGGGTAGGGTGGGGTGTATATGTGGTGTAGGGGTGTATCTGTGGGGTGGGGTGTATACTTTAGGTAAGGGTGCATATGTGGGGTAGGGGTGTATATGTGGGGTAGGGGTGTATATGTGGGGTAGGGGTGTATATGTGGGGTATGGGTGTATATGTGGGGTATGGGTGTATATGTGGAGTAGGGGTGTATATGTGGGGTATGGGTGTATATGTGGGGTAGGGATGTATATGTGGGGTGGGGATGGGGGTGGGGGGGTGGGGGGGGGGGGATGTGGAAACAATATCAGCACAATTATATAAAATGTTTGTACAAAATGGATGAAACATTGAATAAATATAACTTGCAGAAACATTTAGAATTACATACACAATGGTGGCTCTTCGTCTAAAGGTACAATGATGAAAGCCTTTATAACAGTTCATGAGGGAAGCGGTAACAACCAAAAGATTTCATTAATAGAGTGAGTTGGGTTTAACGCCGCTTCTAACAGTTATATCGCGGCGTGTCAGCTTAATGTGGGAGGAAAGCCCGAAGTCATGCAGGTCTCAGACGTTTACCACTTCGGTGAAACCCACGAGCACGGGTATGGTGCTGACAAACCTCGAAACATCATCAGGGCGATTGGGATTCGAACCTACAATCATAGGGTCGCCTTAGACGACTGGGCCACCTGTGCCCCCTAAACTGTAAGTCAAAGTACGTGATAGTGAGAACGTATTGTTAGTGTGTTTTTTGATTGTTGTTTAACGCCGCCCTCAGCAATTTGTCCAGCTATATGACGGCGCTCTGTAAGGCCTGGTTCACACATTGCCGATTATGGCTCCCGTTTGAGATCAGACAGCGTTACGACACGAAAAGTGAAAAAGTCGGATTACTATCCTCAGTGATATGGATAACTCGGCCAATCATGTCTAGTCGGATAACAATCGTGACTATGTCGTGACAGATTCTGCTGTATCGTATCAAAATCGTAACAATGTCCATGGGTTGTCTGGACGGTGTCGTGAAGAACGGACATGGATTGTTCATTGCCGTTACTTGTTGATAGATTCCAGATTGCGTCCAGATCTTGCCGAATGCGAACCGTGTTTGTCGGTTCATTGTCCGGTCACTGATCTGTCGGATCGCATTCGGGAGAATCGCGACGCTGTCGGGACAGATTCGGTCGTTTTTTATCATGCGGAAGATAAAAATGGGATCAGATTCAGATTGAGAATCGGGACGAATTTGGCTTGAAATGGCTGAATCGGGACGCTTCCTGAACAATATCTGATTGTGAATTTTCCGCCACGAATCACAGGATCATGATCAGACTTGACACATTTTAATCGGGAATGGTCCTATCAAGTACGGCAGTATAAAATCTTGAATGAACCCTGAATGATTAAGTCTGGGCCAGACAATCTAGTGATTGACATGAGCATCATGAACACCCGACCCCGTTAGTCGCCTCTTACTACATGCATAGTCGCCTTTTACGGCAAGAATGGGTTGCTGAAGACCTATTCTACTCCAGATCTTCACAATTTTGATACATATCAATGTATAAGTGGGGCGGGGGAATACGGGAACAGTTCGTCCGTTCGTCCGGCCGTCCTTCCGTCCGCTTCTTAATATTGACAATGGAAGTAACATGATTAAAACTTTGCAAACTATTCTAAGGAGATACATACCAAATTGATAATTCCATAAATAATCGAATCTGGAACAGACAATCCAGTGATTGATATCACGAGCATCGATCCACGCAATTGGGATACGATGACATGTATCAACCAAATCAGCGAGCCTGACCATTTCATGAAGACCTATTCTACCCCGGAACTTCACCCGATCCCGTTAGTTGCCTCTCAAGACAAGCATAGTCGCCTTTCACGGCAAGCATAAGTTGCTGAAGACCTATTCTCTACCCGGATCTTCACGGGTTGTTCGTCGTAATGATCGACTTATGTGGGTCGGGTGATGACATTGCGTGAACTGAATGAGTGCGTGATCGAACCCCTCGGCGTGGATAGTTGTTCATGTTTTCGTCCACTGGCTGGATGGCCTGGTCGAGTCAAAACATTCCTCAATGATTGAGTTCAATATTGCCGAGAGCGGCTGACGATTCTCAATCAAAACCTTGTTCAGCCAACCAATACCTTTTCTTATCATAGATACGTCTTACTTTAAATACAACAGTTTATTTGTAAGTAATACCTTACACAAAATCGGTTTATAACTGTTCCAAATTTGTATTCAGTATTGCAAAAATATGACGGTTAAAACACATTCCCACCTACCTCAGCGATCAGTCAAAACTCTAACTGCGCATAGAAAGCACGTGATTTCCTTTTATACTCACAATAAAAATGAGATTCGCGTGAGTCAACACGGTTGCGTTTGTGTGCGTGTTTTCTGTTCATGTGAACGACAGAAAAGAATAACGCTTTTCACTAATGGATATTTCAAACCTTATCGCAACGAAAGTGTAAGCTTAGCTGTTGTGACCTTCAATCTGTTGGTATATACTCTGTTTTTGTACATATCTCAATTGTGTTATTATATAACGCTAAAAATGTAATAAACGTTGGAGAGGGTTACCCAAGTTGTGTTTGTTTGGTTGTTATTTAACGCCGCACTCAGCAATATTCCAGCTTTATGACGGCGTTCTGCAAATAATCGAGTCTGGACCAGACAATCCCTCTGATTGACAACATGAGCACCGATCCACGCAATTGGGATAGGATTACATGCATCAACAAAGTCTGCGAGCCTGACCACCCGATCCCGTTAGTCGCCTCATACGACAAGCATACTCGCCATTTACGGCAAGCATGGGTTGCTGAAGACCTATTCTACCCCGGATCTTCACTGGAGCACCCAAGTTGGGCCCGATCCTTTTCTTTGTGACTAAACTGTTTGTAAGTCAAAGTACGTGATAGTGAGAACTTATTAAACAACCATCCTACAGCATGGAACAAGTTTTTATAGTGTCTTGCTTATGTTCTTAACTGATTAAAAATCAGTTTTCAGTACATAATATAATCCTTATTGTGGTTAAAAATGCTATAATTTCAAATTGATTTGAATTTTGGAAAATATTGGCAATTGTCTTTGTTCGAAATATGGGGGGGGCACGGGTGGCCCAGTCGTCTAAGGCGTCGCGATTCGCTGTGCAGAGTTGCGTCCCTTGGGCACGCCAGAAACCTATGATTGTGGGTTCGAATCTCGGTTCGCCCCGATTATGTTTTTAGGTTTGTCAGCACCATACCCGTGCTCTTGGGTTTCACCGAAGTGGTACCCGTCTGAGACCTGCATCACTTCGGGCTTTCCTCCCACATTAAGCTAACACGCCGTGATATAACTGGAATACTGTTAAAAGCGGCGTTAAACTCACTCACTCACAGGCAGCTTGGTTTGTATACTTCCCAGGGAGATTAGAGTGAAAATCAAGTGTACACTGATCTACTGACTAGGGTAATAATAATATATTGCTTTGAGTATGTCCTCTGTGGTTTGGAAATATAGCGCAATATAAATGGCATTATTATTACAATATGGAAAATAGACATTGAAACTGGACCAACGACAGTCCATTGCCACGCTGTTATGTGATATTTTGGTATCTTTAGTCGTGAATTGCATTTACAGTTACCGGTATTAATAAACTGCAAGTTATTCCATATCATTTGATTGGCTAACCATAAAACGAAAACAGGCCACGCCCAAAAACTCCCTACAGTTTCCTGATTGGCTGATAATAGGTTAAGTGGGACTTGGATTGAATTATTGCGCGAAACGAAGTATTGCGGTCAACATGTTTTGTGTTAACAATTGAAAAAAGTGATGTTATTAGCCTTGATTTTTTCATTAGAATTCGCTGCAATATGTTTTTGCATTAGGTTTTGGCATAATCTAAACTAATGTGCACACGATTTGAATCAGCGTAAAAACAAAAAAATGACTATTGATACATTTTATGATACTTCAATTTGGAGACACTACCCATACGACTGTAAGAAGTTGTTAGAATAAGTTACTGCCTATTTCCTACTGTAAAAGTCTTTTAAGGTATCTGTGTCTGTATCGCAGACATGCAGTCACCTTGACATAAGTCATACAACATTTGTAATCCCGTGAGGACGCAGATCCCCATTAAGCTAAAATTCGTGTAAGATACTACATGTTACTGGTTGATCAGGCTCGATTGATCGCATGTCATGATACATCAAAGACGTGGTACGTTGCTCATAACATCAACCACTGGTTTGGCTAGTCCAGACTGATCTGGTCACTGTCTCTGGAAAATTGTTGAGTTAAACAGGGGACAGTTACAACATTATTAAACTGTTACGTATAACTGGACCTAGATTTGAACACTCTTCTTACATCAGGATCATCTGTTCCAGCTCAGGACGAGGATGCTGAAGACGCAGCTTAGATGAGTTCCCGAGTTAGCTGAGATTGCTGTAAATACACGACTGAATTTGACTGGGTGAACAGGTTCGGTTGATTGCATGTTATCGTACCCCGACGACGTGGCACGTTGGATGGTCAGTCTCAAGAATATTGCCGACTGTGGAGTTAAACAGTGGACAGGCATAACACAGTGAAACTGTAACTGGATCTAAAGTCAAACACTGTTCTTACATCAGGACCATCTGTTCTAGCCCAGGGCGAGGATGTTGAAGTCGTGTTTTTAAAAGTATTCATTTTTAAAAAGCATATAACCATACTATTTGTAATGAGCTGCGTCAATTCAACATCATTGGAAGCTCTCGTAAAATATCAGCAACATAATCATCATCAACATCATCAAATCAGACACATCCGATACACGTAAAATGAGAGAGAGAGTTTGGGTTTTTTTGGTGCGCTTTCCGACTTTATGCGTATATTGCACACGGGCCCGCCAGGCCAATTAGTGGTTTTGCCAAGGAGGGTATGTCCGTAAAGGAAGGGCAGCCTGGGGGACTTTAGGGCTGCTTACTTAATTTGGGGGAAATTTGTAATTTTGAAGAATGCCGTGCGGTGGGGGAACTTAGGGAGTTTGTGTGGTTGTGTGGTATTTTGCTTTTTTATTTTTTAGGTTTTTTTTTTTTAGGGTTTGGGGTTGTTGAAAGCATGGTTTTGTAGTTTATTAGATGCGCCTGTTTGAATTAGGAAAGTGCCTAATGCTTTGAATTTTTGTAGGTCGTTTAGTGGGTATCGAAGTGTTGCCAGAGTCATTTGGTTGTTGCAGTTTATTGTGGACTTGAGGGTTGTTCTGTGTTGTTGGTGGTGTGTGCAGTGTAATACTGCGTGTTCAGGTGTTTCTGTTAGATTACAGTGAGGGCCGGCATTTACCTGTTTGATGTTTCCTGTTTTTGTGTAGGTGAGAGTTGAGCTAAGTGTGTCCTGTCTGTAATTTGATTATTGCCCTGGGACGGGGGACACCAGAAATTGGCTTCACACATTGTACCCATGTCGGCAATCGATCCCGGGTCTTCGGCGTGACGATCGAACGCTTAAGCTTTAACCACTAGGCTACCGACCGCCCCGAGTTTTATTCGATTTTGAACAGGTTAAAATAGACAGTCCAGATGTACTAGACCGTTCTCGTTTTTTCGGTTTTTTTTAGCGTCACGCTTTTTAACATCATGTGTCCTAATTCAATATGGATATAGGTATCAGGTGTAATGCATGAGTACCGCAGTCACTGGATTGTCTGGTCAAGACTCGATAGTCAATAGGCTGCCGTCATATAGCTAGAATATTGCTGTGTGAGGCGTAAAGCAAACAAACAAACAAACAATTCAAGTATGTGGTAGAATATATGCAGGTGCCTAATCTAGTCAGTTAAACCAAGTGACCTGTCAGGTGAAGATGACAATATTTGCAATGTGAAACAGGGACACACCAGCTTTCTTTCTTCACACCCGCAAGCACAATTAAACAACAGACAAACATCAAGAAGTATTTCTGTGAACCGTAAAAGGACGTGTGAGTGTTGTATTTAACCATACAGTATAGTAAAGGGATTTTCATCAGTGAATATGAAATGCCTCATGTGAAACACAATAATTGAAAAGTGACACTACTCTTGTAACCAATTTTTCAGAACCAAGTGAAAGTCGGACACTTTAGCCCACATGACTCGTGAAGATCCGGGGTAGAATAGGTCTTCAGCAACCCATGCCTGCCGTAAAAGGTGACTATGCTTGTCGTAAAGGCGACTAAAGGGATCGTTTGGTCAGGCTCGCTGACTTGGTTGATGCATGTCATCGATCCCAATTGCGTGGATCGATGCTCATGATATCAATCACTGGATTGTCTGGTCCAGACTCGATTATTTACAGACCGCCGTCATATAGCTGGAATATTGCTGAGTGCGGCATTAAAGAACAAACCAACCAAACAATCCAGCCCTCTGACTTACATCAACGATGCTTTGACGCAGCAATGCATGTGGTTCTCGTGGAACCTTTATCTTTTTTCTCTGAGTCAACACTCAGTGACTTCCACAATCAGATTTCATTCGATTCGTACGTGAAATGCACGGTATGCTCGTCCAGTCTTTTCCGTCTCTAACGTTAACGTGACCACATTTACCAGGCGTTTCTGGCCTCCACCCATGAGTGTGAGTGAGTGAGTTGGGTTCAACGCCGCTTTTAACAGTATTCCTGTTATATCGCGGCGTGTCAGCTTAATGTTGGAGGAAAGCCCGAAGTCATGCAGGTCTCAGACGTTTACCACTTCGGTGAAACCAACGAGCACGGTTATGGTGCTGACAAACCTAGAAACATAATCGGGGCGAACCGGGATTCGAACCCACGATCAAGTCACTCGATGAGAGAAACATGATATTTCACTCGGCACATGAAATATCCTCTATCACTAGTTTGAGGAACTATAGGTGTCCGCCTGGTGGTTATAGGTCTGTCAGTGTACACCTACAGAATAACATACGAACAGTTAATCCGTAATGATGCGAGTTATGAGTTGGCTTTTCTTCGTATTACCCACGTTATGTTTATCGGATGCGTCTGATTTGTGATGATGTTGCTGATATTTTCGAGAGTTTCCGATGAAGTTGATTTCGCGCAGGTAATTGCCAATTATATGGTTATTTTTGAAAGATATTTCTAAAAGAAACACACGACTTCAGCATCTTCGCCCTGAGCTGGAACAGATGATCCTGATGTAAGAACAATGTTCAACTTTAGGCCCATTTATACCTAGCAGTTTAATAATGTTTTAACTGTCCCCTGTTTAACTCAACAATTTTCCAGAGATAGCACAGTGACGAAATCAGCCTGGACTAGCCAAACCAGTGGTTGATATTATGAGCAACGTACCACGTCGTCGGAGTAAATGACATGCGATCGATCGAGCCTGATCACCCAGTAAAATGTAGTATCTAACAGGAATTTTAGCTGAATGGGGATCTGCGTCCTCACAGGGTCACAGATGATGTATGGCTAATGACAAGGTGACTGCATGTCTGCGATACAGGCGCAGATCTAGAATTTCCCCCAAAGTCTTAAATGAAGGAAATAAACTTTAACTTTAACTAATTCTTATCAATAATTCTACCATGAATTTGGAATATACGCGATTTGGTCTACAGGTACCTAGCTGTACATAGAAAACACAGCATCTTTATAACTTAATACAATAATGTGTTCATTTCACCACATCTTCCCGAGGCAAGGGAGTTAAAAGACTATTCTTTCACACTTGCCGAACTAGACTGGAATTCCGGAGTTACAGTTTGGCTTTAGCAACGAGTCTGTGCATTGTCCAATCAAAATCGCGTAACGATCAAGACATCCGGTTCGATTTCGGTCGACTGCAGGATTTGCAAAGCAGGTGTCAACTTGGCTTCGACAGATATTTTACCAAACTTTTCATGTTTTAATCAAGTTGCTAAAGTAATCGGATGTACTACGCGAAGTAAGACCCATTTTATCAAGATATACACTCTTAAAAAAAAAAAATGTTGTTGGTTTGTTGTTTAACGCCGCACTCAGCAAAGTTCGAGATGAATGACGGCGCTCTGTAGATAATCGAGTCTGGACCACACAATCCAGTGATTAATATCACGAGCATCGATCCACTCAATTGGGATAAGATGCATCAACCAAGTCAGCGAGCCTGACCACCCGATCCCGTAAGTCGCCTCTTATGAGAAGCATATAGTCGCCTTTTACGGCAGGCATGGGTTGCTGAAGACCTATTCTACCCCGGATCTTCACGGGTCCCATGTCAGAATAATGAGAACTGATTGGTTCACGTGATCTTGATAAAATACCATGAATCCCGCCATGGGGTAGCATAAATCCCTTATACCCCGCCACGAACAGGCTGCACGTGGATTTCTGAGAGGGAAAATAAATCCATTATGCCCCGCTTCGAAGCAAAAAGTCGGACGCTTCTTCGTGTTAAAAAAGAAAGTCACGTGATATAGCACCAGTCAACCTCAGCTCAATCGAACAGCTGTTTCTTTTAATTTTGAATTTGTTTTATGTCATATTAAAACATGTCGGAAAGATAATTCGTTGTATCAGTATCACTTGGGGTACATGTTGTTTTACGCGTCCATCACTTTTATACAACGAGCCTCGGGACGCCTACAACCACATATACCCCGAGTGAAACGCCTACAACTAACATTGTATATACCAACAGCGAGGCGTTCACAACAACAAAGGTTACATTTCCGTTGCGAAAAGGTTTGAGATTCCCTCAGACCGATCAGTGAAAAACGTTATTCGTTTCTGTCGTTCACAAGAAAAAAACACGCACACAAACGCAACCGTGTTGGCTCATCCGAATCTCATTCTGAAAGGAAATCACGTGCTTTCTGTGTGCAGTTAGATTTTCGACTGATCGCTGAGGTAGGTGCGAATGTGTTTTTACCGTCATATTTTTACAATACTGAATTCATATTCGACACTGTTATAAACCGATTTTGTGTACACCGATATTTATTTAAAAATCATTTCTTACAACTAAACTGTGAATTGTTTGATGGCATTACTTTGAAGTTGACAGATGACAAAATTGACACAATTTGTGGATAACAACTTCTTTTATACTGTAAAGGGTGACGTTTCGGTATAGATCCTGATACCGTTGTGAAGCAAGACTGAATAAACTATGGTTATGAAAGTAAGATGTATTATATCGACCAATTGAAAAGTACAACATAAGTTCGCACTGACCATTGTCAGCCACACTTGGTAATGTTCAGGTTAATCATTGATGATCATTTGGTTTGTGGAAGAAAGCAGGGGGTGGGGGTGGGGGTGGGGGTGGGGGTGGGGGTGGGGAGGGGGAGGGGGGACTATCACACATACTCAACTCACGACAAACGACAAAGAAATCCGGGTACTGCGGGTCATATTCTGACCCAAGGGGTGTTTACTTTGTTTTGAGCAAATTGCGTGCATGGATTCTGTGAAAAGGGAAAGAAGGGTATTGTCCTCTGCAAGTACCAAGAGCCGGTGATGGTCAGCGAGACTAACTGTTTCGGATACGATAAAAGGTCCTATTTTAATTAACTGTTTTTTGTTATCGTTACCGTGAACTATATTAAAATATTTTACCGTTGTACTGAAGACGGGCCGCCACGATTGTTCGTACATAATTGTAAATGTTTCTGTAAGCTATATTTTTCAATGTTTCTTGGGTATACTTGGGTATAATGTGTGAAGCCCATTTCTGGTGTTCCCAGCCATGATATTGCTGGACTATTGCTAACACCATACTCACTCACCCACAAACCTTTGTACAGTTGTGAACTAGTATTCTCTATGTATTAGCCCGCCAAGGCTCGGTAAATACAATGTTTATTCCTGATAAAGGATATTTACCATCCACAAACACACTCGCATGACAACTTCTTTATCATATCATGATCTCATCTCTAAAAAAAACTTTACCTAAACATTGCAAGTTTTCCTGGAATGTGCGCATTAATATATATTACGTCAGAAGGTGAGTGATGTGTCAGTCGGAGAGTGACAAGTCAACATAGTTTCAACCTGTTTCTCATACATTGGAGTAACTACATATAGGCAAAACTTCCTACACAAATTGTCTACTTGCCTTTCGCGGCACTCCTGCCATCAGTACGCTAGGGTAACTGCCCTTTATCAAAGGGAAGTTTCTCCAACCCTAGTCTGAGACGTCTGTTCAGAGTCTGCTTGTCCTGTCATTAACGTTACGAAGTGCAGTCAGATGTACACGCAGCAACAAAACGAAACAAGGCAACAATTCGCACATATTTGGGCCAAATCCATTCTGTTTTCGTTTTGGGAAAAGGTTCAAAGCCGGCGAGGTCAAAGATATGAGATGATCTCGCTAAACTAGTGTCCTCACAAAATTGTTTCGCAATTTATATCTTCTAAATTGCACAATTTTGTAAAATGCCTTAGCTACGTCACAGTTAGACACTGATTTTGAGCATATAAGACTAATCGTTTGATAATGATAGCAATTATCCGAGTACTTTCTCCAAATTCCCGATGGTTAATCCTGACTCGATCGCGGCATGACAAAGGCGACGCCATGTTTGATTGTAAAATACTGAAAGTAGTTCCTACTTGATCTTTGAAATTTGCATTTCTATCCGCATATGACCCCAACGGATATCGTTTTTATCCGTCGGCTTTATCCTGCCGAGAAACACCAATTATATGACAAAGCCTTGTATCAGTAGGCTTGTTTTTCAACAGCGAACGTCATGCAGGAAATATCATTTCGTTTACCTAAATTGTTTCAGAAGCACGGATCTCGTTTATTTTTTGTGGTTTGTTCCAGCCTTGTCGGGCGGAAGATGACACGAACGATGTCCTTCGCCGTGGTACTTGGCTTGCTCCTTGTCCTGCTGCCTGCTGTGACGTCATACTACGAAATCGGTAGGCAGAGCACTCTGTTCACGCGCTTGCCATAACTTCCGAGTCTAAGCGACATGTAGAGCTTTCTTCATCTTGTCTAGCTAGAAAACTAGGAGCGGAGACCGTTTTCCACTATCCAGCATACCGCAAACAGTATTTCATATTGTAGATAACCGAATGTTGTGGCTAGTCACATGTCCTTGAATTTGACGTTGAATTTGACCTCGAATTTGACCTCGAATGTTTTGTCCGGGTGACTTACCATTTCATCATAGGCGACCACGACCGTGACATTGCTGATTTATTTCAACCAGTTGGCCAATTCATCCAAGGCGTTGCACGTCGCCTACTGCTACCTTGAACATGCATGCAAGAAACACCGTTGTGGGGTCGATTCCCGGTTTGCCAAGACGTTTCTTGGTGTCAGTCATACCTTTGCTCGCAGATTAACCAATGTGATAAATTTCCAAGACCTGCATCAATATTTCCCCACAACAAACTGACAATGCGTGATAAGACTGAATACCTTTAACTGAAGGAAGTCGCTCAATATCGTTCATCATTTGTATTAGACAACCTTTCTGTGTCGATCTTTTTGCAATAACAATCTCTCCTTGTCAATTGCAAACCCTTAAGTAAAAAAAGAAGTTATGTGTACAGTGTCAATGACCTTTGAAATGCTATCGAAGCCGGAACTAACGTTACAGTGTGTCCACGCGTCAGTCAAAATGAGAGAGTTGGATTTAACGCCCCTTTTAACGGACGTTTACCGCTTCGGTGAAACCCACGTCCACGGATATGGTGCTGGCAAACCTAGAAACATAATCGGGGCGAACCGGGATTCGAACCCACAATCATAGGTTTCTGGCGTGCCGAAGGGTCGCAACTCTGCACAGCGAATCGCGGCGCCTTAGACGACTGGGCCATCCATGTCCCCCAGTCAAAATGAAGGCGAGCGGATCTCAGATGGGTAATTCCTCTGAGAGATTTACTTGGTAACTGACATGACTGACGTAAAATCACATTGGCGTCTAGTTATATATATATGCAGATATATAAGGTATATTGGGTTGGTTCATATATATGCTATAGTTCCTTGGGACGCCAGAAACCTATGATCGAATCCTGGTTCGCCTCGATTATGTCCCTAGGTTTGTCAACACCATACTCGTGCTCGTCATTTTCACCAAAGTGCTAAACGTCTGAGACCTCCCAGATTAAATTGACACGCCGTGACATAACAATAATGCTATTCAACGCGGCGTTAAACCCAACTCACTCACTCAATGCGATCCTATGTTTAATGGTGAATTCTGTTGACAGGGAACTGCACGCTGTCCTGCAAGCCTCCACAGATTCTGCTGCGGTTATCATGTCGCTGTTTGAGTAAGGATGCAACATGTTGATGTACGCTTATCGAATCCTTGTTTCTGCTAACCCCATGCGAACCGTGCGGGATTACCCAGCTATCGGTGCTTCTCAGAGAATGAGACTGTGACATGCGACTGTCCTATTGTGGCACGTTGCTTATGCTATCAACCACTGGGTTGTCTGCCCAGACATGATTTACAGTTTGTTTGTTTGTTTGTTTGTTTGTTGTGTAACGCCGCACTCAGCAATATTCCAGCTATATGACGGCCGTCTGTAAATAATGGAGTCTGAACCAGACGATGACATTGTGTATACCCAGATATACAGGGAAACCTCGTGTTCGGAGGCCCTGCTATCTTGACTATTAAAATGATGACATGTTCTACTAACCAAACAAGTGATGAGTCGAACGATAATTCATCATTTTTGAAAAATATGCAGTAATGGCTCGTAATCGTTGATCTTCGTATGGACGATGGACTGCAATGTTTGACAGTTTTATTTTTCCAAATAGTTTGACTCAGCACTATTGGGTAGTGTACGTTTCCAGACTTGTTAATCCGGACATTTGAATATCCGTACATTGGAATATCCGGACAACTTCGAGTGGTACAGGTTACATTGTAATTGTTTTTCATCAGATCCGATCCGTGAATCTAGAGACGTCCATCACGAAATGCACGACGACCCGGATGACGGGGGAGGGCAGATAGACGACAGCAATCCCTGAAAATCGGGCAAACGGCGCCAAACCCTGAGAAGTGGGAAACGACGCCCGACAACTCCCGGGAAACAAGCCCCGAGGCCGACAGCTCTACTGATGATTGCACAACACATTATGATGGCGGTTGTAAACCTAATTTCTAATAAAAAGATATTTTTCTGAAAATTTCTACCGTCATATTGGCATATCTGAAATACAGGCAAACTAGTATTACTGTGCAGTGGGAATACCGGGTGAGGATAGTACATCGATGCTCATGTTGTCAATCCGGGGATAGTCTCGATTACCTACCGCCGGCATATAACCAACAGAGGGTATCCATGCCAAACCGGAAGTTGGTAGGACTGGTAGCGACTACCTTTTTCTCGCTGGACAGTACCCACTGATATTTACCTCGACATGACGAGGTTTGAGGGTATATGATGTATCGTTATTTTCCATACAAACTCCGATTAGAGTACTTGCATGAAGGCCAGATTTAAAGGGACAAACACAAGACATGCATGCACTTCGGGATCTGAAATGTACAGACACTCCAGAGACACAAGAATAGGTCTTCAGCAAATGATCAGGCTCGTTGACTTGGTTGGTACATGTCATCGTGTCCCAATTGCGTGAATCGATGCTCATGATGTCAATCACTGGATATGACTGGTCCAGACTGGATTATTCAGACCCCGTCATATAGCTGGAATATTGCTGGGTGCGGCGTTAAACAACAAACAAGGAATCCGGATCGAAACACTCTCAGCGCATCATGATTAGTGATATAACCCGAGAATATTTCATCTTGGCATTGGGGCGGTCGGGTAGCCTAGTGGTTAAAGCGTTCGCTCGTCACGCCGAAGACCCGGGTTCGATTCCCGACATGGGTACAATGTGTGAAGCCCATTTCTGGTGTCCCCCGCCGTGATATTGCTGGAATATTGCTAAAAGCGGCATAAAACCATACTCACTCATCTTGGCATTGTCATGATCACTCTCAAGGAATACATAAATATTCTTTCAGTGCTGATGTGCCGTCAACATCAGCATCTTTATCAATAGCAGACATCTCTGGTGATGATTATATGGACATATATGGACATATGAGAATACTGACAATAGCCCGAACAGGACAGAACGTGCGGAAACGCAGATCATTCTGATCATGAGAGTGGAAAATATTACAACCTCTATTGTTGATTTAGATAGTGAGGGAGTGACATTGGTTTAGTGCCCTTTGATATTCTTTTTTTAAAAAAAACAGCTATCACAACACTGTAGCCGCCAAACAGATGGACTTTCTTCCACACAATGCATGATGTACTGGTACCCTGTATCACTTTGCATTATGATAGACATGCCCATGTTCTCATACTTACTGACTTATACGTGGCCTGGATTGTATCACGCAGTTAACAGTTCGACGCCACAGGAACTCGCTACTGGTCAGTAAATATGAATATTTATCCCCCAACATATATAAGTATTGAAAGGCACCTCATTCGCTTATTGACAAACACACTAGCCGTAAATCGATAGATAAGTACTTTCTCTACCTGTACAAGTCATGTACACTCGATTTAAGCCACTCACATATGGAAATATCGATAGTCTATGCAGCGAGCTTGGATAATTGTCACGAAAGGCGAGCGGAACTAGATGTTCAGCCGCCGTCAGAATCGAACGAGTCCTCTGATTGGCTGAAAATAAGACGTGCTCCAATTAAACAAATTAGCGCGAAATTTGAAGACGGTTATTTTGAGTACTTCAGAGGAGATGGTTTAGCAGCAGAATCTCCAAAAGAGATAATTAATTCTACGACTTCTAGTGTCAGGATTATCCAACTGATCGTCTGAGTTTATAAGTTTATCATTCAATTCTCAAATTTCTGACCATATATTACCGTGACTAAAAATCGGACGTATTGTTGTTCATGTTTGTATATAGATTTTAAGTTTTTATCAATATGTTTAAAGTAACCTTGTAGAGAACCTTCCTTGTCAACTGAGAGAATTTGTTGTCTGTAGTCCATGCTTCCGAATCGGCTCCGTGCTTTTCTTGACACTACCGAGAACATTTTAACATACTAGCTATAGATTTTAAGGCCATTGATTGAGCTTTATGACTTGCTTGGTGGACTAAATGTACTGATGTTAGCCTGATATTTGGCTAAAGAGCTACCCCTTGTTCATCTCGCCCTTCATGGTCGCCATCACAGTACGCGTAACAGAAACCATTCCGGATCCGTGTCCTTCTGCAGACCACCGATATTTTTTCAGCATTTACAATTTCCCAAAAAGATCACTGAAAAATTATTTTTTTACAATTATAACTTTTATTAGCGATAGCACTTTGCGACACATGATATAAAGGCATTCACCGAAAACCAAGTAAGATCTCTGAATCTAAACTATATTCCCCTGGACATTTTGTAAATATACTGAACAACAAAAGTTCCTGTGACATTGAATAAGATTAAATGCAAACTTATGTTTTTTACCAATTCTGAAACAATTTCGGTTTGCAACAGATAAAAGACTCTTGTAAGTGTTCAAATGGTTTAATTTGCCATACTGACTTCAGAAAATGCGTGATTACATAATAAAAACATGAACATGCCAAAATGTGAATTTACAAATCAATAGCGTGTGTCCACCTCTGGCTGCGATGCAAGCAACACATCTTCGTCTGATGGAATGGACCAGGCGTCGTACAAAGTCCTGCTGGAGCATGTTTCGAAGTTCACGTTGTTTTGTTGAAGAGAATCCTGAAGAAGTCGAGCAATATGAAGCCGGACGTTGTCATGTTAAAAGGAAATGCCTGGGCCATGACGACGCAAAAACGTTAGAACAACAGGGCCGATGATCTCGTCGCGGTAGCGCTGTCCATTGAGATTTCCCTCTACCACTATAATACGGGTCCTCTGTCTTGCTGTAATCCCATCCCCATACCATTCGATTGTTATACCTCGAACCTCGAGTGTAGTATATAATTATACCAAAGAAGCGCGAGTATATAATTATACCAAGGAATTCCGTGCGCTAGTCCTTCAGAGGACATTTTTTGTGCGACCAATAACATGAAAACTAGCGCAAAGATTATTTTCAAACGTGGTGAACACTTTCTATACCAATAGGAGTGGTGCAGTGCAAAGTTTGATTTTAAATATTTGGACTATCAGAAAAAATACATCTTTTCTTTACAGTTTTTGTGTTAAGATGTTTTTACTTAAACATTTGTGCGACATATAACTTGAAAACTATTGCATGGATTCTTTTCAAATTACAGGAACTATTTCTATACTATTAGGAGAGGTGCAGTGCAAATATGATAAGTATATTTTCTGAAAACTATAATTTCTATATGTTTTGGACATAGAATTTTTTTACTTCAACTACTGAATGGACTCATTTTCAAATCGAAGTACATCTTCTATACCAATGGGAGAGGTACAGTGCATAGTTTGACTTTAATAAGTGGATTTCCAGAGAAAATATGGTTTTTTTCACGTTTTGAATAGGGGGTGTCAGTGAGCACTGTTCACCGTTTGCCTTGTTTTGATTGACATTGTCCTTCATGTTTCCCTAAATATTTTCAGTCGGGTTCAGGCCCGGACTTTAGCTGGGCCATTCCAGGAGTGTAACATCATGCTCCTTAAACCATTCCCGAGAATGCTTCGCTCTGTTTTGTTTGGGATCATTGGTTTTCTGGAATACCCACCCTTCGCATTGCTATTGGAAAGAGATGTCCTTTAGAATATCAGCGTTCGTTGCACTGGCTTGTTTACCAAGGGAGACAACTCTGGTTATATTTTATTTGTGTGTGTGTGTGTGTGTGTGTGTGTGTGTGTGTGTGTGTGTGTGTGTGTGTGTGTCTGTGTCTGTGTCTGTGTGTCTGTGTGAGACGCCAGAGAATAATGAAAAGACTACCGCTATTACAATTCTATTCAGTTCGTTTTTTTCACACTCAATTTTAGCCAGTAACTAAATTATAGATCCACAGACGATAATTGAAATCGCTGCGGTTATGTATTGCTACAGTCGCATATAACGGTACTCCGTTAGTACATTGAACATTTAAAGCAACCCGCACTGATTTATGATCAAGCAAACATGCGTGTACAGAAAACTACGTTTATAACGAACATGCTTACTGACGGATATGACGAACTTATTTGTTTGTCCTGACCATTTGCTGTACATATTCTGTATATGCTTATAACGAACTACGGTTATAACGAACTAAAATTAGTGGTCCCTGTGAGTTCGTTATAACCGTAGTTTACTGTATGTATATTCAGACTGCAAACATGTTTCGATGATGAAAGCTTGTACGTCTTGTTCAAGCTCGTTACGCGACATGAAGAATTATGAAGAGACACATTCTTAGAGTTTGCACCAGCCAGGCGTCCAAGCGTTGCCATACTTCATGGGGTTGGACTGTGGATCGGGGTCGGGGAAGTTGGGGGGTACCATCTGCTTTCGGTACTCCAGAAGGCGAGACTTCAGCTTTGCAACAACGTCTGGTAGTTGGGAGGACAGGTCATGTCGCTCTGTGGGGTCCGCTGAAACGGATACAATCATTGGTGAGAGCTTGACTGGGTCAAGTGATCGACATCGTGAGCATCTAGCTACGCGAAGTAGTAGTAATTTGTATTGATTTGTGAACCTAGTTAATTTTGTAACATATGTGTTGATTGTATATCACTTGTTGTTTGTTTGTTGGCTTCGTAATTCAGGCCACATGGCCCCTAGTACATATTACATTAGGTCACGTGTCCAGAGTGTTATATCTCTGTCGACCTCATTTTAAATAATATATATATATATAAAGCTACCCACCGTAGTACATTAATATCACAGGATTTAAATAAATTTGCAAACGTAGTATTACCCTTATAATATTTCTGTAATGAGGTAAAAAATAAGTATTTCTCAAGTGAATTTATTTCTTACATACAATAAAGACATCGTATTCATCAATACCATATAGATCTGTATGAAGTATATTAATTTGGGTGATGATGTGATAATTAAATATGCACCTATTACATCAAATAACTGTGCTTTATCAGGGTCAAGGTCATAAATTATTTCTTCGTATATATCATCTTCAGTGTTGTTCATGGGACGGTGCCAGCCATCTTGTTGTCCAGGGTAACCAAGCAGCAGTTTGTAATTGCCCATCCTTAAAAAAAACACACAAAACATACAAACATACTGCAAGATATTTTGCATGGTTGCACAGTTGGGAGCTTAATTAATTGAAAAGGCGCATGCCTTACGTCTATTGTGGGGTCAAGTGACTTGAAGAAGGTAGTATCCTGATTGCGGACGACAGGTTTAAAAAATTAAGAAGCAGTTGACTTTATCATATGCTTAATTTTCAATTGAAAGCATTTTAAGTTATCTTAAAATATCATATTTATATAAAACAAAGAATTTATCGGAGCTTAGGCAGCACTAGAATACTTCTGTATGGTTATATTTTTAAAAAATAATTCAAATTCTAAATTTGTCATGTAAAAAGATGTTTTCGCATAATACACAACTGTTCATGGCTATGTCAGACATCTTATCTTTGAAAATCACCGACTTTCTCTTTTCGGCGCACATTTTCATTTCAAACATGGTAGGGATCATTTGGTTGTAAATTCATTTTTTACCCTAGCTTTGTACCAATTTATATTTACACAAGACTACCCTGCCATTTATTTTTACAAACTGCTGCAGGAATTAGTGCTGGTTAAATAGACATAACCGAATATAGTTCTTTCAATTTTCAATTACACAAAACACAAACTCGGCATACTTACCTTTGCCCTGATCTACTTACTTCCTGTGTTATATTTCAGTCTCTTACCTGATGCCAGCTTGGCCTTCTTTCGGTATAACAAGGTAGTCAAGATTGTAGATGAACTCTGTTCTCTTGGACGGGAGGCCATTCCTGATAGAGTCCCACTGATCTATCCCGTCTCTGTCGGTCACTGCATCACATAAACACACACTACCTTTACTGTGACAAGACGGATCAAACAAGGGGCAATAATCTTCATTGGTGGTCAATTTAATATGGACGATTGGATTGGAACGGTTCCGTCTGGATCTGGGGATGTAACATGTAGACATGTGAACTGACGCTAGATTCATGGCAGGACAACTTGTTAAAACAGACACTGCACATACCAACCTGTAAGTCCTGTTCAGAACTTGAATACTTATATAATTACTAGCAAGACTATTTTCTTTCATTAAGTATACACATACATTTTACACAGTATGTTATCACAATTACCCGGCGTTCCTCCGGCGGCGGAAACCAAAGTCGGTAGCCAGTCTACAGCGTGGATCATTCTAAACAGAAAGTAACGCTGATTATTTAAAAAGAGGCGTGAGGGAAAGTCACACTACATTCTCGTTTAAAGCATGACTTCAGAATCATGTAACGTATAAAAGTAAATGCGTATTTATATAACTATTTGACTCTCTGTTGGTTTAAGTGGACGCCATTACACATCTCAGTATGACATAGACCATTGTACAACACTCACACCGACCAGCAACATACATGACGCCAACCAGCAACATACATGACATCAACCAGCAACATGCATGACATCAACCAGCAACATGCATGACATCAATCAGCAACATACATGACATCAACCAGCAACATACATGACATCAACCAGCAATATACATGACGTCAACCAGCAACATAAATGACATCAACCAGCAACATGCATGACATCATCCAGCAACATGCATGACATCAACCAGCAGCATACTTGACATCAACCAGCAACATACATGACATCAACCAGCAACATACATGACGTCAACCAGAAACATAAATGACATCAACCAGCAACATGCATGACATCAACCAGCAACATGCATGACATCAACCAGCAACATGCATGACATCAACCAGCAGCATACTTGACATCAACCAGCAACATACATGACATCAACCAGCAACATACATGACGTCAACCAGCAACATAAATGAACCATTCTCTGCCAGCTAAATGTATGGGCAACACCAGAGACTGTCTTCAAGCATTGTACTAATGTAATTAAGATTCTAACCAGGGTCTTTAGCGTGACGAGCGAATGCAGTAACTAACAGGCTGTTTCCACAATTCAAGCTAAGAAATGGTATTCATGAGAGGTCACTTACCCATCATACGTGTAGCCCGTCTTCTGGAGTCCCGCCCCCGACATGAACGCCGTCACCCTCGTACCCCCCTCCCACAGAGAGTGCTTGCCTCCTCTCAGGGGCCAGTTGTTGCCGTGACTAAATATCTCCCCTCCGTTCTGCAACAACACGCTTTCAAGGTACATGTCAACACTTACAACTTAAAACACAATGTACAATATGTCATACAGTTTTTACAATATACCAACTGCAAATAATATAATATATATATATATATATATATATATATAGTCTACTCTGGAATATGGAGTATAAAGGGCTCGGGATCGTTGACTTGGTATCGTATCCGAATTGCGTAGATCGATTTTCATGATGTCAGTATCACTGGAGTGTCTGGTCCAGGCTCGATTATTTACAAACCGTCGTCATATATACTGCTGAGTGAGGCGTTAAACAACAATCTATGCTGGTCGTAAAGGATCCACTAAATGGATCGACGGGTCAAGCTCGGTGACTTTGTCATGTCATCGTACATGAGGTTGTGGGACGTTGCTCATGATATCAATCACTGTTTTTTTCTGATCTATGATAATGTACAGGCCACCATCATCTAGCTGGAATATTCAGGGTTCGGCGTTGAACAACAAACAAAGGTAGTCACGTACATCAGCTGTGAGCAGGAACAGTGTGTTGTCATACAGCCCTCTCTCCTTCAAGGCGTCAGTCACGTTCCCTATAGCTTCATCAAGGGCATTCACCATACCTGCAAAGTTGTAAATATCCTCATAATGATGACGCACGCTAACAATATACAAAGGCATTTGTCGTATCAACCTGAATCACTGCACCTGTTTGAACTAATATGAACTCTGAACGTCCATGATACAAGGTCATGTTAAATGAGTAGATATATGCAAATCAACATCTGATTGGTTCATGAGCAAGTCATCCAATCTGATTGGTTCATGAGCAAGTCATCCCATCTGATTGGTCCATGAGTAGGTATGTGCAAGTCATTACATCTGATTGGTCCAAGAGCATGTACAGTATATGCAAATCACCTCCAACATGTGTTTTCACTTTATCAGTTTTTTCACTTTAAAGGATCTGACTTCCTATCCTGTCTGTTCGACTGTATGTAATGCATGCCTCGTTATCCTCTGTTTGGTCGTCATCGCGAATCAGTTAAACTAATTGCGTACTATCATATCAGTATGTCTACTCAAAGTGTGTTGGATTTAAACGCCGCCTGAACATTATCTTTTGTTCATATCATAGTGCGCTAATCAATGGCAGGAAAGGTCAAGGTCACGCGGGTAGTCGGCGTCAACGTGATTGGTGAAACCTATCAGCTCGGGTATAGTGCTGTCACCAAGGGTCATAATCGTTATGAATCTGAGATTGGAATTAAACCATGACCAGGGAATCCTGGTACGTGTAAGGGACGTAACTGTACACAGGGAGATCCAACATCGTAGATCACAGGGCGACCCGAGAAGGCTTACATCAAGGTTATCATGCATTGGCTGGTCACATGTCTCAAGGGCGGTTAATACTCACCACTGAACACACGCCTTCCCTTATTCACAACATGTGGGAACCTATCTTCATATATCTTGGGGACCTGCAACATAGTGACGTTCAGATTATACTGATTGTGAACAAAATATGCATGCAGGTGGTAACATCTATTCATATAACAGGTGAATTACATCTAAACAATATGACAGGCGAATAACATCTATATAATATAGCATGTGAATATGATATACGTCCGTATATCATATAACAGGTGAATAGCATATGTATCATATAGCATTTGAAAAAAACCCATCAAAATTATCATTTGGCAGCTGATTAACACCAGTATCAGAAAATATGACAGCATTAATATCACATTATTCATATACATTTTCCAAGACACATATTTTGTACAAATAAAAAAGACTTGTATGGACATGTTTCATCTACACAAAGGAAAGTATACACTTGAAATTTGGATCTGCCCAAATAATTACAAACGTCATCAAAACCACATTAGGCTGAAAACATTCGTCGAAACACAACTATGATACCTGTTTCAAAGACATTACCGAATAACCATTTTTGTTTGTTATATTTGTAGCCTCCACCAAACATGTGTTTATAGTTTTTTTTGCCAGGCAGTTTATATAGGCACCAGATATTAAACTAGCTATGTTTATATGCAACGTGATCTGTATAAGGTGGTTGTTGGTACTATCGGGGTACTTTGTTCCACAGGACAGAGAATTTCCAGTTTGGGTAAACGTTGTAACTACTATGTCTCTTAGTAATAGGATAATCAAATATCGACTGCTAGATGGAACTACATCACAAAAGTGGAGCTAACAACAAGTAAATTGTGATCAATCGACATGAATCTTGCCATGACTGTTAGTTGGGCAGGTGGAGTGTCACGTGACAAGATGTTCCTGAACTGTTTCCTCTACAGCTCTTGTTGTACCATGCAATGTCTCACCTCTGTCGGGGCGTGAACGTTCTGGAAGGGCAGATACAGGAACAGTGGTTGGCTCTTGTCATGGGTGTTGATGACGTCAACGATCTTCTCTGTGAACACCCACTGGATCGTGAGGGGAAGCAGAAACAAGTGGTAGCATTAGTACAGATCGAACCCCCACTGACAGCAACATTTCAGTCTTTCTGTGGACAATACAAGGGGCCTGATATTGATCGGTAGAGGCCCCTTGTCTAACACCAAACACGTCTGGGTCAGAAGGAAAACAAAGTGAGAGAAGCGATTGACCCGTGAAGATCCAGGGTAGAACAGGTTTTCAGCAACCCATGCTTGCCGTTAAAGGCGACGATGCTTGTCGTAAAAGGCGACTAACGGGATCGGGATGGTCAGGCTCGTTGACGTGGTTGATGCATGCCATCGTATCCAAATTGCGTGGATCGATGCTCATGATGTCAATCACTGGATTGTCTGGTCCAGACTCGATTATTTACAGACCGCCGTTATATAGCTGGAATATTGGTGAAAGCGGCGTTACACAGCACACAAAAGAACAAATAAAACCAGCGCGATGTGACGTGCCACGTTGATAGACCCGATTAAGCACATTACTGATATTAGACTAAAGATAGATTTCACCCAGAATGACGTTTAGGTATCCTTGTATTTAACTTTCAAAGGTTAATGCAACATATGTAAACCAGTCTTACCGCTGAATATGTCCCTTGGTAATCCCATTCCGCTTCCTTATTGTTCCTGAAGTCTAAAAACCCGGCTGAAACACACACGTGACGATATGTGTAACCATGCAAATCTTTTGACTGGATCTTTTGATGGAAATAAACGTTTATTTTAGTTTTACCAGTTGGTTTGATAATTGATTTGATCGTCTAAAAGTCTAAAGTGCAATATCTACCGCATAGTGAAAGAAATAGTAGACTACACCAATGACTAGACAGACAAGTCAAGTGTGTATCTGGATCAAATGGGATTCAGGTGGTAGAAGCCCCGCCCCCTTTTCAGACACATTATGTGTCGACCTGTGTCAGTAATGTGGTTTGGTTTACTTCCTGACATGGGTAGAACGCATACCCCCATTGTGGATGGGTTTAGTGTTGTACTTACAAATATTATGCAAGTAATAGTCCTCCTTTGAATTATAGTAGCCGAAGAAAGTATCGAAGCCCCGGTATGTTGGTGTGCATCCCCACTCACAGAAACCCAGGTGCCATCTGGAGTGGACAATGTGTCATCCTGTATTCACATTTCGATGGATCTTCGAAGTATTTTGAATTATGTGGTTCGAAATTCTTGTGAGTATTCTTACTGAAGAAAACGAAGCAGTTTCAAAGTATACGATTAATCAGCGTTACGTTAACAATTGCTGTGTTCGTGATAATCAGTTTGGTTTGTCCCTTATTAACTGAATTCATTATGAGTGAGAGCCAATATAAGTATAGGATATAAACCGCCCCCGCGGGCTATCCGTGAAAATAATGCAGTCCGGCAAAGGAAAAGCCCGCGGACCGTAGGCCCATGGGCTTTTCCTGCACTGGAGTGCATTATTTTCACGGATAGCCATAGGAGAAGGTTAATCTCTGACTTATAAACCGACAGATATGAGGAAGATTTTTTGTTTACATGACATAACTTTAATTCTGAAATTTCAATTGTAGCAGTCGAAAGTTATCAGTCAAATGCGTACAGCTCGAACGCAACCGCTTCGCGTGATCGTGCATGTGGAGTGCATGCAGTGCGTGCTAGATGCTATGACTTGGGATCACGTGTGTTCAGCTGCAGTCAGTTTTGACGCAACTTGCACAATGAGGGGAGCGACGAAGACGGTCTTTTTATAACTGCGTCCTCTTTCTATGGTGAGTACAATGCTGCTGTCGATAATACATATTAATTTAGGCATGAAACAAGATCTAGAACTTGAAGCAGTGCCTTGATTGTCAATGGGAACGGAACAATACGATAGTCGTTTACGTTGTGAATTTTCAATTTTGTTTACTGTTCTGCAAATGAATGTGCCATTGAAACCAGTTTTTAACATATTAATTTTAATTTCAGGGTACCGAAGTGAAGCTGTGTGGTCGTACAAGCGTACATCTGATCAACAGAAGTCGGCAGTGTCTGCAATTATCTGTGGTGCCGATCCGAAACGGAGATGCGTGACTATTTCTGACAAGTCGGAAAAACTAACGCCTACACAGTCGCCAGTAACTCCAGATGAGCCAACCAGAAGTGGACGTCCTATTGTTTTCAATGTCCACATCGCGTAGACTTCTGTAAACATTTCATGAAATAAACGTTGATGAAAAAACTTTATTTTTTTTCAAAATGCCAGAGGGGTCTTCTGTAGAAAATCCCGTGGGCAGAGGGATCTTCTGTAGAAAACCCTGTGGGCAGAGCGATTTTCGGAGAAAAGAACAACCTGTTGTAGTAATGGAAATGCATCACTGGAGGTTTATAAACAGTAATATTTGAGCCTGTGAGGGGGAAGACATTTACCACTTTTTCGTAACTGACAGACCAAGCCCCTCCTCCCCCCCCCCCCCCCCTCTCCCCCCCCCCCCCCCCCCAAATTATCACTGATTGCTTAATGAGTAAAGAATGAGACATATGGATACATGTCTTCAATATAAGATTCAGGAAAAGTCAAGCATTCCTTATCATTCCTTGCCAAAGTCATTCTGTACTTGTTTGACGTGATTGTTGAGGTGTTAAGATTGTGTACTCACTTGCCAACCATGTGTGTGGCGTAGCCGAGTTTCTTCAGCTCCTGTGGGAGGATGGTGTAGTTGAGGGGCAGGCAGACTGATTGTTTAGCTCCAATGACTTGATGCTGGAAAGGGAGGTTACTCTTACCATATGTCAACTGTCTCGTATATTCTCTTCCGTTTCGTTCGTTTGCCATCAGTGACAGTAAATCTAGCCCAAACCTCAGTTGTATCTCGTGGGGATAGGGATGGGGATTGGAAGGGGCAGAGTCAGGGATGGGTGTGACACCATGTGTATCGTGTTATATGATCTGAACTAACGTGAGGAGGCTCATGTCAACTATCACGCCAACTATCATGGTTTCGTTCGTGCTAAATCTGCCCCAAACCTTGGTTGTGTCTCATAGGGATAGGGACTGGTACTGGGTAGAGTTAGGGAATCGCTGTGTATCATGTTAATGGATCTGAACTCACCTGCCGTGAATCACTGTCATATCAACTGTCATGTCAACTATCACAGCTCAGAAGACATCCTGTATACTACATGCAAACACGGTCATGGTGTCTGCCACAACTTACTTCCCCACCATGTGAGTTGCGTATCCTAACTTCTTCAGCTCTTGGGGTAGAAGTGTGTAATTTAGTGGGAAACACACAGCCTGATTATGACCTATCACTTCGTACTGCAATGGGAGATAACTCTCAGTGATCCAGGTCAGATGACGTCTCGTGTGTGACGTTTTATAACGTTGTTGGTAAAGCTCATATCTATATTTATCTATTCATAATAGCTACCAAGATTTTAACGATTCTAGTTTTATCATAAAATGCATAACAAATGTAACTAGAAAAAAATATTATTAAAGAATACATTCATAAAAAACTAACCCAAAACAGTAACCAAGCTTCATTTAAAATTCAATAGTGTGTGTGTATGTGTGTGTGTGTGAGTGTGGGTGTGGGTGTGTGGGTGTGTGAGTGTGTGAGTGTGTGAGTGAGTGAGTGAGTGAGAGATTTAGAGTCGAGATTAGATATTTTTCAGCTACCAGGTATTTTGTATTTAAACCTATGAGTCTGAAGTTTATTTTGTTGCATCAATGTACTTTTTTCTGGCAAATTCGTTTTTTTCAGCACAATAAGGCATAATTATTTTGGTTCAAGAATGTTCTGGGACAATTTATTTTTTTCGATAAAAATCCAGGACCCGCCACCCTTCCCAGAATATCAAATACCTAACAGCTCGGTCAATGCCTTGGTTGAAACCAATTAGTGGCAGAGCTGTATGCTACCGGTTGAGGGAGCACAATACCCATCTCCATGTCCAGTGATACGCCCGATCTAACTTCCACGACACCATCTAGCACCTCTAGCATAGTGTAGACAGCATCTGGGGTTCAGAAGACAAGACTTGGACAGTATACTGTTCACAGATGAGTCCAGGTTTCAGCTGGACAGCTCTGATGGTGGTGCAAGGATCTACAGGCATCAAGGAGAACGTTCTAGCGACGCTTGCGTTACTCAACGTCGTTGGTTTAGGGGTAGAAGTGTAATGGTATGGGTAACACCACAACTCTTGGGTGAACACAACTCACCATTGGTCATGGAAATTTGAATGGCGCACCCAACCAGGACAACATCGTTCAAGATCATGTTCTCCCCTTGGTTCAAATGCAAGGAGGTAATTATAACGTCACATTGTTGCGTGGCAATGCCCGCCAACATGTTCCACGTGTTGTATCAGACTGTTGGAGGCAGCATAACATTGCAGTACTGCCATGTCAGGCTATTCTCCTGACCTCTCCCCGAGGCTGTTTGCAATCATTTGGTGTTCTCATTACTCCGCTACTGCCTCGCCTGTGTGGTGGATGCACCTGATATTGACATTGTTCATTGAGTCGTTACCCTCACCTGGGTATGGGTTTTGTTAACGAACATGTTATGATAAAACATTGATCAGACGGATTATCATATCTTATAACATTTACATCACTTCATATGAAGCACGGTTCCTTTCTTCTGCTCGTATATAATATTTAAATATATTTTTGATATATAATAGAATATTGTATAACTTTATACTACAGATACTTCGTTAACGAAAATTATAAGTGCCTGCATTAAATAGTGTTAAGATCACTCAAATATGTCGGTTTCAACTCTATCCAGGCTCGGATGGTCAAGTTGCCTCCCTTGGTTATGACATGATCATCTGGTCGGTGGTTCGAATTACTAATACATGCCAAGGAGGATGTAAGTATTTTAAATCCTTTTGAGCTTTCCATCTCTCCATTGTGATCACCAAAGTGATAAACGTCTAGGACCTGCATCACTTCAGGGGACGGTCGGGTAGCCTTGTGGTTTAAGCATTCGCTCGTCACGCCGAAGACCCGGGTTCGATTCCCCACATGGGCACAATGTGTGAAGCCCATTTCTGGTGTCCCCCGCCGTGATATTGCTGGAATATTGCTAAAAGCGGCGTAAAACCATACTCATTCACTCACTTACCTGAAGACCAGATTTGAAGGGAAAAACCGCAGACATAAATGCACTTCGGGAGCTGAAACATACGGACACTCTTCATGTGCAGTGAGTTTGTTATGGATGACAATCACTGTCACAATCAGCGTTTGTAAAGCATCGTTTGAACACTATTCCACTTACTTTTACCCGCCAGTATATGTGGAGTTAAACATGTTACATTGAATGAACTGTTTCAATATTCTTGTGAAATAGACGTTGAATGACACTCACGGACTGCACAGCGGCTGTACATAGTTCCTGTCCAGTATCACACCATCTCGCGCCATTTTGTCCATAATAGGTGTCAGCATGTCACGGTTCCGGAAGCCAACATCATTCCAGCCTGCAACAACCAACATCTTCTGACGGACCTCTGTGTTTGATAGCTGTACATGTATACTAAAACGCCAGTTGCTTTTATGTTACCCTGGTTTGTAAAAACAACAAGATGAAAACTGAGACTTTGATAGTTAAAATATTATATTTCGTCATATCATATGTCTACCGAAACAGATTCCATTGGGCCTTCAAGACACAATAGCAGTGAAAATTATATGAATGGATCACTGAAAATCTGTGATGACACGAAGTGTTCGCGCAAGGGGCAAAGATGTTCTGCCCGACTGGCAGCACCCGCCACTAACACTGGCTGAAGAAAATAGCAGTTTTTTTGCTTGAACCTGCACTACAGTCATCCTGTCATATGAGGGACAAGGGTGGTCCAGTCGTCTGGGGCACCGCAATTCACTGTGGAGTCCCTTCGACATCCCAGACTCCTATGACTGTTGGTTCGAATCCCTGTTCGCCCCGATAATGTTTTTAGTTTTGTCAGCACCATACCCATGCTCGTGGGTTTCACCAAAGTGGTAAACGCCTGAGACATGCATCACTTCGTGCTTTCCTCCCATATGAAGCTGACACGCTGTTATAAAGGTAATACGGCCCAAAGCGGAGTTAATTCCCTTACTCGCTCCTGTTATACGATGACGGCTTAAGGTTACTAAATAATGTTGTCCTACGATGATATCCTGGGTATAAAATATAAATAGGAAAACATATTGGACCCCTTAGTGAATTCCACAATCAATGACAGCATTGGGTCCTACATCAATAAGGGACCCGTGAAGATCCGGGGTAGAATAGGTCTTCAGCAACCAATGCATGCCGTAAAAGGCGACTAACGACAACGGGCGGTCTGGCTCGCTGACTTGGTTGATGCATGTGCTCGTATCCCAATTGCGTGGATCGCTCATGATGTCAATCAATGGATTGTCTGGTTCAGACTCGATAGTTTACAGACCGCCTTCATATAGCTGGAATATTGGTGAGTGCGGCGTTAAACAACAAACAAACAGACAAACATCAATGAGGTGAATCAGGATGGTTTCCCTGGACATTTGCCCTCCAAAGACCTACAGGTGGAGATAGCACCATGACGTCACAAACAGATAATACGGGGGAAGAAATAGCACATATCACCAACAGTGTACTTAAACAGACACTGGCTAAGGTTACTGAACCGGTGCACTTTAAGACTGCCAACAGACAAACGCAACCTCTGTCCGCCATGTGCCGTCCTAACACAGGTCAGTGTCACGACCTCTGTCCTCTGTCGTCTGTCCTAATGGTCCGACAAACACTGTAGGCGTGTTTCTCATTGCTTACTTCAAGCGCTGCATCAGTCTCATTTTGAGGTTAATACTGACTGGGGTATTTTCAGAACGGCAATATATCCTGTACTATTGACAATTGCTCCAAGATCTGGATACGGCCTGGCCACATATGCGTGGCTGCAATGGGTCACGAATAGTTAAAATGCTGCCCACAACGGTGTAAATCACAACTCAATTACCCAATTCCCCCAATCAAGCCACTGGTTCGGCCGTTAAGACTGTTAACTGACCAAATCTATTAGCTATTACGTCGTGTAGAACTACGTCAATCTGATAACTCAACATACACTGTAGGGCAAAATAAAGTATACATTTGACCATTGGATATCACTAAAAGATTCCAAACATTAACAAACGTTAGGCTGAAAACTGGCCGAAAAACTTCAAAAGTGAGGTCCAAAATACCTGTATCAAAAACATCAACATTTGGTTCATTCTTAGACACCAACGTTTGCCTGGCAGTTTATCTTGTGTTTCGAGATATTCGAAGATACAGTTACAACTAACCCATTAGAAAAAGGTTTATCTTTCATAGACTTTACCTAGATCATCTGCGACGATGAATACAATATTGGGTCGCTGTGCGAGAACACCGCCGATGAAGGCGAAGAGTAGGGCTGCTACTGTTGTCGACATCATAGTAACTTCGCCTTCAGCATCCCGTCTCAACTACAATATGTCTGGAAACGTTTTCACAATATCTGGGGACTTGATATGGTGTTATCGGGGCAGACAGTGATATTATCAAGTGTAAGTGCAGGCTACAAATCACGTGATATAGGGACGGTGACAACCTTGACAAGTGTGAAATCGGCAGAGATACCACGCCATATTAACATGGTTCAAAGGGGGTATTTAGGTCGGTGTTACACGTTTATTTTTCCTGTCGTATGCAGCAACTCTTCTACAATTACCCAATCTAATATATTAATTTATAAGGGCTTGGTTTGTTCTTTAACACCGCACTCAGCAATATTCCAGCTGTATGACGGCGGTCTGTAAATAATCGAATCTGGACCAGACAATCTAGTCATTAATATCATGAGCACCGATGCACGCAATTAGGATACGATGACATGCATCAAGTCAGCGAGACTGACCACCCGATCCCGTTAGTCGCCTTTTACGATAAGCATGGGTTGCTGAAGACCTAATCTACCCCGGATCTTCACGGGTATATTTATATATTAAATTGGGTAATTTAAGACGTGACGACATGAACGACAGACATGTTGTGGTGATGTTGCAATATTGAAACATGATTTCTGCAACAAGATCAATTGACCTTTAGGCCAAAATGGCAAAATAGAGATATACTAAATAGAGTATACAATGGTTATAACGAACTCAAAGGGGCCACTAATTTTAGTTCGTTAAAACCGTAGTTCGTTATAAACATATATGTCACACGTGGCAAGGTTGTCACCGTGCCTATATCACGTGATTTGTAGCCTGCACTTGCACTTGATCATATCACTGTCTGCCCCGATAACACCATATCAAGTCCCCAGATATTGTGAAAACGCTTCCAGACATATTGTAGTTGAGACGGGATGCGAAGTCACTATGATGTCGACAGTAGTAGCAGCCCTACTCTTCGCCTTCATTGGCGGCGTTCTCGCACAGCGACCCAATATTGTATGCATCGTTACGGATGATCTAGGTAAAGTCTATGAAAGATAAACCCTTTTCTAATGGGTTAGTTGTAACTGTATCTTCGACTATCTCGAAACACAAGATAAACTGCCAGGCAAACGAAAGTATACACCCATCTTTGTTGGTGTCTAAGAATGAACCAAATGTTGATGTATTTGATACGGGTATTTAGACCTCACGTTTGGAGTTTTTCGGCCAGTTTTCAGACTAAACGTTTGTTAATGTTTGGAATCTTTTGGTGATATCCAATGTTCAAGTGTATACTTTATTTTGCCCTACAGTGTATGTTGAGTTATCAGATTGACGTAGTTCTACACGACGTAATAGCTAATAGATTTGGTCAGTTAACAGTCTTAACGGCCGAACCAGTGGCTTGATTGGGGGAATTGGGTAATTGATTTGTGATTTACACCGTTGTGGGCAGCATTTTAATTATTCGGGGCCCATAGCAGCCACGCATGTGTGGCATGGCCGTATCCAGATCTTGGAGCAATTGTCAATACTACAGGCTATATTACCGTTCTGAAAATACCCCAGCCAGTATTAACCTCAAAATGAGACTGATGCAGCGCTCGAAGTAAGCAATGAGAAACACGCCTACAGTGTTTGTCGGACCATTAGGACAGACGACAGAGGACAGAGGTCGTGACACTGACCTGTGTTAGGACGGCACATGGCGGACAGAGGTTGCGTTTGTCTGTTGGCAGTCTTAAAGTGCACCGGTTCAGTAACCTTCGCCAGTGTCTGTTTAAGTACACTGTTGGTAATATGTGCTATTTCGTCCCCCGTATTATCTGTTTGTGACGTCATGGTGCTATCTCCACCTGTAGGTCTTTGGAGGGCAAATGTCCAGGGAAACCATCCTGATTCACCTCATTGATGTTTGTTTGTTTGTCTGTTTGTTTGTTGTTTAACGCCGCACTCACCAATATTCCAGCTATATGAAGGCGGTCTGTAAATAATCGAGTCTGGACCAGACAATCCATTGATTGACGTCATGAGCATCGATCAACGTAATTGGGATGGATGACATGCATCAACCAAGTCAGCGAGCCTTACCACCCGATCCCGTTTGTCGCCTCTGAAGACAAGCATAGTCGCCTTTTACGGCAAGCATGGGTTGCTGAAGACCGGATCTTCACGGGTCCCTCATTGATGTAGGACCCAAAGTTGTCATTGATTGTAGAATTCACTAAGGGGTCCAATATGTTTTCCTATTTATATTTTATACCCAGGACATCATGATAGGATAACATTATTTTGTAACCTTAAGCCGTCCTCGTATAACAGGAGTGAGTAAGGGAATTAACTCCGCTTTGAGGCGTATAACCTTAAGCATGTTAGCTTCATATGGGAGGAGAGCACGAAGTGATGCATGTCTCATCAGGACGTTTACCACTTTGGTGAAACCAACGAGCATGGGTATGGTGCTGACAAAACTAAAAACATAATCGGGGCAAACAGGGATTCGAACCCACAGTCATAGGTGTCTTGGGTGTCGAAGTGACTCCACAGTGAAATGCGGCGCCCCAGACGACTGGACCACCCTTGTCCCTCATATGACAGGATGACTGTTTGGCAGCTTTAAGCAAAAACACTTCTTTTTTTCTTCAGCCAGTGTTAGTGGCGGGTGCTGCCAGTCGGGCAGGGCATGTTTACCGCTTTGCGCGAACACCTCGTGTCATCACAGATTTTCAGTGATCCATTCATATAATTTTCACTGCTATTGTGTCTTAAAGGCCCAATGGAATCTGTTTCGGTAGACATATGATATGACGAAATATAATAACTCTCCAAGTCACAATTTTCATCTTGTTGTTTTTACAAACCAGAATAACTAACATAAAAGCAACTGTCGTTTTAATATACATGTACAGCTATCAAACACAGAGGTCCGTCAGAAGATGTTGGTTGTTGCAGGCTGGAACGATGTTGGCTTCCGGAACGGTGACATGCTGACCCCTAATATGGACAAAATGGCGCGAGATGGTGTGATACTGGACAGGAACTATGTACAGCCGCTGTGCAGTACATGAGTGTCATTCAACGTCTATTTCACAAGAATATTGAAACAGTTCATTCAATGTAACATGTTTAACTCCACATATACTGGCGGGTTAAAGTAAGTGGAATACTGTTCAAACGATGCTTTACAAACGCTGATGGTCAAATTCAAAGCGAAAACTCTTACTTCGATTCACAGCACACAGAAAAAACAGCCATTCATAACAAACTCACTGCAAATGACGAGTGTTCGTATGTTTCAGCTCCCGAAGTGCATTTATGTCTGCGGTTTTTCCCTTCAAATCTGGTCTTCAGGTAAGTGAGTGAGTGAGTATGGTTTTACGCTGCTTTTAGCAATATTCCAGCGATATTACGGCGGGGGAACACCCGAAATGTGAGGAAACGAACCCGGGTCTTCGGGGTGACGAGCGAACCTTTAACCACAAGGCTACCCGACCGTCCCCTTAAGTGATGCAGGTCTTAGACGTTTATCACTAAGGTGATAACAATGGAGTGAGTGAGTGAGTTATGTGTTAAGTTTCTTTGAACAGTATGTATGCCACAACAAGGCGTACTCTTACCATATGCCCATTGGGTAGTGTCAACTGTCCCGTATATTCTCTTCCGTTTCGTTCGTTTGCCATCAGTGACAGTAAATCTAGCCCAAACCTTGGTTGTTTGTCGTCGGGATAGGGATGAGGATTGGAAGGGGCAGAGTCAGGGATGGGTGTGTCACCATGTGTATCGTGTTAAATGATCTGGATTAACTTGAGGAGGCTCTTGTCAACTATCACGCCAACTATCCTAGTTTCGTTCGTGCTAAATCTAGCCCAAACCTTGGTTGTGTTTCGTAGGGATAGGGACTGGTACTGGGTAGAGTTAGGGAATCGCTGTGTATCATGTTACAGTATCTGGAGGGAGGAGGGATTTAGAATCGTGATAAGATATTTTTCAACTACCAGGTATTTTGTATTTAAACCTATGATTCTGAAGTTTATTTTAAGAAAAACACATTGCAACAATGTACTTTTTGTGGCAGGCAAATTCTTTTTGTTTCAACACTATGAGGCATTATTATTTTTGTCTAGTCATTGGTGTAGTCTACTATTTCTTTCACTATAGGGTAGATATTGCACTTAAGTCTTTTGGACGATCAAATCAATTATCAAACCAACTTGTGAAACTAAAATAAACGTTTATTTCCATTCACTTAGCTCGAATAACAAATGTACAAGTCAAAAGATTGATATGTTTACAGCGGTAAGAATGGTTTACATATGTTGCATTAAGTTTAAAAGTTCAAAACAAGGATACCTTAACGTCATTCTCGGTGAAATCTATCTTTAGTCTAATGTAAGTCATGTGCTTAATCGGGTCTATCAACGTGGTACGTCACACCATGCTGGTTTTATTTGTTTGTGTGTTGTTTAACGCCGCACTCTGAAAATAATCGAGTCTGGACCAGACACTCCAGTAACTGACATCATGAGCCTCGGTACACGCAATTTAGGATACGATGGCATGCATCAACCAAGTCAACGAGCCTGACCACCCGATCCCGCTTGTCGCCTTTTACGGCAAGCATGGGTTGCTGAAGACCTGTTCTACCCTGGATCTTCACGGGTCAATCGCTTCTGTCACTTTGTTTTCCTTCTGACCTAGAAGTGTTTGGTGCTAGACAAGGGGCCTCTATCGATCAATACCAGGCCCCTTGTATTGTCAACAGAAACACTGAAATGTTGCTGTCAGTGGGGTTTCGATCTGTACTAATGCTACCATTCGTTTCTGCTTCTTCTCATGATCACGATCTAGTGGGTGTTCACAGAGAAGATCGTTGACGTCATCAACACCCAAGAACCAACCACTGTTCCTGTATCTGCCCTTCCAGAACGTTCACTCCCCGACAGAGGTGAGACATTGCTCGGTACAACACCTGTTGATGAGGAAACAGTTCACGTGACACTCCACCTGCCCAATCAACACTCATAGCATGATTCATGTCGACTGATCACAATTTACTTTGGTTCTAGCTCCACTTTTGTGATGTAGGTGATTCAACAGTCGATAGTTGAATATCCTATTACTAAGAGCCATAATAGTTACAACGTTTACCCAAACTGGAAATTCTCTGTACTGTGGAACAAAGTACCCCGATAGTACCAACAACCAGCTTATACAGATCACGTTGCATATAAACATAGCTAGTTTAATATCTGGTGCCTATATAAACTGGCGGGCAAAATAAACTATAACCCGATGTTTGATGGCGGCTACAAATATAACAAACCAAAATGGTTATTCGGTGATGTCTTTGATACAGGTATTATCGTTGTGTTTCGACGAATGTTTTCAGCCTAATGTGGTTTTTGTTGACGTTTGTAATTATTTTGGCAGATCCAAATTTCAAGTGTATACTTTCCTTTGTTTAGATATTTGTTCATACAAGTCTTTTTTATTTGTACAAAACAAGTTTCTGGAGGAATGTATATGAATAAGGATGTGTCATGTGATACTGACGTTCACATATTTTCTGATACTGGTGTTAATCAGCTGCTAAATGATAATACTGATGGGTTGTTTTCAAATGCTATATGATACATATATGACTGGGGTAATAATAATATAGTGCTTTGAGCATGTCCTCTGTGGTTGGGAAATATAGCACAATATAAATGGCATTATTATCACAATATGGAAAATAGACATTGAATGTGGACCAACGACAGTCCGTTGCCAAGCTGTAATATGATTTTTAGGTATCTTTAGTCGTGAATTGCATTTACAGTTACCGGATTTATAAACTGCAAATTATTCCATGGCATTTGATTGACTAATCATAAAACGAAAACAGGCAACGCACCAAAACTCTCTACAGTTTCCTGATTGGCTGATGATAGATTAAGTGGGGCTTGGATTGAATTATCGCGCGAAACGACGTATTGCGGTCAACATGTTTTGTGTTAAAAATTGAAAGTTATTAGCGTTGATTTTTTCAGTAGAATTCACTACAATATGGTTTTGCATTAAGGGAGGCATAACCTAAAAACTGATGTTCACACTATTTGAATCAACGTGAAAAAAAGAGACTATTGATACGTTTTATGATACTTCAATTTGGAGACACTATCAATACGACTGTAAGAAGTTGTTAGAATAAGTTACTGCCTAGTTCCTACTGTAAAAGTATTTTAAGGTGTCTGTGTCTGTATCGGCGACATGCAGTTACCTTGTCGTAAGTCATTCATAATCTGTGACCCCGTGAGGACAGCCGATCCCCCATTAAGCTAAAATTCGTGTACGATACCACACGTTACTGGGTGATCAGGCTCGATTGATCGCATGTCATGGTACCCCGACGACATGGTACGTTGCTCATAATATCAACCACTGGTTTGGCTAATCCAGGCTGATCTGGTCACTGTGCTATTTCTGGAAAATTATTGAGTTAAACAGGGGACAGTTACAACATTATTAACCTGTTACGTATAACTGGACCTAAATTTAAACACTGTTCTTAAACCAGGATCATATGTTCTAGCTCAGGGCGATGATGCTACAGACGGCGCTCAGATGAGATCCCGAGTTAGCTGTGATTGCTGTAAATACACTGCTGAATTTGATTGGGTGATCAGGTTCGGTTGATTGCATGTCATCCTACCCCGACGACATGGGACGTTGCAATTGGATGATCAGTCTCAAGAATATTGCCGACTGTGGAGTTAAACAGTGGACAGGCATAACACAGTAAAACTGTAACTGGATCTAAGTCAAACACTGTTCTTACATCAGGACCATCTGTTCTAGCCCAGGGCAAGAATGTTGAAGTCGTGTTTTTAAAAGTATTTTGGGTTTTATCGTGCGTTTTATCGCCAGGCCATTTAGTGGTTTTGCCGAGGAGGGTATGTCCGAAATGGAAGGGCAACAGGGGGGACTTTAGGGCTGCTTACTTAATTTTGGGGAAATTTGTAATTTTGAAGAATGCCGTGCTGTAGGTGGGGGAACAAAGGGAGTTTGTGTGGTTGTGTGTTATTTTGTTTTTGTTTTTTTAAGGGTTTGTTTTATAGGGTTTTGAATTGGTGATAGCATGATTTTGTAGCTGATTAGATGCGGCCTAGTAGGCCTGTATTATTTAGGAAAGTGTCTCATGCTTTGAAGTATTGTAGGTCGTTTAGTGGGTATCGAAGCGTTGCCAGGGACATTTGGTTGTTGCAGTTCATTGTGGAATCAGGGTTGTTCGGTGTTGTTGGTGGTGTGTGCAGAGTAATACTGCGTGTTCAGGTGTTTCTGTTAGATTACAGTGAGGGCATTTACCTGTTTGGTGTTTACTGATTTTGTGTAGGTGAGTGTGTCCTGTCTGTAATTTGATTTTTGCCCTGTCATTTTTTTTATTTATGAAGGCTGTTTTAGTTATCGTTGACGTCAGTACGGAATTGTTCAATCAGGTATCACTTACCTTTCAGAATTTTCTCACGTTCCGATGTTCAGTATCCCATAATTCCAGAAAAAGCATGCCCAGCCAATGCATTTTGAGTTTTATTCGATTTTGAACATGGTTAACATAGAGAGTCCAGTTGTACTAGACCGGAAGTGGAATTGAACTTTAATGTTAATTGTTACCTGAAGTTCTCCGTTTTCGTTTTTTGTCTTCTTTTAGCGTGAGTATCCTATTATATGAACATCATGTGACCTAATCCACTATGGACAGAGGTATCAGGTGTAATGCATGAGTACCGCAGTCACTGGATTGTCTGGTCAAGACTCGATGGTCAATAGGCTGCCGTCATATATACCTATAGCTAGAATATTGCTGAGTGTGGCGCAAAACAAACAATTCAGGTATGTGGTAGAATATATGCAGGTGCCTAATCTAATCAGTTAAACCAAGTGCCCTGTCAGCTGAAGATGACACTATTTGCAATGTGAAACAGGGACACGACGGCTTTCTTCCTTCACACCCGCAAGCACAATAAAACAACAGACTAACATAAAGAAGTATTTACAGGAACCGTAAAAAGACGTGTGAGTGTTGTATTTGACCATACAGTAGAGTAAAGGGATTTTCATCAGTGAATATGAAATGCCTCATGTGTCACACAATAATTGAAAAGTGACACTACTCTTGTAACCAATTTTTCAGAACCCAGTGTCGGACACTCCAGCCAGCATGACCCGTGAAGATCCGGGGTAGAATAGGTCTTCAGCAACCCATGCTTGCCGTAAAAGGCGATTATGCTTGTTGTAACGGCGACTAAAGGGATAGTTTGGTCAGGCTCGCTGACTTGGTTGATGCATGTCATCGATCCCAATTGCGTGGATCGATGCTCATGATATCAATCACTGGATTGTCTGGTCCAGACTGGATTATTTACAGACCGCCGTCATATAGCTGGGATATTACTGAGTGCGGCGTTAAAGAACAAACCAACCAAACAATCCAGCCCTCTGACTTATATCAACGATGCTATAACGCAGCAATGCAAGTGAGTGAGTGGGTGAGTTGGTTTAACGCCGCTTTTAACAGTATTCCAGTTATATCACGGCGCGTCAGCTTAATGTGGGAGGAAAGCCCGAAGTGATGCAGGTCTCAGACGTTGACCACTTCGGTGAAACCCACGAGCACGGGTATGGTGCTGACAAACCTAGACACATAATCGGGGCGAAGCGGGATTCGAACCCACAATCAAAGGTTTCTGGCGTGTCCAAGGGACGCAACTCTGCATAGCGAATCGCGGCGCCTAAGACGACTGGGCCACCCGTGCCCCCCAGCAATGCAAGTGGTTCTCGTGGAACCTTTATCTTTTTTCTCTGAGTCAACACTCAGTGACTTTCACGATCAGATTTCATTCGATTCGTACGTGAAATGCACGTAATGCTCGTCCAGTCTTTTCCGTCTTTCTATACCAATAGGAGTGGTGCAGTGCAAAGTTTGATTTTAAATATACACATGCACAAAAGTTATATAAGCGCCACCCACCATATTTGTTAGCTGTTACTTTTGGCACTTAATGATGACTATTATAACGAGATGTACGATTGTCATAAACCGTATATGTAAACTTCAGGTGATGCAAAAGTTGTCCCAAAACAAGTTTATCTTGTGTTCCAAAAGAATATGGGCAGAATGGAATTTTACCGAAGACCAGAAATTGAAGGATTAGAAAACATTGAAAAACTTTTTTGTCATGTAACTGTCATGATATCAGCAGACCATATCAGGTGTCACATAGACACCCTAGGGAGTGCAGAGAGCCTTGCAAGACAGAAACGTCAGTAACGTGTGTTTGATCCACGGACATTGACCACAGCTTCAACCCTACGCCTCATACTCATTACAAGTCGTTGAATGCTTCTCTGAGGCAAACGGATCTATTCTTCATGAAGTGCGGCTTCAAGTCCAGCGAGATTTTGAACTGGGGGATCACGATGTCTGATTTTCCGGCCAAGAATGTCACAGAGATGCTCAATCGGATTAAGATCCGGACTACAGGCCGGCCAAGGAAGAGTGGCAATAGCTTCTTGACACAAATAAGCCAAAACTGCCCGAGATCTGTGTGATTTAGCAATGTCGTCCATGTAAACAGGTCTTGTCTGAAGAGGATGGTTGTCAAAATGAGGGACAACCACTGGACGAAGAATGGCATCTTGGTATTGTTGGCCATTCATGTTTCCACGAATTGTCACCCGCAGAAGTTTGCAGCCGAAGGAAACACAACCCCATATCATGACAGACCCCCGTCACATGCTAAGGTCTTCTGGATGTTCCTTGGTGCAAAACGAGTGTCACGTTTCCTCCAAACACGTATTCAAAACCTTTTCTCGCCCATGGGCGAAATATTTCAATAAATCTGTAAAATAGCTGAATTGAGTAAAATTGAGTTACATTATGTGCCATGAAAATAGTAAGAACACCTGCATGTATTTGCGAAAAAAACCATAAGTTTTAAGTAAAGGAAAATATTCTCGCCCTTCGGCCAAACCCTTTTCTCGCCCATGGGCGAAATATTTCAATATCGCTATAAAATCGTTGAATTAAGTTAAAATGAGTTAAATTTTGTGTCATGATACTTGAATGAATACATTAAATGTATTTGCGAAACAAAAACATGAGTTTTAAGTAAAGGAACATATTCTCGCCCGTGGGCCTGCCCATGGGCCTACCCATGGGCCAGACTTCGCCCATGGGCCTACCCATGGCCCATGGGCGACTTAGTCTAAATATTGAGTTTTTAAACAATTTTTTTTTCATTTTTTCTTTCTTGGTATGTTGCCATGAAAACGGCATGTTTAATTTTGTAAATACCTTTAACCGAGACTGGGCAAAGAGCGTAGAGTTTCTGGACTTTTGGGTTTCCAGAATTAAAATGGGACGTGTTGTATGAACAATTCTCAATAATTTCTGGTCAAACTAGAACAAACCAGAGAATACGTTGTCAATATTTCCGTAATTGTCCGCCGACACAGATTCCATTGGGAGTAAAACAAAATAGTGGTGAAAGCTATATGTGACATGGATCACTGAACATGAAGGATGACACCAGGTGTTCGCTAAAAGTGTAAGCACGTGCTGCCCTTCGGGTGTCACCCACCACTCGCACAGTTTGCATAGAAAAAGTAAGTATTAATTAGTTTGTTGCTCAATGTTACTCCTGCTTTACGACGGCAGCCTGTAGACAATGGAGTCGTGACCTGACAACCCAGTGACTTGACAGAGCGTTTACTTAATTTCTCGATTCAAAAACCGATATGTTAATTTTGAATTACATTTCTTCGGCTGCTGTGTATAAGTGCAGAGAAACGCATAAAAATATGTTTGTTTTACAACACTGTGTGTGTGTGTGTGAGAGACGCCAGAGAATAATGAAAAGGCTACCGCTTTTACAATTCTATTCAGTTCGTTTATTTCACACTCAATTTTAGCCAGTAACTAAATTATATATCCACAGACGATAACTGAAATCACTGCTATTATGCATTGCTACAGTCGCATATAACGGCACGCCGTTAGTAGATTGAACATTTAAAGCAAACCACACTGATTTATGATCAAGCAAACATGCGTGTACAGTAAACTACATTTATAACGAAGACGCTTATAACAAACTGACGGATATGACGAACTTATTTCTTTGTCCTGACCATTTGCTGTACATATTCTGTATATGCTTATAACGAACTACGGTTATAACGAACTAAAATTAGTGGTCCCTGTGAGTTCCTTATAACAGTAGTTTACTGTATGTATATTCAGACTGCAAACATGTTTCGATCATGAAGGCTTGTACGTCTTGTTCAAGCTCGTAACGCGACATGAAGAATTATGAAGAGACACATTCTTAGAGTTTGCACCAGCCAGGCGTCCAAGCGTTGCCATAATTCCTGGGGTTGGACTGTGGATCGGGGTCGGGGAAGTTGGGGGGTACCATCTGCTTTCGGTACTCCAGAAGGCGAGACTTCAGCTTTGCAACAACGTCTGGTAGTTGGGAGGACAGGTCATGTCGCTCTGTGGGGTCCGCTGAAACGGATACAATCATTGGTGAGAGCTTGACTGGGTCAAGTGATCGACATCGTGAGCATCTAGCTACGCGAAGTAGGATGACAATGTTATTTGTATGTTATTGTTGCACAATGAATGTAACTGTGTTACATTGTTTCTGTGATGATTCGGTAGACGTTCATTGCACTGTATTTGGACAATGATTATTCTCCGGGAAGTTCTATATTTATATGCTTGTGACATCTGTAAACTTCCGGATTTACCTTGGACTTGTATGGAATAATTTGTAATGTTCTAATGCCGCTAGACTGATGATGGCAATGTGTAGAAATTTCCATTAGTTAGTTAGACTGTATATAAGGATGCCTCTCGCATCGCTCACACATATCATCACATCAAGGCCGGTTTTAGTGTGAGGATCGCTCATCACACCTGGTTCCCTGCCTGGGCCCGTCTCGGAAGCTTGACGGCTGTCGTCGCTGGGTGAATATTATCACCGATTTTTGCTATCACCACTGTATTTTCGTATTTGATACTGACCAATGTCATCATTTTATACACTGCCATTGAATATTGTACTACCACTCTACTGTGTACTGCCATTGTAATTGCTGTGCAGTAATTTGTATTGATTTGTAAACCTAGTTAATTTTGTAACATATGTGTTGATTGTATATCACTTGTTGTTTGTTTGTTGGCTTCGTAATTCAGGCCACATGGCCCCTAGTACATATTACATTAGGTCACGTGTCCAGAGTGTTATATCTCTGTCGACCTCATTTTAAATAATTTACATATATATATAAAGCTACCCACCGTAGTACATCAATATCACAGGATTCAAATAAATTTGCAAACGTAGTATTACCCTTATAATATTTCTATAATGAGGTAAAAAATAAGTATTTCTCAAGTGAATTTATTTCTTACATACAATAAAGACATGGTATTCATCAATACCATATAGATCTGTATGAAGTCTATTAATTTGGGTGATGATGTGATAATTAAACACGCACCTATTACATCAAATAACTGTGCTTTATCAGGGTCAAGATCATAAATTATTTCTTCGTATATATCATCTTCAGTGTTGTTCATGGGACGGTGCCAGCCATCTTGTTGTCCAGGGTAACCAAGCAGCAGTTTGTAATTTCCCATCCTTAAAAAAACCAACACAAAACATACAAACATACTGCAAGATATTTTGCAAAGTTGCACAGTTGGGAGCTTAATTAATTGAAAAGGCGCATGCCTTACGTCTATTGTGGGGTCAAGTGACTTGAAGAAGGTAGTATCCTGATTGCGGACGACAGGTTTAAAAAATTAAGAAGCAGTTGACTTTATCATATGCTCAATTTTCAATTGAAAGCATCTTAAGTTATCTTAAAATATCATATTTATATAAAACAATGAATTTATCGGAGCTTAGTTAGCACTAGAATACTTCTGTATGGTTATATTTTTAAAAAATAATTCAAATTCTAAATTTGTCAAATAAAAAAATGTTTTCGCATAATACACAACTGTTCATGGCTATGTCAGACATCTTATCTTTGAAAATCACCGACTTGCTCTTTTCGGCGCACATTTTCATTTCAAACATGGTAGGGATCATTTGGTTGCAAATTCAGTTTTTACCCTAGCTTTGTACCAATTTATATTTACACAAGACTACCCTGCTACAGGAATTAGTGCTGGTTAAATAGACATAACCGAATATAGTTCTTTCAATTTTCAATCACACAAAACACGAACTCGGTATACTTACTTTTGTCCTGATCTACTTACTTCCTGTGATATATTTCAGTCTCTTACCTGATGCCAGCCTGGCCTTCTTTCGGTATGACAAGGTAGTCCAGATTGTAGATGAACTCTGTTCTCTTGGACGGGAGGCCGTTCCGGATAGAGTCCCACTGATCTATCCCGTCTCTGTCGGTCACTGCATCATATAAACACACAATACCTTTACTGTGACAAGACGGATCATCGTGGGAACATGGGTGGATGTTTCAGTAGATGGGAACTAAACAAGGGGCAATATTCATCATTGGTGGTCAATTCAATATGGACGATTGGATTGGAACGGTTCCTTCTGGATCTAGGGAAGTAACATGTAGACAGGTGAACTGACGCGAGATTCATGGCAGGACATCATGTTGAAACAGACACTGCACATACCAACCTGTAAGTCCTGTTCAGAACTTGAACACTTACTGGCAAGAATATTTTGTTTCATTAAGTATATACATAAATTTTACACAGTATGCTATCACAATTACCCGGCGTTCCTCCGGCGGCGGAAACCAATGTCGGTAGCCAGTCTACAGCGTGGATCATTCTAAACAGAAAGTAACGCTGATTATTTAAAAAGAGGCGTGAGGGAAAGTCACACAACATTCTCGTTTAAAGCATGACTTCAGAATCATGAAACGTTTTAAAGTAAATGCGTATTTATATAACTATTTGACTCTCTGTTGGTTTAAGTGGACGCCATTACACATCTCAGTATGACATAGACCATTGTACAACACTCACACCGACCAGCAACATACATGACGTCCACCAGCAACATACGTGACATCAACCAGCAACATATGTGACATCAACCAGCAACATGCATGACATCAACCAGCAACATACATGACATCAACCAGCAACATACATGACGTCAACCAGCAACATACATGACATCAACCAGCAACCTACATGACGTCAACCAGCAACATACGTGACATCAACCAGCAACATGCTTGACATCAACCAGCAACATATGTGACATCAACCAGCAACATCCATGACGTCAACCAGCAACATACATGACATCAACCAGCAACATGCATGACATCAACCAGCAACATACGTGACATCAACCAGCAACACACACGACGTCAACCAGTAACATGCATGACACCAACCGGCAGCATGCATGGGCAAAACCAGGACTGTCTTCAAGCATTGTACTAACTACCATTGATTCTAACCAGAGTCTTTAGCGTGACGAGCGAATGCAGTAACTAACAGGCCGTTTTCACAATTCAAGCTATGAAATAGTATTCGTGAGAGGTTATCTTACCCATCATACGTGTAGCCCGTCTTCTGGAGTCCCGCCCCCGACATGAACGCCGTCACCCTCGTACCCCCCTCCCACAGAGAGTGCTTGCCTCCTCTCAGGGGCCAGTTGTTGCCGTGACTGAATATCTCCCCTCCGTTCTGCAACAACACGCTTTCAAGGTACATGTCAACACTTACAACTTAAAACACAATGTACAATATGTCATACAGTTTTTACAATATACCAACTGCAAATAATATAATATATATATATACTCTACTCTGGTATATGGGGTATAAAGGGCTCGGGATCGTTGACTTCGTATCGTATACGAATTGCGTAGATCGATTTTCATGATGTCAATATCACTGGAGTGTCTGGTCCAGGCTCGATTATTTACAAACCGTCGTCATATATACTGCTGTGTGAGGCGTTAAACAACAATCTATGCTGGTCGTAAAGGATCCACTAAATTGATCGACGGGTCAAGCTCGGTGACTTGGTCATGTCATCGTACCCAGAGGTTGTGGGACGTTGCTCATGATATCAATCACTGTTTTTTTCTGATCTATGATAATGTACAGGCCACCATCATATAGCTGGAACATTCAGGGTTCGGCGTTGAACAACAAACAAAGGTAGTCACGTACATCAGCTGTGAGCAGGAACAGCGTGTTGTCATACAGCCCTCTCTCCTTCAAGGCGTCTGTCACGTTCCCTATAGCTTCATCAAGGGCATTCACCATCCCTGCAAGGTTTTAAATATCATCATAATGATGAAGTACGCTAACAATATACAATGGCATTTGTCGTATCAACCTGAATCACTGCACACGGTTTGAACAAAATGAACTCTGAACGTCCATGATACAAGGTCATGTTAAATGAGTAGGTATATGCAAATCAACATCTGATTGGTTCATGAGCAAGTCATCCAATCGGATTGGTTCATGAGCAAGTCATCCCATCTGATTGGTCCATGAGTGGGTATGTGCAAGTCATTACATCTGATTGGTCCAAGAGCATGTACAGTATATGCATATCACCTCCGACATGTGTTTTCACTTTATCAGTGTTTTCACTTTATAAAGGATCTGACTTCCTATCCTGTCTGTTCTATTGTATGTAATGCATGCCTCGTTATCCTCTGTTTGGTCGTCATCTCGAATCAGTTAAACTAATTGCGTACTATCATATCAGTATGTCTATTCAAAGTGTGTTGGATTTAAACGCCGCCTGAACATTATCTTTTGTTCATATCATAGTGCGCTAATTTTAATCAATGGCAGGAAAGCTCAAGGTCACCCGGGTAGTCGGCGTCAACGTGATTGGTGAAACCTATCAGTTCGGGTATAGTGCCGTAACGAAGGGTCATAATCGTTATGAATCTGAGATTGGAATTAAACCATGACCAGGGAATCCTGGTACGTGTAAGGGACGTAACTGTACACAGCGAGATGCTGTATATCACAGGGCGACACGAGAAGGTTTATTTCAAGGTTATCATGCATTGGCTGGTCACATGTCTCAAGGACGGTTAATACTCACCACTGAACACACGCCTTCCCTTATTCACAACATGTGGGAACCTATCTTCATATATCTCGGGGACCTGTAACATATTGGCGTTCAGATTATACTGATTGTGAACAAACTATGCATGCAGTTGATAACACCTATTCATATAACAGGTGAATTACATCTACATAATATGACAGGCGAATAACATCTACATAATATAGCATGTGAATATCATCTACGTACGTATATCAAATAACAGGTGAATAACATATGTATCATATAGCATTTGGCAAAAACATCAATATTATCATTTAGCAGCTGATTAACACCAGTATCAGAAAATATGTGAACATCAATATCACATGACACATCCTTATTCATATACCTTCCCCCAGAAACATATTTTGTACAAATAAAAAGGACTTTTATGAACAAACATCTAAACAAAGGAAAGCATACACTTGAAATTAGGATCTGCCCAAATAATTACAAACATCATCAAAACCACACTAGGGTGAAAACATTCGTCGGATCACAACTATGATACCTGTAAAGACATCACTGAATAACCATTTTTGTTTGTTATATTTGTAGCTTCCACCAAACAGGTTGTTTTATAGTTTCTTTTGCCCGGTAGTTTATATAGGCACCAGATATTAAACAAGAAAGAAGTGAGCAAAGCTCACATACCCCCGTTATCCCCGCTGGTAAAAAAACAAATAGTAAATAGTTTGATAATTAATGAAATATACCTGTTGCTTTCCGTCAGAGGAACTGCCCTTTCCTTTGTAACCCCACGAGGGTGCATTATGTTTGAAATGAACACATGTTTTTGCAAATAAATTTCAATCTAGTGTTGGATAATCAATGCTTAGCACAACATCCATTCTTTAAATCCTATGATACTGGAAATTAATTACAAAGCATGACGCATACTTATTATACATTAAATGAAAAATGAAAGAGAAAACTTTCAGAATCTTATAAAAGATAAAAAACAATCATAGTGGTTAATGTAGCAAGTTTGCTGAAGCTAGGATACATAATATTGTAAACATGGATCGTACAAAAACTCTACCCAAAATCTATGTTTCACCATGTTTCCATGGAAACGGCAAAAATTAAAAAAATCAGAATCTTCAAACTAGCATTAGGCATAAGTACTCATTGTGGTTAATGGATGTAGAAAGTTTGGTGAAGCTAGGGTGCATAGTTAAAAAGTTATGGGCCGTACAAAAGCTCGGACGGAAGGACGGACAAACGTAATGCTAAATACCCCCGGGGTATAGCTAGCTATGTTTACATGCAACGTGATCTGTATAAGCTGGTTGTTGGTACTATCTGGGTACTTTGTTCCACAGGACAGAGAATTTCCAGTTTGGGTAAACGTTGTAACTATTATGGCTCTTAGTAATAGGATACTCTAATATCGACTGCTAGATGGAACTACCTCACAAAAGTGGAGCTAGCAGCCAAGTAAATTGTGAGCAATCGACATGAATCTTGCCATGACTGCTAGTTGGGCAGGTGGAGTGTCACGTGACAAGATGTTCCTGAACTGTTTCCTCTTCAACTGATGTTGAACCAAGCAATGTCTCACCTCTGTCGGGGAATGAACGTTCTGAAAGGGCAGATACAGGAACAGTGGTTGGTTCTTGTCATGGGTGTTGATGACGTCAACGATCTTCTCTGTGAACACCCACTGGATCGGGAGAGAAAGCAGAAACAAGTGGTAGCATTAGTACAGATCGAAACCCCACTGACAGCAACATTTCAGTCTTTCTGTTGACAATACAATGGGCCTGATATTGATCGGTAGAGGCCCCTCGTCTAGTACAAAACACTTCTAGGTCAGAAGGATAACAAAGTGACAGAAGCGATTGACCCGTGAAGATTCCAGGGTAGCATAGGTCTTCAGCAACCCATGCTTGCCGTAAAAGGCGACGATGCTTCTCGTAAAAGGCGACTAACGGGATCGGGTGGGCAGGTTCGATGACGTGGTTGATGCATACCATCGTATCCCAATTGCGTGGATCGATGCTCATGATGTCAATCGCTGGATTCTCTGGTCCAGACTCGATTAATTACAGACCGCAGTTATATAGCTGGAATATTGGTGAGTGTGGCGTTAAACAACACACAAAAGAACAAAAAAAACCAGCGCGATGTGACCCGCCACGTTGATAGACCCGATTAAGCACATTACTAACATTAGACTAAAGATAGATTTCACCGAGAATGACGTTTAGGTATCCTTGTATTTAACTGTCAAAGGTTAATGCAACATATGTAAACCAGTCTTACCGCTGAATATGTCCCTTGGTAATCCCATTCCGCTTCCTTATTGTTCCTGAAGTCTAAAAACCCGGCTGAAACAGACACGTGACGATATGTGTAAACATGTAAATCTTTTGACTTGTACATTTGTTTCTCAAACTAAGTGGATGGAAATAAACGTTAGTTTTAGTTTTACCAGTTGGTTTGATAATTGATTTGATCGTCCAAAAGACTTAAGTGCAATATCGACCGTATAGTGCAAGAAATAGTAGACTTCACCAATGACTAGACAGGCAAGTCAAGTGTGTATCCGGATCATGTGGGTACAAGCCCCGCCCCCTTTTCAGACACATTATGTGTCGACCTGTGTCAGTCATGTGGTTTGGTTTACTTCCTGACAAGGGGAGAACGCATACCCCCATTGCGGATGAGTTTAGTGTTGTACTTACAAATATTATGCAAGTAATAGTCCTCCATTGCATTATAGTAGCCGAAGAAAGTATCGAAGCCCCGGTATGTTGGTGTGCATCCCCACTCACAGAAACCCAGGTGCCATCTGGAGTGGACAATGTGTCACTTGTCAGACTGTTGGATATTACATGGAACCTATTCCCAACATCCCTGTATTCACATTTCGATGGATCTTCGAAGTATTTTGAATGACGTGGTTCGAAATTCTTGTGAGTTTTCTTACTAAAGAAAACGAAGCAGTTTCAAAGTATCTGATTAATCAGTGTTACGTTAACATAAATTTTGCTATGTTCATGCTAATCAGTTTGGTTTGTCCCTTATTAACATAATTCATTATGAGTGAGAGCCAATTTAAACAATAATATTAGAGCCTGTGAGAGGTAGACATTTACCACTTTTTCGTAACTGACAGACCAAGGATTATAATCGGAGTGAAACTGGGTTCGAGCCCACGATCCTGGCACGGTAAAGAACAATAACTCCCCCCCCCCCCCCCCCCCCCCCACCAATTATCACTGATTGCTTTATGAGTAAAGAATGAGACATATGGATATGGATGTCTTCAATATAAGATTCAGGAGAAGTCAAGCATTCCTTATCACCTTAGCCAAAGTCATTCCGTACTTGTTTGACGTGATTGTTGGGGAGGTGTTAAGATTGTGTACTCACTTGCCAACCATGTGTGTGGCGTAGCCGAGTTTCTTCAGCTCCTGTGGGAGGATGGTGTAGTTGAGGGGCAGGCAGACTGATTGTGCATTTCCAATGACTTGGTGCTGGAAAGGGAGGTTACTCTTACCATATGCACATTGGGTAGTGTCAACTGTCCCGTATATTCTCTTCCGTTTCGTTCGTTTGCCATCAGTGACAGTAAATCTAGCCCAAACCTTGGTTGTGTGTCGTCGAGATAGGGATGAGGATTGGAAGGGGCAGAGTCAGGGATGGGTGTGACACCATGTGTATCGTGTTATATGATCTGGACTACCGTGAGGAGGCTCATGTCAACTATCACGCCAACTATCCTAGTTTCGTTCGTGCTAAATCTAGCCCAAACCTTGGTTGTGTCTCGTAGGGATAGGGACTGGTACTGGGTAGAGTTAGGGAACCGCTGTGTATCATGTTACAGGATCTGAACTCACCTGCCGTGAATCACGTCTCATATCAACTGTCATGTCAACTATCACAGCTCAGAAGACATCCTCTGTCCCACATGAAAACACGGCCATGGTGTCTGCCACAACTTACTTTCCCATCATGTGAGTTGCGTATCCTAACTTCTTCAGCTCTTGGGGTAGAAGTGTGTAGTTAAGTGGGAAACACACAGCCTGATTATGACCTATCACTTCGTACTGCAATGGGAGATAACTCTCAGTCGACCAGGTGAGATTACGTCTCGTGTGTGACGTTTTATAACGTTATTGGTAAAGCTCATATCTATATTAATCTATTTATAACAGCTACCGAGAAATAAACGATTGTTGTTTTATCATATGTAACTAGAAAAAAATATTATTAAAGAATACATTCATAATATACTAACCCAAAACAGTGACTGTGCTTCGTTTAAAATTCAATAATGTATTCTGAAATTAAATTAACTTTACACACATATTCATGAAGACATCTTCTCGACTTCAAGGTTGTGATTCACGTTTTGCACGTGTATATTCAAGCACAGCGTTCAATTTAGATGTTTGCGTGTTTGTTGGGATTATGATACTCACTCACGTGTTTTTTCATATCAATAGTACACAATAATTGGGAGTTAACTGAGATTTTAAATCGAGATTAGATAATTTTCAGCTACCAGGTATTTTGTATTTAAACCTATGAGTCTGAAGTCTGAACAATGTACTTTTTGTGGGAGGCAAATTCTTTTTGTTTCAACACAATGAGGCATTTTTTTTTTTTTCAAGAATGTTTGGGGACAATTTATTTTTTTCGATAAAAAACCAGGACCCGCCACCCTTCCCAGAATATCAAATACCTAACAGCTCGGACAATACCTTGGTTGAAACCAATCAGTGGCAGAGCTGTATGCTACCGGTTGAGGGAGCACAATACCCAGCTCCATGTCCAGTGATACGTCCGATCTAACTTACACGACACCATCTAGCACCTCTAGCGTGGTGTAGACAGCATCTGAGGTTCACAAGACAAGACTGGGACAGTATACTGTTCACAAATGAGTCCAGATTTCACCACAACTCATGGGAGAACACAACCCACCATTGTTAATGGCAATTTGAATGGCGCACCCAACCGGGACTACATCGTTCGAGATCATGTTCTCCCCTTGGTGCAAATGCAGGGAGGTCACGTTGTTGCAGGACAATGACCAGTAACATGTTGCACGTGTTGTAACAGACTGTTTAAGGCAGCTCTACTGCCATGGCAGGCTACTCTCCAGACCTCTCTCCAATGCTGTTTTCAATCATTTGGTGTTCTCAAGACTCCGCCACTGCCTCACCTGTGTGGTGGATGCACCCGATATTGACATTGTTCATTGAGTCGTTACCTTCTGTCACCTGTTACCAGGTATGGGTTTTGTTAACGAACATGTTATGATAAAACATTGATCAGACGGATTATCAATTCTTATAACATTTACAGCACTTCATATGAAGCACGGTTCCTTTCTTCGGCTCGTATATAATATTTAAATAATATTATTGATATATAATAAAATATTGTATAACTTTATACTACAGATAACTCTTTTCAACGATAATTATGTGCCTGCATTAAATAGTGTTAAGATCCCCCAATATGTCAGTTTCAGCTGTATCCAGGCTCGGGTGGTCCAGTTGCCTCCCTTAGTTGTGATATGATCATCTTGTCAATGGTTCGAATTACACATACATGCCAAGGAGGATGTAAGTATTTTCAATCCTTTTGAGCTTCCTCCAATATTATGCTGGCACGCCGTGTTATAACATACATTCTGTTCAAAGAAACTTAACGTATAACTCACTCACTCACTCCCATTTCTGGTGTCCCCCGCCATGATATTGCTGGAATATTGCTAAAAGCGGCGTAAAACCATACTCATTCACTCATTCACTCACTTACCTGAAGACCAGACTTGAAGGGAAAAACCGCAGACATAAATGCACTTCGGGAGCTGAAACATACGGACACTCGTCATGTGCAGTGAGTTTGTTATGAATGACTGTTTGTGCTGTGTGCTGTGAATCGAAGTAAGAGTTTTGGCTTTGAAATTCACCATCAGCGTTTGTAAAAGATCGTTTGAACATTGTCTGACTTACTTTTGCCCGCCAGTATATGTTGAGTTAAACATGTTACTTGAATGAACTGTTTCAATATTCTTGTGAAATAGACGTTGAATGACACTCACGGACTGCATAGCGGCTGTACATAGTTCCTGTCCAGTATCACACCATCTCGCGCCATTTTGTCCATATTAGGGGTCAGCATGTCACCGTTCCGGAAGCCAACATCGTTCCAGCCTGCAACAACCAACATCTTCTGACGGACCTCTGTGTTTGAAAGCTACATTTGTATATTAACACGATAGTTGCTTTTATGTTACTCTGGTTTGTAAAAACAACAAGATGAAAATTGAGACTTGGATAGTAATAATATTTTGTCATGTTATATGTCTACCGAAACAGATTCCATTGGGCCTTTAAGACGCAATAGCACTGAAAATTATATGAACGGATCACTGAAAATCTGTGATGACACTAGGTGATCGCGCAAAGGGGTAAGCATGCCCTGCCCGACTGGAAGCACTCGCCACTAACACTGGCTGAAGAACATAGCAGGTTTTTTTACTTGAAGCTGCACAACAGTCATCCTGTTTTACAAGGGACAAGGGTGGTCCAGTCGTCTGGGGCGCCGCAATTCATTGTGGAGTCCTTTGGACACCCCAGACACCTATGACTGTGGGTTCGAATCCCTGTTCGCCCCGATTATGTTTCTAGTTTTGTCAGCACCATACCCATGCTCGTGGGTTTCACCAAAGTGGTAAACGCCTGATCATGAGACATGCATCACTTCGTGCTTTCCTCCCACATGAAGCTGACATGCTGTTATAAAGGTAATACGGCCCAAAGCGGAGTTAATTCCCTTACTCACTCCTGTAATACGAGGACGGCTTAAGGTTACAAAATCTTATCCTATCATGATGTTCTGGGTATAAAATATAAATAGGAAAACATATTGGACCCCTTAGTGAATTCCACAATCAATGACAGCATTGGGTCCTACATCAATGAGGGACCCGTGAAGATTCCGAGTAGAATAGGTCTTCAGCAACCGATGCCAGCCGTAAAACGCGACTATGTTTGTCGTAAAAGGCGACTAACGGGATCGGGTGGTCAGGCTCGCTGACTTGATTGATGCATGTCATCGTATCCAAATGGCGTGGATCGATGCTCATGGTGTTAATTACTGGATTATCTGGTCCAGACTCGATAATTTACAGACCGCCTTCATATAGCTGGAATATTGGTGAGTGCGGCGTTAAACAACAAACAAACAAACAAACATCAATGAGAAGTCAGGATGGTTTCCCAGGACATTCGCCCTCAAAAGACCTACAGGTGGAGATAGCACCACGACGTCACAAACAGATTATACGGGGGACGAAATAGGACATATCACCAACAGTGTACTTAAACAATCAGACACTGGCGAAGGTTACTGAACCGGTGCACTTTAAGACGTCCAACAGACAAACGCACCCTCTGTCCGCAACGTGCCGTCCTAACACAGGTCAGTGTCACGACATATGTCCTCTGTCCTCTGTCCTCATGGTCCGACAAACACTGTAGGCTTGTTTCTCATTGCTTACGTAGAGCGCTGCATCAGTCTCATTTTGAGGTTAATACTGCCTGGGGTATTTTCAGAACGGCAATATATCCTGTAGTATTGACAATTGCTCCAAGACCTGGATACGGCCATGCCACACATGCGGGGCTGCAATGGGCCACGAATAATTAAAATGCTGCCCACAATGGTGACAATCACAACTCATTTACCCAATTCACCCAATCAAGCAACTGGTTGGGCCGTTAAGACTGTTAACTGACCAAATCTATTAGCTATTACGTCGTGCAGAACTACGTCAATCTGATAACTCAACATACACTGTAGGGCAAAATAAAGTATATCCTTGAACATTGGATATCACCAAAAGATTCCAAACATTAACAAACGTTTAGGCTGAAAACAGTGGCCGAAAAACTCCAAACGTGAGGTCTAAAATACCCGTATCAGATACATCAACATTTGGTTCATTCTTAGCCACCAACAAAGATGGGTGTATACTTTTGTTTGCCTGCTGGTTTATCTTGTGTTTCGAGATATCCGAAGACACAGTTACAACTAACCCATTAGAAAGAGGTTTATCTTTCATAGACTTTACCTAGATCATCCGCGACGATGAATACAATATTGGGTCGCTGTGCGAGAACGCCGCCGATGAAGGCGAAGAGTAGGGCTGCTACTGTTGTCGACATCATAGTGACTTCGCCTTCAGCATCCCGTCTCAACTACAAAATGTCTGGAAACATTTTCACAATATCTGGGGACTTGATATGGTGTTATCGGGGCAGACAGTGATATTATCAAGTGCAAGTGCAGGCTACAAATCACCTGATATAGGGACGGTGACAACCTTGACACGTGTTTAATCGGCAGAGATAACACGCCATATTAACATGGTTCAAAGGGGGAATTTAGGTCGGTGTTACACGTTTATTTTTCCAGTGGTATGCAGCAACTTTTCTACAATTACCCATTTCAATATATCAAACATATAAGGGCTTGGTTTGGTGTGTTGCTTAACGCCGCACTCAGCAATATTCCAGCTGTATGACGGCGGTCTGTGAATAATCGAGTCTGGACAAGACAATCCAGTGATTAATATCATGAACATCGATCCACGCAATTGGGATAGGATGACATGCATCAAGTCAGCGAGACTGACCACCCGATCCCGTTAGTCGCCTTTTACGACAAGCATTGACGCCTTTTACGGTAAGCATGGGTTGCAGAAGACCTAATCTACCCCGGATCTTTACGGGTATATTTATATATTAAATTTGGTAATTTAAGACGTGACGTCATGAACGACAGACATGTTGTGGTGATGTTGAAATATTGAAAAATGATTTCTGCAACAAGATCAATTGACCTTTAGGCTAAAATGGCAAAAAAGAGATAAATACAGTATACTACGGTTATAACAAACTCAAAGGGGCCACTAATTTTAGTTCGTTATAACCGTATTTCGTTATAAACATATATATGCGTGTCAAGGTTGTCACCGTCCCTATATCAGGTGATTTGTAGCCTGCACTTGCACTTGATAATATCACTGTCTGCCCTGATAACACCATATCAAGTCCCGAGATATTGTGAACACGTTTCCAGACATATTGTAGTTGAGACGGGATGCTGAAGGCGAAGTCACTATGATGTCGACAATAGAAGCAGCCCTACTCTTCGCCTTCATCGGCGGTGTTCTCGCACAGCGACCCAATATTGTATTCATCGTCGCGGATGATCTAGGTAAAGTCTATGAAAGAAAAACCTTTTTCTAATGGGTTAGTTGTAACTGTATCTTCGACTATCTCGAAACACAAGATAAACTGCCAGGCAAACGAAAGTATACATCCATCTTTGTTGGGGCTAAGAGTGAACCAAATGTTGATGTATCTGATACGGGTATTTTAGACCTCACGTTTGGAGTTTTTCGGCCACTGTTTTCAGCCTAAACGTTTGTTAATGTTTGGAATCTTTTGGTGATATCCAATGTTCAAGGGTATACTTTATTTTGCCCTACAGTGTATGTTGAGTTATCAGATTGACGTAGTTCTGCACGACGTAATGGCTAATAGAGTTGGTCAGTTAACAGTCTTAACGGCCGAACCAGTGGCTTGATTGGGTGGATTGGGTAAATGAGTTGTGATTGTCACCATTGTGGGCAGCATTTTAATTATTCGGAGCCCATTGCAGCCACGCAGGTGTGGCATGGCCGTATCCAGATCTTGGAGCAATTGTCAATACTACAGGATATATTGCCGTTCTGAAAATACCCCAGCCAGTATTAACCTCAAAATGAGACTGATGCAGCGCTCTACGTAAGCAATGAGAAACACGCCTACAGTGTTTGTCGGACCATGAGGACAGAGGACAGAGGACATATGTCGTGACACTGACCTGTGTTAGGACGGCACGTTGCGGACAGAGGGTGCGTTTGTCTGTTGGACGTCTTAAAGTGCACCGGTTCAGTAACCTTCGCCAGTGTCTGATTGTTTAAGTACACTTTTGGTGATACGTCCTATTTCGTCCCCCGTATAATCTGTTTGTGACGTCGTGGTGCTATCTCCACCTGTAGGTCTTTTGAGGGCGAATGTCCTGGGAAACCACTCACCAATATTCCAGCTATATGAAGGCGGTCTGTAAATTATCGAGTCTGGACCAGACAATCCAGCGATTGACATCATGAGCATCGATCCACGCAATTTGGATACGATGACATGCATCAACCAAGTCAGCGAGCCTGACCACCCGATCCCGTTAGTCGCCTCTTACGACAAGCGTAGTCGCGTTTTACGGCAAGCATGAGTTGCTGAAGACCTATTCTACCCGGATCTTCACGGGTCCCTCATTGATGTAGGACCCAATGCTGTCATTGATTGTGGAATTCACTAAGGGGTCCAATATGTTTTTCTATTTATATTTTATACCCAGGACATCATGATAGGATAACATTATTTTGTAACCTTAAGCCGTCCTCGTATTACAGGAGTGAGTAAGGGAATTAACTCCGCTTTGGGCCGTATTACCTTTAGCGTTTCAGCTTCATGTGGGTGGAAAGCACGAAGTGATGCATGTCTCAGGCGTTTACCACTTTGGTGAAACCCACGAGCATGGGTATGGTGCTGACAAAACTAGAAACATAATAGGGGCGAACAGGGATTCGAACCCACAGTCATAGGTGTCCAAAGGACTTCACAATGAATTGCGGCGCCCCAGACGACTGGACCACCCTTATCCCTCATATGACAGGATGACTGTTGTGCAGCTTCAAGGAAAAACAAATTCTATTTTCTTAAGCCAGTGTTAGTGGCGGGTGCTGCCAGTCGGGCAGGACATGCTTACCCCTTTGCGCGAAGACCTAGTGTCATCACAGATTTGACAAAATAGTGGTGAAAGGTATATGTGAAATGGGTCACTGAAAATGAAGGATGACACCAGGTGTAAGCTTAAAGTGTAAGCATGTGTTGCCCTCCTGGTGTCACCCACCACTCGCACAGTTTGCATAGAAAAAGTAAGTATTAATTAGTTTGTTGCTCAACGTTACTCCTGCAGTACGACGGCAGCCTGTAGACAATGGAGTCGTGGCCAAACAACCCAGTGACGCGACAGAGCGTTTACTGAATTTGTTGATTAAAAAACCAATATGTCAATTTTGAATTACATTTCTTCGTCTGCTGTATATAAGTGCAGAGAAACGCATAAAAACTATGTTTGTTTTACAACACTGTGTGTGTGTGTGTGTGTGTGTGTGTGTGTGTGTGTGTGTGTGTGTGTGTGACGCCAGAGAATAATGAAAAGACTACCGCTTTTACAATTATATTCAGTTCGTTTATTTCACAATCATCTTTAGCCAATAACTAAATTATAGATCCACATCACTGCTGTTATGTATTGCTACAGTCGCATATAACGGCACTCCGTTAGTACATTGAACATTTAAAGCAAACCACACTGATTTATGATCAAGCAAACATGCGTGTACAGTAAACTACATTTATAACGAAGACGCTTATAACAAACTGACGGATATGACGAACTTATTTGTTTGTCCTGACCATTTGCTGTATTTATTCTGTATATGCTTATAACGAACTACGGTTATAACGAACTAGAATTTGTGGTCCCTTTGAGTTCGTTATAACAGCAGTTTACTGTATGTATATTCAGACTGCAAACATGTTTCGATGATGAAAGCTTGTACGTCTTGTTCAAGCTCGTTACGCGACATGAAGAATTATGAAGAGACACATTCTTAGAGTTTGCACCAGCCAGGCGTCCAAGCGTTGCCATACTTCATGGGGTTGGACTGTGGATCGGAGTCGGGGTAGTTGGGGGGTATCATTTGCTTTCGGTACTCCAGAAGGCGAGACTTCAGCTTTGCAACAACGTCTGGTAGTTGGGAGGACAGGTCATGTTTCTCTGTGGGGTCCGCTGAAACGGATACAATCATTGGTGAGAGCTTGACTGGGCCAAGTGATCGACATCGTGAACATCTAGCTACGCGAAGTAGGATGACATCGTTATATGTATGTTATTAATTGTTGAACAAGGCATGTAACTGTGTTACATTGTTTCTGTTAAGATTCGGTAGACGTTCATTGCATTGTATTTGGACAATGATTATTCTCCAGGAAGTTCTATATTTAGATGCTTGTGACATCTGTAAACTCCTGGAATACCGTGGACTTGTATGGAATATTTTGTAATGTTCTAATGCCGCTAGACTGATGATGGCAATGTGTAGAAATTTCCATTAGTTAGTTAGACTGTATATAAGGGGACAAGGGCATGCCTCTCGCATCGCTCACACATATAATCACATCAAGGCCGGTTTTAGTGTGAGGATCGCTCATCACACCTGATTCCCTGCCTGGGCCCGTCTCGGAAGCTTGACGGCTGTCGCCGCTGGGTGAATATTATCACTGATTTTTGCTATCACCGCTGTATTTTCGTACTTGATACTGACCACTGCCATCATATTATACACTGCCATTGAATATTGTACTACCACTCTATTGTGTACTGTCATTGTAATTGCCGTGCAGTAATTTGTATTGATGTGTAAACCTAGTTAATTTTGTAACACATTTGTTGATTATATATCACTTGTTGTTTGTTTGTTGGCTTCGTAATTCAGGCCACATGGCCCCTAGTACATAGTACATTAGGTCACGTGTCCAGAGTATTACATCTCTGTCGATATCATTTTAAATAATTTACACATATATATATATATATATAAAGCTATCCACCGTAGTACATTAATATCACAGGAATTAAATAAATGTGCAAACGTAGTATTACCTTTATACTTTTTCTATAATGAGGTAAAAAAAAGTATTTCTCAAGTGAATATATTTCTTACATACAATATGACATGGTATTCATCCTCAACTAAATGAAGGTAACATTCTTTATATATAGATCTGTATGAAGTATATTCATTTGGGTGATGATGTGATAATTAAACACGCACCTATTACATCAAATAACTGTTCTTTATCAGGGTCAAGGTCATATATTATTTCTTCGTATATATCATCTTCAGTGTTGTTCATGGGACGGTGCCAGCCATCTTGTTGTCCAGGGTAACCAAGCAGCAGTTTGTAATTGCCCATCCTTAAAAAACCCAACACAAAACATACAAACATACTGCAAGATATTTCGCAAAGTTGCAGAGTTGGGAGCTTAATTAATTGAAAAGGCGCATGCCTTACGTCTATTGTGGGGTCAAGTGACTTGACGAAGGTAGTTTTCGCATAACAAACAACTGTTCATGGCTATGTCAGACATCTCATCTTTGAAAATCACCAACTTGCTCTTTTCGGCGCAAATATTCATTTCAAAGATGGTGGGATCATTTGCTCGCAAATTCATTTTTTTACCCTAGCTTTGTACCAATTTATATTTACACAAAACTACCCTGCCATATATTTCTTTTTACAAACTGCTACAGGAATTTGTGCTGGTTAAATAGACATAACCGAATATAGTTCTTTCAATTTTCAATTACAGAAAACACGAACTCGGTATACTTACGTTTGCCCTGATCTACTTACTTCCTATGATATATTTCAGTCTCTTACCTGATGCCAGCCTGGCCTTCTTTCGGTATGACAAGGTAGTCCAGATTGTAGATGAACTCGGTTCTCTTGGACGGGAGGCCGTTCCGGATAGAGTCCCACTGATCTATCCCGTCTCTGTCAGTCACTGCATCATATAAACACACAATACCTTTACTGTGACAAGACGGATCATCGTGGGAACATGGGTGGATGTTTCAGTAGATGGGAACTAAACAAGGGGCAATATTCATCATTGGTGGTCAATTCAATATGGACGATTGGATTGGAACGGTTCCTTCTGGATCTAGGGAAATAACATGTAGACAGGTGAACTGACGCGAGATTCATGGCAGGACAGCATGTTGAAACAGACACTGCACATACCAACCTGTAAGTCCTGTTCAGAACTTGAACACTTACTGGCAAGAATATTTTGATTCATTAAGTATATACATACATTTTACACAGTATGTTATCACAATTACCCGGCGTTCCTCCGGCGGCGGAAACCAATGTCGGTAGCCAGTCTACAGCGTGGATCATTCTAAACAGAAAACAACGCTGTTTATTTAAAAAGAGGCTTCGGGGAAAGTCACACTACACTCTCGTCTAAAGCATGACTTCAGAATCATGTAACGTATTAAAGCAAATGCGTATTTAGATAACTATTTGACTCTCTGTTGGTTTAAGTGGACGCCATTACACATCTCAGTATGACATAGACCATTGTACAACACTCACACCGACCAGCAACATACATGACGTCCACCAGCAACATCCATGACATCAACCAGCAACAGACATGACGTCAACCAGCAACACAGATGCCATCAACCAGCAACATACATGACATCAACCAGCAACATGCATGACATCAACCAGCAACATACATGACATCAACCAGCAACATACATGACATCAACCAGCAACATACATGACATCAACCAGCAACATGCATGACAACAACCAGCAACATACATGACGTCAACCAGCAACACACATGACATCAACCAGCAACATACATGACATCAACCAGCAACATACATGACACCAACCAGCTACATACATGACATCAACCAGCAACATACATGACATCAACCAGCAACATACATGACGTCAACCAGCAACATACATGACAGGCTGTTTTCACAATTCAAGCTGTGGAATTGTATTCTTTAGAGGTTATCTTACCCATCATACGTGTAGCCCGTCTTCTGGAGTCCCGCCCCCGACATGAACGCCGTCACCCTCGTACCCCCCTCCCACAGAGAGTGCTTGCCTCCTCTCAGGGGCCAGTTGTTGCCGTGGCTGAATATCTCCCCTCCGTTCTGCAACAACACACATCCAAGGTGCATGTACATGTCAACACTTACAACTTAAACCACAATGTACAATATGTCATACAGTTTTTGCAAAATGCCAACAACAAATAATATAATATATATATATAGTCTACTCTGGAATATGGAGTATAAAGGGCTCGGGATCTTTGACTTGGTATCTTATCCGAATTGCGTAAATCGATTTTCATGATGTCAATCACTGGTGTGTCTGGTCCAGACTCGATTATTTACAAACCGTCGTCATATATACTGCTGTGTTAGGCGTTAAACAACAATCTATGCTGGTCGTAAAGGATCGACTAAATGGATTGACGGGTCAAGCTCGGTGACTTGGTCATGTCATCGTACCCAGAGGTTTTGGGACGTTGCTCATGATATCAATCACTGTTTTGTCTGGTCTATGATAATGTACAGGCCGCCATCATATAGCTGTTATATTCAGGGTTCGGCGTTGAACAAAAAACAAAGGTAGTCACGTACATCAGCTGTGAGCAGGAACAGCGTGTTGTCATACAGCCCTCTCTCCTTCAAGGCGTCAGTCACGTTCCCTATAGCTTCATCAAGGGCATTCACCATCCCTGCAAAGTTGTAAATATCCTCATAATGATGAAGTACGCTAGCAATATACAATGGCATTTGTAGTATCAACCTGAATCACTGCACACGGTTTGAACAAATATGAAATCTGAACGTTCATGATACAAGGTCATGTTAAATGAGTAGATATATGCAAATCAACATCTGATTGGTTCATGAGCAAGTCATCCCATCTGATTGGTTCATGAGCAGGTATATGCAAGTCATCCCATCTGATTGGATCATGAGCAAGCCATCCCATCTGATTGGTTCATGAGCAAGTCATCCCATCGGATTGGCTCATGAGCAAGTCATCCCATCTGATTGGTTCATGAGTAGGTATATGCAAGTCATTACATCTGATTGGTTCAAGAGTATGTACAGTATACGCAAATCGCCTTCAACATGTGTTTTCACTTTATAAAGGATCTGACTTCCTTTCCTGTCTGTTCTATTGTATGTAATGCATGCCTCGTTATCCTCTGTTTGGTCGTCATCTCGAATCAGTTAAACTAATTGCGTACTATCATATCAGCATGTCTACTCAAAGAGTAGTGTGTTAGATTTAAACGCCGCCTGAACATTATTTTTTGTTCATATCATACTGCGCTAGTTTTAATCAATGGCAGGAAGCGGGTAGTTGGCGTCAACGTGATTGGTGAAACCTATCAGCTCGGGTATAGTGCTGTCACCAAGGGTCATAATGGTTATGAATCTGAGTTTGGAATTAAACCATGACCAGGGAATCCTGGTACGTGTAAGGGACGTAATTGTACACAGCGAGATGCTGTATATCACATGGCGACCACAGAAGGCTTATATCTAGGTTATCATGTATTGGCTGGTCACATGGCTCAAGGACGGTTAATACTCACCACTGAACACACGCCTTCCCTTATTCACAACATGTGGGAACCTATCTTCATATATCTTCGGGACCTGCAACATAGTGACGTTCAGATTATTCTGATTGTGAACAAAATATGCATGCAGGTGATAACATCTATTCATATAACAGGTGAATTACATCTACATAATATGACAGGCCAATAACATCTATATAATATAGCATGTGAATATCATCTACGTACGTATATTATATAAGAGGTGAATAACATATGTGTCATATAGCATTTGAAAATACCCATCAATACTATCATTTAACAGCTGATCATTTAGCACCAGTATCAGAAAATATGTGAACATCAATATCACATGACACATCCTTATTCATATACATTCCCCAAGAAACATATTTTGTACAAATATAAAAGACTTTTATGAACACTTTCATCTTAACAAAGGAAAGTATCCACTTGAAATTTGGATCTGCCCAAATATTTACAAACGTCATCAAAACTACATTAGGCTGAAAACATTCGTCGAAACACAACTATGATACCTGTATCAAAGACATCAACGAATAACCATTTTTGTTTGTTATATTTATAGCTTCTACCAAACATGTGTTTATAGTTTATTTTGCCCGCCAGTTTATATAGGCACCAGATATTAAACTAGCTATGTTTATATGCATCGTGATCTGTATAGCAGGTTGTTGGTACTATCGGTGTACTTTGTTCCACAGGACAGAGAATTTCCAGTTTGGGTAAACGTTGTAACTAATATGTCCCTTAGTAATAGGATAATCAAATATCGATTGCTAGATGGAACTACATCACAAAAGTGGAGCTAACAGCAAGTAAATTGTGATCAATCGACATGAATCTTGCCATGACTGTTAGTTGGGCAGGTGGAGTGTCACGTGACAAGATGTTCCTGAACTGTTTCCTCTACAGCTCTTGTTGTACCATGCAATGTCTCACCTCTGTCGGGGAGTGAACGTTCTGGAAGGGCAGATACAGGAACAGTGGTTGGCTCTTGTCATGGGTGTTGATGACGTCAACGATCTTCTCTGTGAACACCCACTGGATCGTGAGGGGAAGCAAAAACAAGTGGTAGCATTAGTACAGATCGAACCCCCACTGACAGCAACATTTCAGTCTTTCTGTGGACAATACAATGGGCCTGATATTGATCGGTAGAGGCCCCTTGTCTAGCACCAAACACGTCTAGGTCAGAAGGAAAACAAAGTGACAGAAGCGATTGACCCGTGAAGATCCGGGTAGAATAGGTTTTCAGGAACCCATGCTTGCCGTAAAAGGCGACGATCCTTGTCGTAAAAGGCGACTAACGGGATCGGGGTGGTCAGGCTCGTTGACGTGGTTGATGCATGCCATCGTATCCCATTTGCGTGGATCGATGCTCATGATGTCAATTGCTGGATTGTCTGGTCCAGACTCGATTATTTACAGTCCGCCGTTATATACCTGGAATATTGGTGAGTCCGGCGTAAAAACAACACACAAAAGAACAAATAAAACCAGCGCGATGTGACGTGCCACGTTGATAGACCCGATTAAGCACATTACTGACATTAGACTAAAGATAGATTTCACCGAGAATGACGTTTAGGTATCCTTGTATTTAACTTTCAAAGGTTAATGCAACATATGTAAACCAGTCTTACCGCTGAATATGTCCCTTGGTAATCCCATTCCGCTTCCTTATTGTTCCTGAAGTCTAAAAACCCGGCTGAAACACACACGTGATGATATATGTAAACATGTCAATCTTTTGACTTGTACATTTGTTTCTCGAGCTTAGTGGATGGAAATAAACGTGTATTTTAGTTTTACCAGTTGGTTTGATAATTGATTTGATCGTCCAAAAGACTAAAGTGCAATATATACCGCGTAGTGAAAGAAATAGTAGACCACACCACTGACTAGACAGACAAGTCAAGTGTGTATCCGGATCAAGTGGGATTCAGGTGGTACAAGCCCCGCCCCCTTTTCAGACACATTGTGTGTCGACCTGTGTCAGTCATGTGGTTTGGTTTACTTCCTGACAAGGGGAGAACGCATACCCCCATTGCGGATGAGTTGAGTGTTGTACTTACAAATATTATGCATGTAATAGTCCTCCAATGCATTATAGTAGCCGAAGAAAGTATCGAAGCCCCGGTATGTTGGTGTGCATCCCCACTCACAGAAACCCAGGTGCCATCTGGAGTGGACAATGTGTCACTTGTCAGATTGTTGGATATTACATGGAACCTATTCCCAACATCCCTGTATTCACATTTCGATGGATCTTCAAAGTATTTTGAATGATGTGGTTCGGAATTCTTGTGAGTATTCTTACTAAAGACAACGAAGCAGTTTCAAAGTATATGATTAATCAGTGTTACGCTAACAATTGCTGTGTTCATGATAATCAGTTTGGTTTGTCCCTTATTAACAAAATTCATTATGAGTGAGAGCCAATTTAAACAATAATATTAGAGCCTGTGAGAGGAAGACATTTACCACATTTTCGTAACTGACAGACCAAGGGTTATAATCGGAGTGAAACTGGGTTCGAGCCCACGATCCTGGCACGGTAAGGAACAATAACGCTCCCCCTCCCCCCCCCCCCCCCCCCCCCCTTAATTATCACTGATTGCTTAATGAGTAATGAATGAGACATATGGAAACATGTCTTCAATATAAGATGCAGGAAAAGTTAAGCTTTCCTTATCATCTTAGCCAAAGTCATTCCGTACTTGTTTGACGTGATTGTTGGGCAGGTGTTAAGAGGAGGTGCACTCACTTGCCAACCATGTGTGTGGCGTAGCCGAGTTTCTTCAGCTCCTGTGGGAGGATGGTGTAGTTGAGGGGCAGGCAGACTGATTGTCTAGCTCCAATGACTTGATGCTGGAAAGAGAGGTTTCTCTTACCATATGCCCAATGGGTAGTGTGAACTGTCCCGTATATTCCCGTTTCGTTCGTTTGCCATCAGTGACAGTAAATCTAGCCCAACCCTTAGTTGTGTGTCGTCGGGATAGGGATGGGGATTGGAAGGGGCAGAGTCAGGGATGGGTGTGACACCATGTGTATCGTGTTATATGATCTGAACTAACGTGAGGAGGCTCATGTCAACTATCACGCCAACTATCCTAGTTTCGTTCGTGCTAAATCTGCCCCAAACCTTGGTTGTGTCTCATAGGGATAGGGACTGGTACTGGGTAGAGTTAGGGAATCGCTGTGTATCATGTTACAGGATCTGAACTCACCTGCCGTGAATCACGTCTCATATCAACTGGCATGTCAACTATCACAGCTCAGAAGACATCCTGTATACTACATGAAAACACGGTCATGGTGTCAGCCACAACTTACTTTCCCACCATGTGAGTTGCGTATTCTTCAGCTCTTGGGGTAGAAGTGTGTAGTTAAGTGGGAAACACACAGCCTGATTATGACCTATCACTTCGTGCTGCAATGGGAGATAACTCTCAGTGATCCAGGTCAGATGACGTCTCGTGTGTGACGTTTTATAACGTTGTTGGTAAAGCTCATATCTATATTTATCTATTCATAATAGCTACCAAGATTTTAACGATTCTAGTTTTATCATAAAATGCATAACAAATGTAACTAGAAAAAAATATTATTAAAGAATACATTCATAAAAAACTAACCCAAAACAGTAACCATGCTCCATTTAAAATTCAATAATGTATTCTGAAATTAAATTAACTTTCAACACATATTCATGAAGACATCTTCTCGACTTCAAGGTCACATTGAGAGACCGACAATTTGATATTCTGAGGGGCGGATGGGGGCAAGTATCTGTGTGTGTGTGTGTGTGTGTGTGTGTTGGGGGGGGGGGGATGGATTTAGAGTCGAGATTAGATATTTTTCAGCTACCAGGTATTTTGTATTTAAACCTGTGAGTCTGAAGTTTATTTTGTTGCATGAATGTACTTTTTGTGGCAAATTCTTTTTGTTTCAACACAATGAGGCATTATTGTTTTTTTCAAGAATGTTCGGGGACAATTTATTTTTTACGATAAAAATCCAGGACCCGCCACTCTTCCCAGAATAACAAATACCTAACAGCTCGGACAATGCCTGGGTTGAAACCAATTAGTGGCAGAGCTGTGTGCTACCGGTTGAGGGAGCACAATACCCAGCTCTGTGTCCAGTGATACGCCCGATCTAACTTCCACGACACCATCTAGCACCTCTAGCGTGGTGTAGACAGCATCTGAGGTTCAGAAGACAAGACTGGGACAGTATACTGTTCACAGATGAGTCCAGGTTTCATCTGGTCAGCTCTGATTGTCGTGCAAGGGTCTACAGGCATCAAGGAGAACGTTTTAGCGACGCTTGCGTTACTCAACGTCGTCGGTTTAGGGGAAGAAGTGTAATGGTATGGGTAACACCACAACTCATGGAAGAACACAACCCACCATTGGTCATGGAAATTTGAATGGCGCACCCAACCAGGACGACGTCGTTCAAGGTCATGTTCTCCCCTTGGCGCAAATGCAGGGAGGACACGTCACATTGTAGCAGGACAATGCCCAGTAACATGTTGCACGTGTTGTATCAGACTGTTGGAGGCAGCATAACATTGGTGTACTGCCATGGCAGGCTATTCTCCAGACCTCTCCCCAAGGCTGTTTTAAATCATTTGGTGTTCTCATTACTCCGCTACTGCCTCATATGTTTGTTGGTTGCACCCGATATTGACATTGTTCATTGAGCGTCACCCTCTGTCACCTGTTACCAGGTATGGGTTTTGTCAATGAACATGTTATGATAAAACATTGATCAGACGGATTATCAATTCTTATAACATTTACAGAACTTCATATGAAGCACGGTTCCTGTCTTCTGATCGTATATAATATTTAAATAATATTATTGATATAAAATAAAATAGTGTATAACTTTATACTACGGATAACTCTTTAACAACTATTATAAGTGCCTGCATTAAATAGTGTTAAGATCCCTCAAATATGTCAGTTTCAACTATATTGGCTCGGATGGTCAAGTTGCCTCCCTTAGTTGTGACATGATCATCTAGTCAGTGGTTCGAATTACACATACATGCCAAGGAGGATGTAAGTATTTTAAATCCTTTTTAGCTTTCCTCCAATATTATCCTGGCACGCCGTGTTATAGCATACATACTGTTCAAAGAAACTTAACATATAACTCATTCACTCACTCCATTGTGATCACCAAAGTGATAAACGTCTTGGACCTGCATCACTTCAGGGGACGGTCGGGTAGCCTAGTGGTTAAAGCGTTTGCTCGTGACGCCGAAGACCCGGGTTTTATTCCCGACATGGGTACAATGTGTAAAGCCCATTTCTGGTGTCCCCCTCCGTGATATATCTGGAATATTGCTAAAAGCGGCATGAAACTATGCACTCACTCATTCACTCACTCACATACCTGAAGACCAGATTTGAAGGGGAAAACCGCAGACATAAATGCACTTCGGGAGCTGAAACATACGGACACTCGTCATGTGCAGTGAGTTTGTTATGAATGACTGTTTTTTTCTGTGTGCTGTGAATCGAAGTAAGAGTTTTGGCTTTGAAATTCACCATCAGCGTTTGTAAAGAATCGTTTGAACATTGTCTGACTTACTTTTGCCTGCCAGTATATGTGGAGTTAAACATTTTACTTGAATGAACTGTTTCAATATTCTTGTGAAATAGACGTTGAATGACACTCACGGACTGCACAGCGGCTGTACATAGTTCCTGTCCAGTATCACACCATCTCGCGCCATTTTGTCCATATTAGGGGTCAGCATGTCACCGTTCCGGAAGCCAACATCGTTCCAGCCTGCAACAACCAACATCTTCTGACGAACCTCTGCGTTTGATAGCTATATATGTATATTAACACGACAGTTGCTTTTATTTTACTCTGGTTTGCAAAAAAAACAAGATGAAAATTAAGACTTGGATGGTTAAAATATTATATTTTGTCATATTATATGTCTTCCGAAACAGATTCCATTGGGCCTTTAAGACACAATAGCAGTGAAAATTGTATGAATGGATCACTGAAAATCTGTGATGACACTAGGTGTTCACGCAAAGGGGTAAGCATGTCCTGCCCGACTGGCAGCACCCGCCACTAACAATGGCTGAAGAAAATAGAAGCTTTCATTGCTTGAAGCTGCACAACAGTCATCCTGTCATATGAGGGACAAGGGTGGTGCAGTCGTCTGGGGCGCCGCAATTCACTGTGGAGTCCCTTGGACACCCCAGACTCCTATGACTGTGGGTTCGAATCCCTGTTCGTCCCGATTATGTTTTTAGTTTTGTCAGTACCAAACCCATGCTCGTGGGTTTCACCTAAGTGGTAAACGCCTGAGACATGCATCGCTTCATGTTTCCTCCCACATGAAGCTGACACGCTGATATAAAGGTAATACGTCCCAAAGCGGAGTTAATTCCATTAGTCACTACTGTTATACGAGGATGGCGTAAGGTTTAACAAATGATCTTCTCCTATCGTAATGTCCTGGGTATAAAATATAAATAGAAAACATATTGGACCCCTTAGTGAATTCCACAATCAATGACAGCATTGGGTCCTTCATCAATAAGGGACCCGTGAAGATATGGGTGGATTAGGTCTTCAGCAACCCATGCTTGCCGTAAGAGGCGACTAACGGTATCGGGTGGTCAGGCTAGTTGACTTGGTTGATGCATGTCATCGTATCCCAATTGCGTGGATCGATGCTCATGATGTCAATCGCTGGATTGTCTGGTCCAGACTCGATAATTTACAGACCGCCTCCATATAGCTGGAATATTGCTGAGTGCGGCGTTAAAGAACAAACAAACAAACATCAATGAGGTGAATCAGGATGGTTTCCCAGGACATTCGCCCTCCACAGACCTACAGGTGGAGATAGCACCATGACGTCACAAACGGGTGACGAAATAGGAGATATCACCAACAGTGTACTTAAACAATCAGACAATGGCGAAGGTTACTGAACCGGTGCACTTTAAGACTGCAAACAGATAAACGCAACCTCTGTCCGCAACGTGCCGTCCTAACACAGGTCAGTGTCACGACCTCTGTCCTCTGTCGTCTGTCCTCATGGTCCGACAAACACTGTAGGCGTGTTTCTCATTGCTTACTTCAAGCGCTGCATCAGTCTCATTTCGAGGTTACTACTGGCTGGGGTATTTTCAAAACGGCAATATATCCTGTAGTATTGACAGTTGCTCCAAGATCTGGATACGGCCATGCCACATATGCGTGGCTGCAATGGGCTCCGAATAATTAAAATGCTGCCCACAACGGTGTTAATCACAACTCATTTACCCAATTCACTCAATCAAGCCACTGGTTCGGCCGTAATCACTGTTAACTAACCAAATCTATTAGTTATTACATCGTGTAGAACTACGTCAATCTGATAACTCAACATACACTGTAGGGCAAAATAAAGTATACGCTTGAACACTGGATATCACCAAAAGAGATTCATTCTTAGCCACCAACAAAGATGGGTTTATACTTTCGTTTGCCTGGCAGTTTATCTTTTGTTAAGGTATATTCGAAGAAACAGTTACAACTAACCCATTACAAAAAGGTTTATCTTTCATAGACTTTACCTAGATCATCCGCGACGATGAATACAATGTTGGGTCGCTGTGCGAGAACACCGCCGATGAAGGCGAAGAGTAGGGCTGCTACTGTTGTCGACATCATAGTGACTTCGCCTTCAGCATCCCGTCTCAACTACAATATGTCTGGAAACGTTTTCACAATATCTCGGGACTTGATATGGTGTTATCGGGGCAGACAGTCATATTATCAAGTGCAAGTGCAGGCTACAAATCACCTGATATAGGAACGGTGGCAACCTTGACACGTGTGAAATCGTCAGAGATAACACGCCATATTAACATGGTTCAAAGGGGGTATTTACACAAAGCGAAATTCCAATATATACACAGTATACAATTTTGTATATATGGTATATCCAAAAATATACAATTTTTTATATTTGGTATTTCCAAAAATAATCAATTTTGTATATATGGATTGATTTTACCTCTGCTTCATTCAGTTTCTTTACATTGCAGACATTAATGCTCACAATATGTGGTTGCTATTGAATATATTACTAAGAATACCGGACAGTATTATTGTATGTGACAAGTGTATACTATTGGCATTATGACAACTCTATTTGGAGTGTTATGAAATAATTTGTATTTATTTATGTTGACAGCATTTTACGTAATAAAGAAATAGAACACTTGAGCAGACAGTTATATCAATAATATATATATAATAAGTGCGCCATCTGTTTACAAATAAGAAGATCTATACATACAAGTCGTTCAGAGTGGTTTCAAACAATGACGGTAAAATTAATATATGATGAATATCGGCAAATATGAATATATACAATGTAATATATATGTTACTGTCATGTCATGGTATGGTGATTCTAAATCTAAAATGTTGCTTGATATTGTTTTGACAAACAGTTGTATGCACTGTCCAATGTGATACTCCTACGTAAGTATATAAAAAAGGATGTTCGTTTAGTCAATTGACATATTGGTGGGATTAGTGTGACAGGATAACTAAGTTTGTCATCTGGTATAATGCACTTCCTCGATTGGCATAATTAGAACAGAGTTTGTAAATAGTTATATGCGGACTGCAGTTAGCTAAGGCAGCCAGCATCAGTGGAGAGTGTGAGCAGCTCGAGAAGAGGCGAGCAACTCAATGTGATTTATGAATTTGTGGAATTTTAATAAATAAACGAACGCCTGTCACAAAAATGTAGTTGAACATAGAACACACAGAATCGCAGATTTTTCTATCGTACATTTGAGGGTGAACGTGAACGAAGCCGTGCAGGGTGCCTTACATCGATTTTACTTCAGAACACACAGTGAGCTCAGGTAAGTTTATTACTGATGATATTTTCATTCATTCGTGCAATAGATATGGCAATCATGAGCGCTGACTCTGTATGTGTTCGCAATAGAACATTTGGAAGAAATAAAAAAAAATACTTACAAGTCTAGTACACAACAAAGCCATTAAGTGAATATCAAATAAATTGATTCACAATGTGACAACCTCTCATCCAAAATTTGTTTAATGCAACAGGTTTAAAGCATTCAGAATTGTACAATCATTATTATAAAATACAGCATGTTTATATAAATTTTTATATGTGTCTCTCATGTTAAATACATAAATGTATAAAAATGTTTTAATATAATTTAATATTACTATCAGTTTTACATTATAAGTAACATTATGGACCCTAGCATGTCGAGCCAAGAAACAATTGTATATATTATTCACCTTGGAATGTCTGTTTACTGTGTTTGCGGCGGGATCCAGGCAATTCCCTAAGTGGACAATTCCAACTACTACTGCGTAAAATGTTAATGACGATTTGGAGAAAATTACCAAATGGATGAAAGCAAGTAAAGTATAATCCAAAGACAACAGAAACTATTCAATTTCACGTTAAAGTCAATCTAAATGCAATACCTAACCGTAAAATGAAAAGATTTTTTATCAATGACTTTTGGTTAAATGTTTCAGTCAGATTGTTAATAGCATTCTAATATTGTCGATTAGTTAAAAAGATTGTGGGTATATGTGTAGGTAATTCTCTCACGCTGATGGCAGAAAGTCACTCAACCAGTTCATGTATTCTACCTCAAAGAAGATCAGAACCCGTGTATAATTACAACATCCTCAGAATACCAATAACAACGAAATGTAGAAATTAACAAACATGACCAACATTATTATTTCATGTTAATCTTTGTGCCATGCATGTAGCTAGATAAACATATGTATACTTTTTCAGTCTGTGTGAAGTCGTGCATAAATACAATTGATTTTAAAGGGTGTGTTTTTGTACTGTCATCCCTAAACAAAAGTTTCACTTTTATCCTCAAAAGCGCAATAATATTCATGTTATAGCCTTTTAAGTCAACTTTTGATTTAATACGAATTACGTAACATTCATGTTACTTTGATTTTATAATGTTGTTACAGGCCCATGGACTGACTAGGTTCATTAAGTGTCATAAAATTGCCGGGACATAATGTGGTGGCAATACATTCTCTAATTAACACCTGTCACAAAGGGACAGGCCATTTTGGTTTGTGCTCTGTGTTACGCAATATGTGGATTCACGAAATAACATTCAACGAACTATGTACTTCGTCCTGTGATGTTGGTGTCTTTTGACATTAATGAACATGTAAGTAGATACAACGCGGGCGGATTGATGCATTCGTACTTGGTATGAATAAATGAATTACACTTCGTTCTTAACTGTGTGCGAAATACGCATAATGTCGGAAAGCGCAAGTTAAATTCCCAATTACTGACTTCGTTCTTAAATAAATCACAACCATTTATAGTTGTATCACTGTGTAGATTCTTTTATATTTTAACGATGTAAATCACGCCACTTTTAATGTAAAATATGTCACTAAACCAGTTCATGTACTCAACCATTTCCACTATTATTTTCACAAAAGATCAAAGATTAGAAACAGTTATCAAGATATATTGTACAAATCTTTGGAAATACATAATCTTTAAAGGGAAACTGCCATCTTGATCTACTATTCTGTATTGTATGACATTATATATATGCTCATGTACCGCCGCTGGTGGTTTAATTTATGACAAATAAACATAATTTGGTTTGAACCCAGCCATGCGTGTGCTGAATTATACAGCGCCAAGCGTTCTGAGCGCCAATGAAGTTTTTCAAAGTAGAAATTAAGCAAACGAATATTTATAAAATTTCTTATTGCTAGAACATATGAATGAACAACAAGTACTATAATCGGAAATATATTACAAGTTATATAGGCACCCGGATGCTCAAAATCACAATACAATGCTAATATCAAATATTTGTGTTCCAGCGAGTGTATACCAAATAGACAAGGACCAAACCAGTTCTACAGACACAGACTCTCTCAAAGGCAGCAAGGTGCAGTATACAGTTAAATGAAAATTGGTCTGTATCGCATCCGCTCGTGACTTGATAAAAATGTCGTATAACTATAACATACATAAAGGTGTCTCGTCTGTTATTTCACAAGACATGATTTTATTCTACCAAAACATAATGTGTCCGTTTTGATGCATCTCATTCGTGGCAGGCTATATAATGCAGGGACGGCCCTTTATGTATCATTCAATCTTTAAAAAATGCGAAACGAGCCATAATACCATGTTTTATGAACCTAGCAAAACTAAACAGTTGATACTAAACTGTTCACTCGTTTCCAAGCAATCGTAAATTTCAGACAAAGTTGTTGTTTTGTTCCATGAAGTCTATCAAAAACACATAACCTAAATACAACAATAGTGTATGCAGAAAATGTTAATCGTCTGTTACATGTTTGCGAGATAACACGCGAAAAAGTGAAAAACAAGTGCACCACGGACAACTGCAAATGCACGTGTGGGTAAGGGTATAAAACGATTGCAACGGCAAGTCAGACATCCACAGTGATAAAATAACACACAAAAGAAATGCCACGACTCACAGTCGAACAACGTGAACGAGACTTGGGTATGGTACAGATGGGAGCCACCCACGCCCATATTGCACGAACCTTCGGTTGCTCCCGTGTTGCCGTTACCAACTTGATGCAACGTTACAGACAAACAGGGCGGACCGCTGACAGGCCAAGAACAGGCAGACCCAGGGTGACCACGCCCCATGATGACCGGTACTTGCGTACCTTGCACCTCCGAAATCGCTTCCTGACAGTGACGTCATCGGCGACAAATGCCTTAGGTCACAGGGTTAGTCGACAGACAGTGGTCAGGAGACTCAGGGCTCATGGAATCAGGGCTTTTAGACCATACAGAGGACAGCTATTGACAGCGCAACATCGTCGTCTGCGATTAAGATAGGCCTGGACTGTACGACGTTGGCAACGACGTGACTGGCAGGGGGTTGTCGTCACTGACGAAAGTCGAGTCTGTATGTTTAGGGCTGATGGAAGACAACGTGTTTACCGCCGAAGGGGTGAACGAACGGCGGCGTGTTGCGTGCAGGAGGTCGTACCATATGGTGAAGGGAGTGTCATGGTGTGGGGAGGGATCTTTGGGCAGGAGAGGACACCGCTGGTCATCGTTGACGGAAACTTGACAGTTCAGCGGTACATGGATAACATTCTTCGTCCAGTTGTCCTACAATTTCTACAACAGCAACCACGTGGTGTCATTTATCAGCATGACAACGCTAGAGCCCATACAGCCAGAATTGTCACTAACTTCCTCACAGCCAACAATGTCAACGCCCTGTAGTCGCCTGCACGCTCACCCGACGCGTCCCCCATAGAACACCAATGGGACTTGATGGATCGTCGTGTTCGACAACGACCACACTCTCCAGCCAACCGGCAAGAACTGATCTTGGCCCTCCAAGAAGAATGGCGTCAAATCCCACGTGACCTCATCAGGCGACTGACTTTTTCTGTGCGTCGAAGAGTTTTTGCGTGTATTGAGGCATTTGGTGGTCACACACGCTACTAATGACTTGTTATTGAACGTGAACGATTGTTTATGTACTCTGCCTATTGTCCATGATTCTGAAAGCTCGAGGTTTGTACCACACCCAACTTTAGGGGGCTCTGACATCATTCTCGGGCGCGGTATGATTGTCACTTTCAGTGTTGATTATGTTGATATATTGATCTTCTCCATACACTTTACTTCATGCATGTATGTTTTGTTGTTTTTGAGCAAGAGTGATTTCAAACTCTGGTAAAGTTTCTTTTGGACGTCAGTTTATTTTAATCATACACAATATATCTCATTGAATATCTTGAAGCTGCCAATGAAAGCATGAACTCAATTACTGTGCAAATATAAGAGTTCATTTTGTATAAGTATAAGTATGAAGTTATCATTTTTTAACTTCGAAAACTACGATGTGCCCACTGATACCGTCATTATGTTGACGGTCTGATTGTTAACAACCATGAGTTGCAATATGTTATATGAAATCATTGCTTTGTATAACATCGGGTCATGGATGCTGTTCACTTTCATTGGTACTGGATTCTTCTTTGCGCAATAACCAGATTATCTCATTGATTGATTATTTGTTTTAAATTTAAGCAAGTTTTGTGCCTTGTGGAATTGTAGATGAAGAAACAAACAAAAAAACAATTCGCATTGACATAAGTAAAGAAAATATCAATTAAATCTGAATACGTCAATGTGTCAATTTCTTTTCCTCAAAAGTACAGGTATTAGTATTCATATTCCACTTGTTAATAATTTGTATTTGTAACATTTTTTTTATTTTCTTGCATTTACATTTACAGTCGTAGTCTGTTGACTTTGCAAACGATATTAGGCTGAGCCCCCAGACATTTTTTTAAACATTGCATATTTAGCAATTTCGTGCCGTTTGGACAATATTCATACCAACAAATGTAACAGGTCAGTGGCAAAAGTAAATAAGTCAAAGATGGCGGATGCAGTAAAATTTCAAAGTTGAATCAGTACTTTTAAAAAATTGGGAATAGCTTCAGCGCACCCGGCTACCCGCCAGGTCTGGGAGCAATACTGCTACAAACGTGCAATGTCTGACTCTTTTCCCATGTTGAAGCATATTGAGAAAAGCTTACCTTGTTCTTACTTACCTTTTGTAAAACATAAGACATTAATTGCAACATATATCCCCGTGTTATGAGTTTTCGGATGCTGAATAAAGATTCATGGTGTTTTCATATGAACAACTGTAAAACATCTCATTGACTTATAAAAGACAACGTTATCATAAAAACAAGCCATCATCGGAATACTTCTGTGTGATGCCACACCCCTCGTTATAGTGCAAGTATTCGTGATAGAAAATGTATGATGTCCAAAAACTTAAGATCAGACAATAATAGTATTGTGTTATGAATAATAATAAATGCATGTTTGATGCTGAAAGCTCTGATCGCAAAACAGGACAATCCGCGACGGTTGTCCGGAAACACGATATTTTTCGGAGTATTTTCTTTTAAATCTTTGATTATATTTTTACGCGGAAGATGATTTTTCCAAGGACTACTGTTTTAAAAAACGCGATGTTCCGCGTTTCCGCGGATATTTCACATCATATCAATGTATACCGTTCAATTCAACCGTACAAACCAAATTCAACACTTTTACGTAATAATGATTTATATAATTTAGCTTTCATCCTCTGTGCAATCTGTTGGCTAATCTGCTATGCGCACGAGAGCATGTTACAAATCACATCGCGGCATCCCGTACAAACCAATCCAAGCTCAGCACAAATCGATTTCAACACTTTCAGGTGATTATAATAAAGAAGTCACCGCCAATGCAATCACCTCCGACTGCTAATCCGCACTGTATATTTGACAATAAAGTCTACCCAAATACCAGACAGACAGACAGACAGACAGACAGTTTATTATAGTCTCACCTCATTACAATGATTTATACATACTTTTAAAATACAAAAATTTATATCTCAAATACATATCATATGTAAAAGTATACAAGTATAAAATGTAACGAGCCACCCTATACAGGGTTACGAGAGACTTTTCATAAAAAGAGCATATTAAAATATAAATAAAAGGTACATAAACTACAACGCATATTAAAGTAAAACCATGGATTAAGAATAAAGGCAATCATATCTTTTAGAAAAAAATGTTAAAGCAGGTTTTGGCACTTAAATATATCACATCTTGGGAAGACAGGATAAAACTGGCTGTTCTCGGATCATCGAAATTCTTAAAATCGTCTTCAACATCGCAACCTTTTCTTAAAAGTTCTTCTCTTTCGGTTTCAAAGTTAGGACATCTTAGTAATACGTGTCCTTCGTCTTCCATACCATCAGCACAAAATGGACATATTCTTTCATCTAGGGGCGTGTTTGTGTAGCGTCCAGTCTCTACTTTGAGGGGCGCCTCCCCACTCCTGAACTTGGCTAAAGCCGACCTATATCTCCTCGGCATAGGGGTTCGAACATAATACTCCGTTTCGTAACCTTCCTTGAAACTGTTGGATGTTCTTAGCTTATTTCCGCCGATTCCTCTCTTTCCTTCCTGTTGTGAAACCTCATTCCTCCAATTTTCTTTAAATTGCTGCATAGTCTTATCTTGGATGGTATTCACAATGTAATGACTTCCATATACTTTGTCCAGTGGTATAATGTGAGTTAGGCTTGATTCCTGTAACTTCTTGTGTAGTCGGAAGGTCCAGTTGGATTTTCGTCTTATTGCCCATTGATGACTCCACTTGAATATCTTGTAGTTGAGACGCTGATGGTCCATTCTCCTATGGCGCATGTATAGTCGGGTGACTGACCCCCACTGTCGCACAGTTGTTGTCCGGAAACACGATATTTTTCGGAGTATTTTCTTTTAAATCTTTGATTATATTTTTACGCGGACTACCAAGGACTACTGTTTTAAAAAACGCGATTGTCCGCGTTTACGTGGATATTTCACATCATATCAATGATTACCGTTCAATTCAACCGTACAAACCAAATTCAACACTTTTACGTAATGATGATTAGCTTTCATCCTCTGTGCAATCTGTTGGCTAATCTGCTATGCGCAAGAGAGCATGTTACAAATCACATCGCGGCATCCCGTACAAACCAATCCAAGCTCAGCACAAATCGATTTCAACACTTTCAGGTGATTATAATAAAGAAGTCACCGCCAATGCAATCACCTCCGACTGCTAATCCGCACTGTATATTTGACAATAAAGTCTACCCAAATACCAAGCGCCGAAAAGTACCAGACGCCTCAATCGCTTACCCGTCAATATTATTGCAAGGAGGGTATGTACTCCCGCTAACAGTGTGGAGTACTAATTAAACATCCCAATAATGTTACACGCCACTATATCAGTTTTATTTGTAACTTGCTAATAATATTGATCGGCATTTTGCACATACAAAACAATTATAGAACAATACCCAGCAGTTACCCCCCTTTATCAACATTAACAAAGAAACACAGTGCTCAACTTAAAATACTTCATTTTGCACATATACAATGATTATACACGAATACATTACAATTATCTCCCTGTACTAATATATACATAGAAAAACAATTTTGGATACATCATATATACAAAATTGTATATTTTGTATATGTCATAAATACAAACTTGTATATTTTGTATATCTCATCATTCCAAACTTGTATATGCTTTGGATATACCATCTTTCCAAAGCATTTACAAGCTTGTATATGTGGATTTTTTTTTGCAGTGTTAGGTCGGTGTTACACGTTTATTTTTCCTGTCGCAAGCAGCAACTCTTCTACAATTACCCAATTTAATATATTAATATATAAGGGCTTGGTTTGGTGTGTTGCTTTACGCCGCACTCAGCAATATACTTAAGCTATCTGACGGCGGTCTTTAAATAATCGAGTCTGGACCAGACAATCTGGTGATTTTTATCAATTGGGATAGGATGGCATGCATCAAGTCAGCGAGACTGACCACCCGATCCCGTTTGTCGCCTTTTACGACATGCATTGTCGCCTTTTACGATAAGCATTGGTTGCAGAAGACCTAATCTACCCCGGATCTTCACGGGTATACTGATATATTAAATTGGGTAATTTAAGACGTGACGACATGAACGACAGACATGTTGTGGTGATGTTGCAATATTGAAAAATGATTTCTGCAACAGGATCAATTGACCTTTAGGCCAAAATGGCAAAACAGAGATAAATACAGTATACTACGGTTATAACGAACTCAAAGGGGCCACTAATATTTGTTCGTTATAACCGTAGTTCGTTATAAACATATATGTCACATATATGTCACACGTGTCAAGGTTGTCACCGTCCCTATATCAGGTGACTTGTAGCCTGCACTTGCACTTGATAATATCATTGTCTGCCCCGATAACACCATATCAAGTCCCGAGATGTTGTGAAAACGTTTCCAGACATATTGTAGTTGAGACGGGATGCTGAAGGCGAAGTCACTATGATGTCGACAATAGTAGCAGCCCTACTCTTCGCCTTCATCGGCGGCGTTCTCGCACAGCGACCCAACATTGTATTCATCGTCGCGGATGATCTAGGTAAAGTCTATGAAAGATCAACCCTTTTCTAATGGGTTAGTTGTAACTGTTTCTTCGAATATACCTTAACACAAGATAAACTGCCAGGCAAACGAAAGTATACACTCATCTTTGTTGGTGACTAAGAATGAACCAAATGTTGATGTATTTGATATGGGAATTTTGGACCTCACGTTTGAAGTTTTTCGGCCACTGTTTTCAGCCTAAACGTTTGTTAATGTTAGGAATCTTTTGGTGATATCTAAAGTTCAAGTGTATACTTTATTTTGTTTGCCCTACAGTGTATGTTGAGTTATCAGATTGACGTAGTTCTGCACGACGTAATAGCTAATAGATTTGGTCAGTTAACAGCTTTAACGGCCGAACCAGTGGCTTGATTGAGTGAATTGGGTAAATGAGTTGTGATTAACACCGTTGTGGTCAGCATTTTAATTATTCGGAGCCCATTGCAGCCACGCATATGTGGCATGGCCGTATCCAGATCTTGGAGCAATTGTCAATACTACAGGATATATTAATTGCCGTTCTGAAAATACCCAAGCAGTATCCTGATTCACCTCATTGATGTTTGTTTGTTTCTTTGTTCTTTAACGCCGCATTCACCAATATTCCAGCTATATGAAGGCGTCTGTAAATTATCGAGTTTGGACCAGACAATCAAGTGATTGACATCATAAGCATCGTTCCACGCAATTGGGATATGATGACATGCATCAACCAAGTCAGCGAGCCTGACCACCCGATCCCGTTAGTTGCCTCTTACGACAAGCATAGTCGCCTTTTACGGCAAGCATGGGTTGCTGAAGACCTATTCTACCCCGGATCTTCACGGGTCCCTCATTGATGTAGGACCCAATGCTGTCATTGATTGTGGAATTCACTAAGGGGTCCAATATGTTTTCCTATTTATATGTTATACCCAGGACATCATCATAGGATAAAATAATTCTGTAAGCTTGAGCCGTCCTCGTATAACAGGAGCGAGTGAGGGAATTAACTCCGCTTTGAGGCGTATTACCTTTAGCGTGTCAGCTTAATATGGGAGGAAAGCCCGAAGTGATGCATGTCACAGACGTTTACCACTTTGGTGAAACCAACCAGCATGGGTATGGTGCTGACAAAACTAGAAACATAATCGGGGCGAACAGGGATTCGAACCCACAGTCATAGGTGCCTGGGGTGTCCAAGGGACTCCACAGTGAATTGCGGCGCCCCAGACGACTGGACCACCCTTGTCCCTCATAAAACAGGATGACTGCCGTGCAGCTTTAAGCCAAAAAAACTTCTATTTTCTTCAGCCAGTGTTAGTGGCGGGTGCTACCAGTCGGGCAGGGCATGCTTACCATTTGCGTGAACACCTAGTGTCATCACAGATTTTCAGTGATCCATTCATATAATTTTCACTGCTATTGTGTCCTAAATGCCCAATGGAATCTGTTTCGGTAGACATATAATATGACGAAATATAATAACCATCCAAGTCTCAATTTTCATCTTGTTGTTTTTACAAACCAGAGTAACATAAAAACAACTGTCGTGTTAATATACATATATGGCTATCAAACACAGAGGTTCGTCAGAAGATGTTGGTTGTTGCAGGCTGGAACGATGTTGGCTTCCGGAACCGTGACATGCTGACTCCTAATATGGACAAAATGGCGCGAGATGGTGTGATACTGGACAGGAACTATGTACAGCCGCTGTGCAGTCCGTGAGTGTCATTCAACGTCTATTTCACAAGAATATTGAAACAGTTTATTGTAACATGTAATGTAACATGTTTAACTCCACATATACTGGCGGGCAAAAGTAAGTGGAATACTGTTCAAACGATGCTTTACAAACGCTGATTGTGAAAAAACTGTCATTCATAACAAACTCACTGCACATGAAGAGTGTCCGTATGTTTCAGCTCCCGAAGTGCATTTATGTCTGCGGTTTTCCCCTTCAAATCTGGTCTTCAGGTAAGTGAGTGAGTGAGTGAGTGAGTGACGCCGCTTTTAGCAATATTCCAGCTATATCACGGCGGGGGACACCAGAAATGAGCTTAACAAATTGTACCTGAACCCGGGTCTTCGGGCTGTGTGTTTCCCACTTAACTACACACTTCTACCCCAAGAGCTGAAGAAGTTAGGATACGCAACTCACATGGTGGGGAAGTAAGTTGTGGCAGACACCATGACCGTGTTTTCATGTAGTATACAGGATGTCTTCTGAGCTGTGATAGTTGACATGACAGTTGATATGAGACGTGATTCACGGCAGGCGAGTTCAGATCCTGTAACATGATACACAGCGATTCCCTAACTCTACCCTGTACCAGTCCCTATCCCTACGAGACACAACCAAGGTTTGGGGCAGATTTAGCACGAACGAAACTAGGATAGTTGACGTGATAGTTGACATGAGCCTCCTCACGTTAGTCTAGATCATATAACACGATACACATGGTGTCACACCCATCCCTGACTCTGCCCCTTCCTGTCCTCATCCCTATCCTGAGGACACACAACCAAGGTTTGGGCTATCGAATGAAACGGAAGAGAATATACAGGATAGTTGACACTACCCAATGGGCATAAGGTAAGAGTAACCTCCCTTTCCAGCATCAAGTCATTGGAGCTAAACAATCAGTCTGCCTACCCCTCAACTACACCATCCTCCCACAGGAGCTGAAGAAACTCGGCTACGCCACACACATGGTTGGCAAGTGAGTGCCCAATCTTAACACCTCACCAATCACGTCAAACAAGTACGGAATGACTTTGGCTAAGATGATAAGGAAAGCTTAACTTTTCCTGAATCTTTTATTGAAGACATGTAATCATATGTCTCATTCTTTACTCATTAAACAATTAGTGAGGGGGGTTATTGTTCCTTACCGTGCCAGGATCGTGGGCTCGAACCCAGTTTCACTCCGATTATTACCCTTGGTCTGTCAGTTACGAAAAAGTGGTAAATGTCTTCCTCTCACCGTCTCTAATATTATTGTTTAAATTGGCATAATGAATTCTGTTAATAAGGGACAAATCAAACTGATTATCATGAACACAGCAATTGTTAACGTAACACTGATTAATCGTATACATTGAAACAGCTTCGTTTTCTTCAGTAAGAAAACTCACAAGAATTTCGAACCACATCATTCAAAATACTTCGAAGATCCATCGAAATGTGAATACAGGGATGTTGGGAATAGGTTCCATGTAATATCCAACAATCTGACAAGTGACACATTGTCCACTCCAGATGGCACCTGGGTTTCTGTGAGTGGGGATGCACACCAACATACCGGGGCTTTGATACTTTCTTCGGCTACTATAATGCATTGGAGGACTATTACTTGCATAATATTTGTAAGTACAACACTAAACCAATCCACAGTGGGGGTATGCGTTCTACCCATGTCAGGAAGTAAACCACACCACATGAGAGACTGACACTGGTCGACACATAATGTACCACCTAAATCCCACTTGATCCAGATACACACTTGACTTGTCTGTCTAGTCATTGGTGTAGTCTACTAGTTTTTTCACTATACGGTAGATATTGCACTTTAGTCTTTTGGACGATCAAATCAATTATAAAACCAACTGGTGAAACTAAAATAAACGTTTATTTCCATCCACTTAGCTGGAGAAACAAATGTACAAGTCAAAAGATTGACATGTTTACATATATCGTCACGTGTCTGTTTCAGCCGGGTTTTTAGACTTCAGGAACAATAAGGAAGCGGAATGGGATTACCAAGGGACATATTCAGCGGTAAGACTGGTTTACATATGTTGCATTGACCTTTGAAAGTTAAATACAAGGATACCTAAACGTCATTCTCGGTGAAATCTATCTTTAGTCTAATGTTAGTCATGTGCTTAATCGGGTCTATCAACGTGGCATGTCACATTGCGCTGGTTTTATTTGTTTGTTTGTGTGTTGTTTAACGCCGCACTCTGTAAATACTGGCGTCGGGACCAGACAATCCAGTGATTGACATCATGAGCATCGGTACACGCAACTTAGGATACGATGGCATGCATCAACCAAGTCAACGAGCCTGACCACCCGATCCCTAGTCGCCTTTTACGGCAAGCATGGGTTGCTGAAGACCTGTTTTACCCTGGATCTTCACGGGTCAATCGCTTCTCTCACTTTGTTTTCCTTCTGACCTAGAAGTGTTTGGTGCTAGACAAGGGGCCTCTACCGATCAATATCAGGCCCCTTGTATTGTCAACAGAAACACTGAAATGTTGCTGTCAGTGGGGTTTCGATCTGTACTAACGCTACCACTTCTTTCTGTTTCCTCTCACGATCCAGTGGGTGTTCACAGAGAAGATCGTTGACGTCATCAACACCCATGACAAGAGCCAACCACTGTTCCTGTATCTGCCCTTCCAGAACGTTCACGCCCCGACAGAGGTGAGACATTGCTTGGTACAACACCAGTTGAAGAGGAAACAGTTCAGGAAGATCTTGTCACGTGACATTCCATCTACCCTTTCAACACTCATAGCAAGATTCAAGTCGATTGATCACAATTTACTTGGCTGCTAGCTCCACTTTGTGATGTAGGTCCATTTAACTGTCCATAGTTGAATATCCTATTACTAAGAGCCATATAGTTACAACGTTTACCCAAACTGGAAATTCTCTGTACTGTGGAACAAAGTACACCGATAGTACCAACAACCAGCTTATACAGATCACATTGCATATAAACATAGCTAGTTTAATATCTGGTGCCTATATAAACATGCGGGCAAAATAAACTATAAACCGATGTTTGATGGCGGCTACAAATATAACAAACCAAAATGGTTATTCGGTTATGTCTTTGATACAGGTATCATAGTTGTGTTTCGACGAATGTTTTCAGCCTAATGTGGTTTTGATGACGTTTGTAATTATTTGGGCAGATCCAAATTTCAAGGGTATACTTTCCTTTGTTTAGATATTTGTTCATACAAGTCTTTTTTATTTGTACAAAATATGTCTCTGGGGAAATGTATTTGATAAGGATGTGTCATGTGATATTGTTGTTCCCTTATGTTCTTATTCTGGTGTTAATTAGCTGCTAAATGATAATATTGATGGGTATTTTTCAAATGCTATATGATACATATGTTTTTCACTTGTTATATGATATACGTACGTAGATGATATTCACATGCTATATTATATAGATGTTATTGGCCTGTCATATTATGTAGATGTAATTCACCTGTTATATGAATAGGTGTTATCACCTGCATGCATAGTTTGTTCACAATCAGTATAATATGAACGCCACTATGTTGCAGGTCCCCAAGATATATGAAGATAGGTTCCCACATGTTGTGAATAAGGGAAGGCGTGTGTTCAGTGGTGAGTATTAACCGTCCTTGAGGCATGTGACCAGCCAATACATGATAACCTAGATATAAGCCTTCTGTGGTCGCCCTGTGATATACAGCATATCGCTGTGTACAATTACGTCCCTTACACGTACCAGGATTCCCTGGTCATGGTTTAATTCCAATCTCAGATTCAAAACGATTATGACCCTTGGTGACAGCACTATACCCGAGCTGATAGGTTTCAGTAATCATGTTGACGTCGACTACCCGCGTGACCTTGACCTTTTTTGCCATTGATTAAAACTAGCGCAGTTTTTCATGAACAAAAGATAATGTTTAGGCGGCGTTTAAATCCAACACACACTTTGAGTAGACATACTGATATGGTAGTACGCAATTAGTTTAACTGATTCGAGATGACGACCAGGATAACGAGGCGTGCATTACATACAATAGAACAGACAGGATAGGAAGTCAGATCCGTTAAAGTGAAAACACTGATAAAGTGAAAGCACATGTTGGAGGTGATTTGCATAGACAGTAAACCACGGTTATAACGAACACGCTTATAACGAACTAACGGATATAACGAACTAACTTTTTAGTCCCGACTATTTGCTGTAGTTATACTGTATATATGCTTAAAACGAATTACGGTTATAACGAACTAAAATTAGTAGTCCCTTTGAGTTCGTTATAACCGTAGTTTACTGTACTGTACATACTCTTGAGCCAAACAGATGTAATGACTTGCATATACCTGCTTATGGACCAATCAGATGTTATGACTTGCATATACCTACTCATTTAACATGACAGTGTGTCATGGACGTTCAGATTTCATATTTGTTCAAACCGTGTGTGCAGTGATTCAGGTATATACGACAAATGCCATTGTACATGTATATTGTTAGCGTTGGTCATCTTTATAAGGATATTTACAACATTGCAGGGATGGTGAATGCCCTTGATGAAGCTATAGGGAACGTGACTGACGCCTTAAAGGAGAGAAGGCTGTATGACAACACGCTGTTCCTGCTCACAGCTGATGTACGTGACTATGTTTGTTTGTTGTTCAACGCCGAACCCTGAATATTCCAGCTATATGATGGTGGCCTGTGCATTATCATAGACCAGACAAAACAGTGATTGATATCATGAGCAACGTCCCACAACCTCTGGGTACGATGACATGACCAAGTCACCGAGCTTGACCCGTCGATCCCTTTAGTCGACCCTTTACGACCAGCATAGATTGTTGTTTAACGCCTCACACAGCAGTTTATATGACGACGGTTTGTAAATAATCGAGTCTGGAGCAGACACTCCAGTGATTAACATATTGAAAATCGATCTACGCAATTGGGATACGAAAGCAAGTCAACGATCCCAAGCCCTTTATACCCCATATACCAGTATATATATGATATTATTTGCAGTTGGCATATTGTAAAAAAACTTTAAGTTGTCGGGTTCACATGTATCTTGAAAGCGTGTTGTTGCAGAACGGAGGACAGATATTCAACTACGGCAACAACTGGCCCCTGAGAGGAGGCAAGCACTCTCTGTGGGAGGGGGGTACGAGGGTGACGGCGTTCATGTCGGGGGCAGGACTCCAGAAGACGGGCTACACGTATGATGGGTAAGATAACCTCTCACGAATACCATTTCATAGTTGAATTGTGAAAACAGCCTGTTAGTTACTGCATTCGCTCGTCACGCTTAAGACCCTAGTTACAATCTTAATAACATTAGTACAATGCTTAAAGACAGTCTCTGGTGTTGCCCATGCATGCTGCCGGTTGGTGTCATGTATGTTGCTGGTTGACGTCACGTATGTTGCTGGTTGATGTCATGTATGTTGCTGGTTGATGTCATGTATGTTGCTGGTTGACGTCACGCATGTTGCTGGTTGACGTCATGTATGTTGCTGGTTGGTGTCATGCATGTTGCTGGTTGATGTCATGTATTTTGCTGGTTGATGTGACGTATGTTGCTGGTTGATGTCATTTATGTTGCCGGTTGACGTCACGTATGCTGCCGGTTGGTGTCATGTATGTTGCTGGTTGTGTCATGTATTTTGCTGGTTGATGTGACGTATGTTGCTGGTTGATGTCATTTATGTTGCTGGTTGATGTCATGTATGTTGCTGGTTGATGTCGTGTATGTTGCTAGTTGATGTCATGTATGTTGCTGGTTGATGTCGAGTATGTGGCTGGTTGATGTCATGTTTGTTGCTGGTTGACGTCATGTATGTTGCTGGTTTAAGTCATGTATTTTGTGGTTGATGTCATGTAAGTTGCTGGTTGACGTCATGCATGTTGCTGGTTGATGTCATGTAAGTTGCTGGTTGACGTCATGCATGTTGCTGGTTGACGTCATGCATGTTGCTGGTTGACGTCATGTATGTTGCTGGTTGACGTCATGTATGTTGCTGGTTGATGTCATGTATGTTGCTGGTTGATGTCGTGTATGTTGCTGGTTGATGTCATGGATGTTGCTGGTTGATGTCATGTATGTTGCTGGTCGGTGTGAGTGTTGTACAACGGTCTGTGTCATACTATGATGTGTAATGGCGTCCACGTAAACCAACAGAGAGTCAAATATTAAAATATAAATATGCAGTCAGTTTAATACGTTACATGATTCTGAAGTCATACTTCAAATGAAAGTGTAGTGTGACTTTCACCCACGCCTCTTTTTAAATAAACAGCGTTACTTTCTGTTTAGAATGATCCACGCTGTAGACTGGCTACCGACTTTGGTTTCCGCCGCCGGAGGAACGCCGGGTAATTGTGATAACATACTGTGTAAAATTTATGTGTATACTTAATGAAACAAAATATTCTTGCCAGTAAGTATTCAAGTTCTGAACAGGACTTACAGGTTGGTATGTCCAGTGTCTGTTTCAGCATGATGTCCTGCCATGAATCTCGCGTCAGTTCACCTGTCTACATGTTACTTCCCCAGATCCAGACGGAACCGTTCCCATCCAATGGTCCTTATTAAATTGACCACCAATGAAGATTATTGCCCCTTATTCCCATCCACTGAAACATCCAGCCATGTTCCCACGATGATCCGTCTTGTCACAGTAAAGGTATTGTGTGTTTATATGATGCAGTGACAGACAGAGACGGGATAAATCAGTGGGACTCTATCAGGAATGGCCTCCCGTCCAAGAGAACCGAGTTCATCTACAATCTGGACTATCTTGTCATACCGACAGAAGGCCAAGCTGGCATCAGGTAAGAGACTGAAATATATCACAGGAAGTAAGTAGATCACATCTTCCCGAAGCAAGTGAGTCAACTGACTATAAAAGTCCAGTTCCACCTTTGCCGAACTAGGCTGATATTATGGAGATACATGTTGGCTGGACTAACGAGTCTATGCATAGTCCAATCAAAATCGCGCACCGAAATCGAAATCCGGTTCATAAAGTGTCATGCAGATTTCGGTCGACTGCAGGATTTGCAAAGCATGTGCAACGCTAACTCGTTGTCAACAGATATATTCTATTTCTTTTCATGTTTTTAATCAAGGTGCTCACGTGATTTGATGCACTTCACGTAAGATTCGTTTGATCACAATATAGATCTCGATTATCGATGAGGTCGTCTTGACTTGGCGCCACCGTTTTGTTTGAAGCAAATGCAAGTGAAACGAGAGGTTGAATCTGATTGGTCAATAGGAGAGGCATAGAAAGGACATTATTTGTAATAGCCACAGGTGGCGCTACGATCGAGCCCAGGAATTCCAGCCTAGTTCGACAAGGGTGGAAACTGGACTGTTATAGTCAGTTAACTCTTGCCTCGGGAAGATGGTAGATCAGGGCAAAAGTCAGTATACCGATTTTGTGTTTTTTGTAATTGACAATTGAAAGAACTATATTCGGTTACATGTATGTCTATTTAACCAGCACAAATTCCTGTAGCAGTTTGTAAATACAAATATATGGCAGGGTAGTTTTGTGAAAATATAAATTGGTACAAAGCTAGGGTAAAAAATGAATTTGCAACCAAATGATCCCTACCATGTTTGAAATGAAAATTTGCGCTGAAAAGAGGAAGTTGGTGATTTTCAAAGATAAGATGTCTGACATAGTTGTGAACAGTTGTGTATTATGCAAAAACAATTTTTTTTATTTGACAAAGTAAGAACTCGAATTATTTAAAAAAAATAAAACCATACAGAAGTATTTTTGTGCTGACTACGCTCCGGTACAATTCATTGTTTTATATCAATATGATATTTTATGATAACTTAAGATGCCATCAATTAAAAATTAAGCATATGATAAAGTCAACTACCCCTCAATTTTTTAAATTTGTCGTCCGCAATCAGGATACTACCTTCTTCAAGTCACTTGACCCCACAATACGCCTGCAGCGTTAAAAGAAGTGGGATAAGAAATGCCTAAAACCACCTACAACACAGCGACGTAACTTTTAAAGGCATGCGCCTTTTCAATTAATTAAGCTCCCAACTCTGCAATTTTGCTAAATATCTTGCAATATGTATGTATATTTTGTGTTGGGTTTTTTAAGGATGGGCAATTACAAACTGCTGCTTGGTTACCCTGGACAACAAGATGGCTGGCACCGTCCCATGAACAACACTGAAGATGATATATACGAAAAAATAATATATGACCTTGACCCTGATAAAGTACAGTTATTTGATGTAATAGGTGCGTGTTTAATAATCACGTCATAACCGAAATGAAAATACTTCATACAGATCTATTTGGTATGGATGAATACCATGTCTTTATTGAATGTAAGAAATATATTCACTTGAGAAATACTTATTTTTTACCTCATTACAGAAATATTATAAGGGTAATACTACGTTTGCAATTTTTTATAAATCCTGTGATATTAATGTACTACGGTGGGTAGCTTTATATATATGTTAATTATTTAAAATGAGGTCAACAGAGATATAACACTCTGGACACGTGACCTAATGTAATATGTACTAGGGGCCATGTGGCCTGAATTTCGAAGCCAACAAACAAACAACAAGTGATATACAATCAACAAATGTGTTACAAAATAAACTAGGTTTACAAATCAATACAAATTACTGCACAACAATTACAATGACAGTACACAATAGAGTGGTAGTACAATATTCAATGGCAGTGTATATTATGATGGCAGTTGTCAGTATCAAATAAGAAAATACAGTGGTGATAGCAAAAATCGGTGATAATATTCATCCAGCGGCGACAGCTGTCTAGCTTCCGAGACGGGCCCAGGCAGAGAATCAGGTGTGATGTGCGACCCTCACACGAAAACCGGCCTTAGAGTGTTGACATGTGTGAGAGATGCGAGAGGCATGCCCTTGTCCCCTTATATACAGTATAACTAATGGAAATTTCTACACATTGCCATCATCAGTCTAGCGGCATTAGAACATTACAAATTATACCATACAAGTCCACGGTAAATCCGGAAGTTTACAGATGTGACAAGCATCTAAATATAGAACTTCCCGGAGAATTATCATTGTCCAAATACAATGCAATAAACGTCTACCGAATCTTAACAGAAACAATGTAACACAGTTACATTCATTGTGCAACAATAACATATAACGATGTCATCCTACTTCGCGTAGCTAGATGCTCACGATGTCGATCACTTGACCCAGTCAAGCTCTCACCAATGATTGTGTCCGTTTCAGCGGACCCCACAGAGAGACATGACCTGTCCTCCCAACTACCAGACGTTGTTGCAAAGCTGAAGTTTCGCCTTCTGGAGTACCGAAAGCAGATGGTACCCCCCAACTACCCCGACGCCGATCCACAGTCCAACCCCAGGAAGTATGGCAACGCTTGGACGCCTGGCTGGTGCAAACTCTAAGAATGTGTCTCTTCATAATTCTTCATGTCGCGTAACGAGCTTGAACAAGACGTACAAGCCTTCATCATCGAAATTGTTTGCAATCTGAATTTACATACAGTAATCTACGGTTATAACGAACTCAAAGGGACTAAATTTAGTTCGTTATAACCGTAGTTCGTTATAAGCATATACATAACATGTACAGCAAATGGTCAGGACAAACGAATAAGTTCGTCATATCCGTCAGTTCGTTATAAGCATGTTCGTTATAAACGTAGTTTACTGTACACGCATGTTTGCTTGATCATAAATCAGTGTGGGTTGCTTTAAATGTTCAATGTACTAACGGAGTGCCGTTATATGCGACTGTAGCAATACATAACAGCAGTGATTTCAGTTATCGTCTGTGGATCTATAATTAAGTTACTTGCTAAAATTGAGTGGGAAATAAACGAACTGAATAGGTAACTGGTAGTTAGCTCCCCTGGGGAGTGGTTGCATTTCGCTTTGTCTCTCGTAAAAAAAAAAGAGAAAAATATTGACATCGGAGCTTAGGCCAACCTAATCAAGCACTTTGGCACAAAATGGGTGTCCCTATAGATGTCTGGAGAGCAAGGATCGGATGTTTTGTACCGCCCCGAGGACACAGGCTGATAGAGAAAATCAAACCCCAAACAGGTTACGGATGCTTCAATCAATGTCTCGGATGGGAGAAGAGGTGGGTGTCTCTGGCAGAATCAACAATTCACCCAGGAACGAGGGGAGTTCGCGCCCCACTACCCGCAGTCAGGCTACCAGCTCTAGGGGCAGCACGCAGGACCGCACTACCTAGGGGTGTGGCCGGGGCCCATACCAAGACACAAAGATTTAAAAAGTGATGACTCCTACAATAAAACTCTTATATTGGAATATATCTGGATTGATATCTAAATTTGATGATTGTGACATTGTTTCATATTTATATTCATTTGACATGGTAGGCCTCACAGAGACGTGGATTCAGAAGTTAGACTCCCAGAACAAGTTCGCTGATTGTTTATATTATAATTGACCAGGTTATAAGTAAGCAAAAGCAGGGATCATAGTTATGGTTAGAAAAAAGCTGAAAAAATATATTATGATGATATCAATTATGCAAGTATATTTAGATTTATGTGGAGAATTGATAAAGAAGAAATATTTCTTTGTAACTTAGCTTCAGACAAGTTTGTATCACTTGATGAAAAAGCAGTAGATGCCGTATTCACAAATATTGATGAAAGTATCGAGTTTATTAGAGGGGCACTCTCCAGTGCTGGGAATACATAAGTGGTTCACATGGATAAGAAAACACAACAATGGTTCGATTTGGAATGTCAGTTACTAAAAAAAGAGAGATGTACATGCCTCAACACATTCAGAAGAGATAAAGATTTACAGTCGATAAGGGAATATACAAGAATTAGAAATCTTTACAAAACCACGTGCAGGTAAAAGAAGATTATATTTCTTGAAAAGAAAAAACAATATTTAGAAGATAACATTAAGTCGTCGAAAGAATTTTGGACAACCCTCCGAAAGCTAAATCCACATTATGAGTTTATAATTAATATTGAAATTGATCAACTTTAAAAGGTTTAGAATAAGTTTAGCACAATTTAGATGCAGCTCTCATAGACTTAGGATCGAAGTAGGCAGGCATAGAAACATCACACTCTACAAAAATTTATAACGATCATGTCAACAACTGATAAAGATACTTTAAAGAATCTATCAATGTTCATTTATCATGCTATGTTAATTAGAATATGACCTGTTAAACGGATCTGTAACCACTCCCAAAAACAAAATTGTACGATGGGCCTGAGGCCTGTCAGTATGGAATAAAACTTGTCTTATCCTTAAAACTGAATAGAATTGTAAAAGCGGTAGTCTTTTCATTATTCTCTGGCGTTGACTTTTATTTTGAACTGGATCGATGTCTTTGCTGGTGGTCTGAAGTCCCCGAGTGTCTTTATAAGCCCAGTACACACACACACACACACACACACACACACTTCTCATTCGTTTCTCTGCACTAATACACAGCAGCCGAAGAATCAACAAATTCAGTAAACGCTCTGTCACGTCACTGGGTTGTCAGGTCACGACTCCATTGTTTACAGGCTGCCGTCGTAAAGCAGGAGTAACATTGAGCAACAAACTAATTAATACTTACTTTTTCTATGCAAACTGTGCGAGTGGGGGGTGACACCGGAAGGGCAGCACGTGCTTACACTTTTAGCGAACACCCGGTGTCATCCTTCATGTTCAGTGATCCATGTACATATAGCTTTCACCACTATTTTGTCTTTTACTCCCAATGGAATCCGTGTCGGCGGACAATTACGGAAATATTAACACTTTATTCTCTGGTTTGATCTAGTTTGACCAGAAATTATTGAGAATTGTTCATACCACTTAAGCCCTCAATATTTACCATATTGGGATAGTATGGATGATTTTCTAAACCGGCAGTATGCCTCGCCGCATTGGAGCATGTTTTAGAAAAAGAGGTGGTCTGACAAAATATTGGACAGTTTGCTGTTTTGTAGCTTCAGGTAAGCAGTGTTTGTTGGACAAATTTATCTCTTGGTCTATGACTAAATACATCACAAGTTTACAATGTTTTCATTCTAAATAATCTCTCCAACAATAGGTATGTCTTTAATCAGATATGGGCTAAAATAGGTACTTTCAGTCAAACAGATAGGACTTAGTGAAAAAGCTCAATCAATTGCCTTAATATTGATAGCGGTTAAAGTTTCACTATTCTTTAAACTGTTGGGTGTGGAGGTGAACACGGAGCCGAGGCATGGACCACAGACAGCAAACGCTCTCAGTTGCCAAGGGAGACGCTCGGTATTGATGCAGGCAGCAAGGACTCACCTGAAATTCTCACAATGTTGAAGACATACAAGGTTACATCAAACATATACACAAAGAAAAGAGTTAAGCACTCACTAATTTCATTATTGTTTGGTCCCAATATTTGTAGCAGTCATGAAAGATATAATTACGGGAAGAATGATGTTTTCTTGAAATGATATAATCAGTCATGCGTGACGAAAGCTCACGTGCCATGCATGGTATGCCCGTGCAGCATGCTACCCTCGAGTATCTCTAAAAGCAGTTATTCCATGACATTGTGTGACCATGGCACGAAGGCGATTATCAAACGCCACAAGATGGCAAATAATCGGCATGCATAACGCAGGAATGTCTTGTAATACCATTGGTCGGAATTTGGGGTATCATCACACTGTCGTAAGCCGCCTAGTCGAGAAACATGATCAGACCGTCCAAGATCCGGAAGACCTCCTGTGACGACACATTGCGAAGACAGGGACCTTCTTCGTCTCATACGCCGAAAACCCTATTTAATAAGTAATCGTCTGAAACTGCTGTGGTTGCGCAACCGTCGTTTCAGCACCAGAACTGCCAGGAACTGACTGAACGCAGCAGGACTGAGGGCTAGACGAGTCATAAAGCGTCCCTTGTTGAGAGATCACCACAATGCTGCTCGTTTAGCATGGTGTACTGCGCGACAGAACTGGAATCTGAGAACTTGGAGGCGGATCCATTGATCAGACGATATCTGCTCCACGCCACTCATTGAAGAACGAGAGTTTGGAGGCACGGACCGTCTGTTACTGTCACCGGAACACAGCCTACACCCCCAGGAACATTAAACCGACTGTTGCATACGGCGGGGCTCGGTAATGGTTTGGGGGTGGATCTCTGATGATTGCAGGTTGGATTTGGTCACCATAAGGGGCAACTTAACAGGGGCTCAGTATATCCGGGACGTTTTGAAGCTAGTCATCGTTCCTCATTTTGACAACCATCCTGTTGCTACTCGACCTCAGTACATGGATGTCAATGCCAGGTCTCATCGTTCGCATGCAGTCGTGGATTACACGAGGGCCAATGCAATAACGACTCTACCCTGGCCAGCAATGAGCCCAAATGTGAACCCCCTTGAACATGTGTGGGATATTCTGGGGCGGCGCGTACAGGCACGAGATCCTCCTGTACAAGATTTACGCCAATTGGAGCAGCATTGCATTAGGAGTGGTTGTTGTTGACCCATCAACAGATCCAACGTCTGACTGGAGGCATGAGACGTAGGGTGGAATCCGTCATCCGGGCACGTGGCGGTTATACCCGCTTCTGATATGTTTCACGTGTCATGTCAAGTAGAGACTTTAAGGAACATCTTCACACGAAACATCAAACGTAACAGGTTTACTTTATCCTGCGGCTCCATACTTTTTTTAGGAATTGTCTAAGGTCAAAAACAGGACCTGTGTTACCATGATGTTTTTTGTCAGTAAATTCCAATCACAACTCACCAATATCTTCTTAATTTGTTGTCAAATGTTTCTCTATCCGGTGACATTGGATCCTGTGGTCAGTCATCCAATGCCATGACGTTTGCCATTTGTCATGGTTCAGAATTAGGGGTGAGCTTAACTTTTTTCTTTGTGTACATGAACAAAAATCTCTTAATACAAAAATGGACAGCAAAGGTGTCCGATTTTCAGTCACAGCTTGCAGAAATATGATCTGAATGTCGAGAATTGATCAATAAACGCTTAATCAAACATGAACTTATTCGTGGTGGTTATATTGACCGCCTGTACTTTCACTCCGAGAACAGTAATTCTGCTTTTTCGTTCTTTATTTCTTGTTTCGGATTTTGTCAATAGTCTCACGAGCGAATCTCCTGTTAAAAGAAATGATGATCAAGTTGACGGTACATCAGCCCTTAATTGACATTTATGTATCATCACCACATCACCCGTATAACATCTATTTCGTGGGGGTGACCTCAATGACAGGATGGTGGATTTCTCAGATTATATCCCTGATGATGCACTGAATGTATCGTTGTTGTTGCTTTAATTGTTGAAGGGATAGCTTTGTGCCTAAACAAATTCGGCTGACCTGCCTATCTTTGAATGTATATATTTATCGGAGGCCATATGATGCATACAATGTAGGTCCGTCCGTCCGTCTGGCTGTGTGGCTGGGTGGCCTGCTTAATTGCTTGCTGGCAGGCTGACTGGCTGACTGGCTTACTGGCTTACTGGCTGGCTGGCTGGCTTACTAGCTGGCTTGGTGGCTTGGTGGTTGACTGGCTGGCTGACTGGTTGACTGGTTGACTGGCTGACTGGCTGACTGGTTGACTGGCTGGTTGACGTGCTTGCTGGCTTACTGGCAGGCTGGCTGGCTTACTAGCTTGCTGGCTGGGTGGCTGGGCGGCTGACTGTCTGACTGTCTGACTGGCTGGCTGACTGGTTGACTGGCTGGCTGACAGGCTGATTGACGTGCTTGCTGGCTTGCTGACAGGCTGACTGGCTTACTAGCTGGCTGGGTGGCTGGGTGTCTGACTGGCTGACAGGCTGTCTCGCTTACGGGCTGTCTCGCTTACTGGCTGGCTGACTGGCTGACTGACTGGCTGACTGGCTGACTGGCTGACTGGCTTGCCGGTTGACGTGCTTGCTGGCTTCCTTGCTAGCTGACTGGCTGGCTGGTTTGCTTGCTTGCCTGCTTGCTGGCTTCCTTGCTGGGTGACTGGCTGACAGGCTGGCTGGCTGGCTGGCTGGCTTGCTTGCCTGCTTGCTGGCGTCCTTGCGTGCTGACTGGCTTACTGGAGGCTTGCTTGCTTCCTCGCTGGCTGACTGGCTGGCTGCTTTCCTTGCTGGCTGGCTTTCTTGCTGGCTGACTGACTGGCTGGCTTCCTTACTCGCTGACAGGCTGGATGGCTGGCTTGCTGGCTGACTGGCTTGCTTCCTTGCTGGCTGACTGGCTGACAGGCTGGCTGGCTGGCTGGCTGGCTTGCTTGCCTGCTTGCTGGCGTCCTTCCTGGCTGACTGGCTGACTGGCTGACTGGCTGGCTGGTTTGCTTGCTTGCCTGCTTGCTGGCTTCCTTGCTGGCTGACTGGCTTACTGGCTGACAGGCTGGCTGGCTGGCTTGCTTGCCTGCTTACTGGCGTCATTGCTGGCTGACTGGCTTACTGGCAGGCTGGCTTGATTCCTTGCTGGCTGACTGGCTGACTGGCTGACAGGCTGGCTGGCTGGCTTGCTTGCCTGCTTACTGGCGTCATTGCTGGCTGACTGGCTTACTGGCAGGCTGGCCTGCTTGCTTGCTGGCTGGCTGGCTGGCTTGCCTGCGTGTTTGCTGGCTTCATTGCTGACTGGCTTGCCTGCGTGTTTGCTGGCTTCATTGCTGGCTGGTTTGCTAGCTGACATACTGGCTAACTGGCTGGCTGCCTGACTGGCTGGCTGGTTTGCTTGGTGGCTGGTTTCCTTGCTGGCTGAATGACTGGCTGGCTGGCTGACTGGCTTACTGACTGGCTGACTTTCTTGCTGACTGACTGGCTTACTGGCTGGCTTGCTTGCTTGCTGGCTGACTGGCTGGCTTCCTTGCTGGCTTGCTAGCCTGCTTGCTGGCTTTATTGCTGGCTGACAGGCTGACTTGCTGGCTGGTTTGCTTGCTTGCTTGATGGCTTCCTTGCTGGCTGACTGGCTTACTGGCTGACTGGCTTGCTTCCTTGCTGCCTGACTGGCTGACAGGCTGACTGGCTGGTTGGCTGGCTTGCCTGCATGCTGGCGTCCTTGCTGGCTGACTGGCTTACTTGCAGGCTTGCTTGCTTGCTTGCTGGCTGGCTGGCTTGCCTGAGTGCTTGCTGGCTTCGTTGCTGGCTGGTTGGCTGACTGGCTGGTTGGTTTGCTTGCCTGCTTGATGGCTTCCTTGCTGGCTGACTGGCTGGCTTCCTTGCTTGCTGACTGGCTGGCTGACTGGCTGACTGGCAGGCTTCCTTGCTGGCTGACTGGTTGACTGGCTGACTGGCTGACTGGCTTACTGGCTGGCTGGCTGGCTGGCTGGCTTGCTGGCTTGCTTGCTTGCTTGCTTGCTGGCTGGCTGGCTGACTTGCTTGCTTCCTTGCCTGCCTGTTTGCTGGCTTCCTTGCTGGCTTCCTTGCTGGCTGACTGGCTCGCTTCCTTACTCGCTGACTGGCTGGCTGGCTTGCTTGCTTCATTGCTGGCTGATTGGCTGACTGGCTGATCATGACTGGCTGACTGGCTTGCTTGCCTGCTTGCTGGCTTCCTTGCTGGCTGGCTGGCTGGCTTCCTTGCTGGCTGGCTGGCTGGCTGGCTGGCTTGCTAGCCTCCTTGCTGGCTTCATTGCTGGCTGACTGGCTGGCTGGCTGGCTGGCTTGCTTGCCTGCTTGCTGGCTTCCTTGCTGGCTGACTGGCTGGCTGACTTGCTGGCTGGCTGGCTGGCTGGCTTGCAGGTTCTATTCGCGGCATCATGAACCAAGTGGATAAGTCTCTGTCTAAATTGATCCCAATCACCTCATGCCAACTGAGATACTCGTCAGCAACCCATGCTTACCGTAAAAGGCGACTATGCTTGTCGTAAAAGGCGACTAACGGGATCGGGTGGTCAGGCTCGCTGACTTGTTTGATGCATGTCATCGATCCCAATTGTGTAGATCGATGCTCATGATATCAAGCACTGGATCGTCTGGTCCAGACTCGATTATTTACAGACGGACGTCATATAGCTGGAATATTGCTGAGTGCAGCGTAAAACAACAAACAACAACAACAATTATATTCTTATGTTTAAAGTACGGAATTTATCACGAATCTTCTATCATAAATCTGTAATGCTGAAAATATTGACATCTGGTGGTCAGGTTCTCACAACGCTTGTATCACGCATCATGTGCATGTGTTATCACATGGAATGTATGGCCTGTACGGCCCTGACATCCTTCAGTGTACACTTTGATCCCATCGTCAGGTTATCTGGACCGCCTCCGTGGTGTAATAGATAGAGGGTCTACCTGGATAGTGGAAGGTCTGCGGTTCGATCACCGGTCGCGTCATACCAAAAGACGTTAATGGATGGTACTTGTTGTTACCCTGCCTGGTACTCGGCATTAAGCGGATAATGCAAGGACTGGTCGGCTCGGAGTCAGTATACTGTGTCTTAGTGGGGTAATGCGGCATGATACCTCAGAGCTTGCACTTTAAAACCGGCAGTAGTCCGAACTAGTACAAGCAGACACACGCACGCACGCACGCACGCACGCACGCACACGTTGCTATATGAGTGCAATTGTCTTGAACGCGACGCTAACCCCAGTTTTTACCCAACCCACAAGTTAACCTGGCAGTGGAAACTCTGCCAACGACTTCCGTGTTAAGCTACAAACGCCAAACATTCTTGTTTTTGATGGTTTCCGGATTGTTTCTAACCATAATGCTTGTATAAGTCGAAACAGAAAGCAAAATAATTCAATTCCAGTATCTAATAAATGGAAAAGGTATATGTGACATGCAATGGTTTGGGTAAGACGGCTTTGTCAATCAAAAGTTACACTGACAATTTAAAGTACGGCATGGTTTGTATGTCTACAGTCACATGTGTAGGTATTTACTTCTGAAGACTGTGTTCTCTTTACAAGACTGGAGAAACAGCATCTAATCAATTGTAAAAGCTACTTTAGTGTTTCGTTATTTTTTTTGTTATTTTTTTTTTGTTTGGGTGGGGTAGGTTTTCTTTATAGTGATTGAGTGAGTTGGGTTTAACGCCGCTTTTAACAGTATTCCAGTTATATCACGGCGAGTCAGCTTAATGTGGGAGGAAAGCCCGAAGTGATGCAGGTCTCAGACGTTTACCTCTTCGGTGAAACCCACGAGCACGGGTATGGTGTTTTCTTTATAGTTTCACATACATCAAAGGTGGAGCGGTCGGACAAATAACAATAAAGTGTATTTCGCTTTGTCGAATCCTTAAACAAATTATAAGAGCAGTATCGTCCTTGCATAAAACCGAAATTGTATGACCCAATGACTATATTTATATTCTATTCACAACCAACACGGCGGCACTACGGGCTTTGTGTCATGAAACACCGCAACTCAGGTTGCCAGGTCCCGCTTGTCCTGGGTTCGAATCCAAGATTCCATTATATTCCTGTGTGAACAACACGCCTTGGCTCGTGGATTTCAGCAAAATGAAAAACGCCTACCGCCTGCGATACTTTAGGCTTCATCGCTAAACTGACCCGTCTGTGATATAACTGACATACTGTTTGAAGCGGCGTTAACACACAACGCTGATACCTGTAAAATAGCAACACGCATACACTTCTTTTGGGAAACGTGTTGAGAGAGGTCCAAAGCCCAATCACTCAAAACGACCAGAGGTTTAAATTTAACCAAGATGGAAAATACCTAATTGATATAATGCGCCCTATATCTTAATCCGATTTGATTATCAGCGTCACCGTCAGCCTAAAGCGTGTTAACTTCGTGTTATCACAGAAACACGGTCAAGGCTTGGGTATCTGATAATACGTGTATTTATATATACGATTTTCAAGACAATTTGTAGTTGATCCTGGAGGCGCTTGAACATACACTAACATGGCGACAACTGCAACGATCCTCCTCCTCGTCTCCCTCATCGGCGGCGCCCTCTCACAGCGTCCCAATATTGTATTCATCGTCGCGGATGACCTAGGTAATATCCATATCTAACTCGGAAGACTTGTTCAACTATAGGGTTGAATATTGTTGCTGCTGGGAATAAAACAGGGTTTTGCCAGCTACGTATAGGTGAAGGCGTTGATACCTCCTGTCAGCCACTGCTGATATTTGTTATTATCAAAATGCACAGAAGTATTTTCCGCACCCAAATATATATTTTTGTATATATGTATGGAGAAAAGGTTGTCACGTTGTCACGTTGTCCCTATGCATGTCTATGTCACGTATGGAGGGCTCACAAGGGACCAAATCATCCAAGGTAACCGGAAGTCGCTGTTCAGAGTTGCGTCCCTTTGGCGTGTCAAAAACCAATGATGGTGGGTTTAAATCCCAGACATAAGGCCATGGTGCCACCTATAGAGATGTGCCATTCTGTGAGGTTTCCCTGCTTAGATATGTGTATATGATAAAGCAGTTGTTCTTTTGCATGTATCTATTGACGCAATGTCCATCGTGTGATGGGTCACAATATGGCTGAAATATTGCCGATCTGACGTTTAATATTAACTCATTCACTCAACGTGTGATTGTTATTTTAAGGCTGGAATGATGTTGGCTTTCGGAACAACGAAATGTTGACCCCTAATATGGACAAAATGGCGCAAGATGGTGTGATACTGGACAGACATTACGTACAGCCGCTGTGCAGTCCGTAAGTGAAATTTGACATTGTCAGCACAATTTGCGTCTTACTTTTACTTTCACAGTCAGTGTTGTAATTAATTTTACAGTTAAAGTTACATTTACAGTTAATGCTATATCCTACAGTGAATGTTATATCCTTATTCAATATTATATCCTAAGTCAATGTTATATCCTACAGCCAATGTTATATCCTAAGTCAATGTTATATACTAAGTCAAAGTTATATCATACAATCAATTTTATATCCGAAGTCATTGTTATATCCTACAGTCAATGCTTTATCCTAAGTAAATGTTATATCCTAAGTCAATGTTATATCCTTAGTCAGTGTATATCCGAAGTCAATGTTATATCCTACAGTCAATGTATATCCGAAGTCAATGTTATATCCTACAGTCATTGTTATATCCTACAGTCAATGTATATCCGAAGTCAAAGTTATATCCTTAGCCAATGTTATATTCTACAGTTAATGTTATATCCTACAGTCAATGTTATATAATCTATAAACAAACTCATTACCTTCAGCATGTTCTTTTTTTTTTTGTCATTGCACCTTTCACTAATGTACAAAACCGTCATTTCAGACTTTTAATAACTCTTTGAGAAACTCACAACTCATGTGTGTTTATGTCTATACATTTCAGATCCCGGAGTGCATTTATGTCTGGTGTCTTTCCCTTCAAATCTGGCCTTCAGGTAAGTACTCGGGATTCGTTTGGGGAATAACGGTACAAGATATTCCCTCGTCATCTCGTTATCTCGACTGTGTCCATATCTGACCGTGCCCCTAGAGAGATAACACGAACCATTATGTTATCCATACCTTTCAAGGTGTATCGGCCAATAAAGCCCTGTGGAGATCAGGGTCAGAATTGGTCTTCGGCAAACCATGCTTGTCGAAAGACGCGAGTAGCGGGGTCGGGTGGTCCGACTCGCTGATTTGGTTGAGTTATGTCATCGTATCCCAAATGCGTAGCTCGATGCTCACGATATCATTCACTGGATTGCCTGGTCCAAGACTCGATTATTTACAAACTGACGTCATAAAGCTGAGTGCGACGTTAAACAACAAACAAACTTATTGTTATTGTTTACACAAATGAAACTGGTGGTCTATTCGACTGCAAACCGGAATAAGTAATGGACATATACCTTATCCACGTGTCTTGCGATGCAATACGATATTGCGGATATTCACGAAACCATTCCTCCAGGAATATATACACCGAGTAAGCATAGCAATAAATTGTATATGTTTTCAACATCTCAACTGGTATAAACTGAGGTGCTAAATATTATAGAACTATTTTCTCCTGTTTGAATGAAGGCCATCCGCGATCGCCATTGCTGTGCATGCACTTATTTCCCTCTCTGGCAAACAGAATCATTCGGGTCAACTAGATTGTTTCCGTAACCTATTTCGAGCAGCTGTTAGGCAGTAATATATAACATGATTTCAGCGTAAACAGCATAATTGTTTTTGTTTGTTGACTTTTTGCTGTTTAACGCCGCACCCAGCAATATTCCAGCTTTTTTACTTCGTTCTGTAAATAATCGAGTCTGGACCAGACAATCCAGTAATCGACAACATGAGCATCGAACATATCATAAAATTAGGTTTACAGCCCCTGCCATCTTGTGTCGTGTATTGTGAGAATTGTGAACTAATGAAGTTAGTTCCAATATGGATTCCTCTCATTTGTGCCCGAGATAAACTGTGGGACTAAGAGGAGCCGAATGAAACACATCGTATTGACTAATCTCTGTTTTCAGCATGACGTCATACAAGCGCGCCAGTCCGTGTGCCTCCCCCTCAACTACACCATCATACCACAGGAGCTGAAGAAGTTAGGATACGCCACACACATGGTGGGCAAGTACGTACGTCAACACAGCGACAGCACGTTCAAACTAGTGTTTGTGATGTGTACCACACCCTTCACACAGGGTGCGGGGTAGCCCAGTGGTTAAAGCAATCGCTCGTCGCAACCCCGACCCGCGTTCATTTCCCACATGGGTACAATATGTGAAGCCCATTTCTGACCATCTTCCCGAATCAAGGGAGTAACTGACTATAAAGGTCCAGCTTCCACCCTTGACGAACTAGGCTGGAATTATGTTTTGGCTGGACTATCCACGAAATTTCAGCCTAGTTTGGCATGCGTGGAAACTGGACTTGTAAGTCATGTAACTCCCTTGCTTCGGTAAGATGATTTCGGATGTGACAGTTCTAGAATATTTCTAAACGTTTGGTTGGTTTGGTTGGTTTGTTGTTTAACGCCACACTCAGCAATATTCCATCTATATGACGGCGGTCTGTAAATAATCAAGTCTGGACCAGTCAATCCAATGATTAATATCATGAGCATCAATCCACGCAATTGGGATACGATGACATGCATCAACCAAGTCAGCGAGCCTGACCACCCGATCGCGTTAGTCGCCTCTTACGACTAAGGCAAGCATGGGTTGCTGAAGCGGCGTGAAACTCACTCATCCATGTATATTTGAACAGCTGAATGACTCAGTGAATCTTTCACGACTCCATCAAGTATTTTTACTCTTTAGTTTAAGACCAGGGTGTTGTTGTACAAAGCGATCTTAGCGCTAAGGTGATCGTAACTCCCATACCTTAACATAGACTTTCGACGATCGTACCGATAAGGTTGTTTTGTACCACGGCACCCTGGCCGTATTTTCAAATCAACTTCAACTACATTCACGTGTACAGTTGCTCTCCTCTGTACTACAACACTCTGATAACCATCTACCTTCAGGTGGCACCTGGGTTTCTGTGAGTGGGAGTGCACGCCGACGTTCCGGGGATTCGACACTTTCTTCGGCTACTATAATTCAATGGAAGACTATTATTTGCACAACATGTGTAAGTACAGAGCTCACCCGAGTACACGTAAAAGTACCAGTAGGAATATCGTTATTATTTTAAAAATATAATGATTCCACGTTTTCACAACCCTGTACAAAACCACCTGGGTAGCCTAGTTGTTCGACGTGCTATTCTTCGTTGCTCCCAGGTGATCATGGGTTCGAATCCAGATTGGCCCGAAATGCACCTTGATCTGACAGCACCGTTTTCTCGGTTTTCGCCAAAGCTGCAAACGTGCAAATGATTTATTTCGGGTTTTCCTCTCGCATGAAGCTGTCGCGTCATCATATTACTGACACTATATTTATAGCAGCGTTATCCACAGTTCATTGATGAACTCACTCATCTGAACAGCGGGGGATACATACCACGGTTTGTACCTGTAACATACATACTATCAACAAAATATACTAAGATGATGAGGAACACCAGATGTTTTCACATGACTACAGTTAACATGGCTGTCATTTTATTGCAACACACAGCCTTCTTATTATGGGTGTTCTATAACTTGTTTTGTGTAGTATATGAATAACTATTACATTCAAAATTATAACATCACTAACTGCTTTTTAATTCCTTAACATAGAACTTCTTTTTGAAAACATGTAACCAAAACGTCCTTCCACATCAGAAGCACAACTCCATCCCCTCTCCCTACATTGTGAGCGGCATAATTAATTCAAAGCACGTTACTTATCGCCGTATTCGCCGCAAACAGCTGCAACTTTGCTTATACTTTATATTCAGCAATATTCACACACTCACTGATCTGCATTTTCCTCGTGTATGTTTCAGCCGGGTTTTTAGACTTCAGGAACAATAAAGATGCGGAATGGGACTACCAAGGGCAGTACTCAGCGGTGAGTGAGTAAGTGAGTGAGTTGGGTTTAACGCCGCTTCTAACAGCATTCCAGTTATATCGCGCGTGTCAGATTAATGTGGGAGGAAAGCCCGAAGTGATGTAGGTCTCAGTCGTTTACCACTTCGGTGAAACCCACGAGCACGGGTATTGTACTGACAAACCTAGAAACATAATACGGGGCGAATCGGGATTCGAACCCACAATCATAGGTTTTAATTCTGCACAGTTAATCGCGGCGCCCGAGACGACTGGGGCACCCATGCCCCCACTCAGCGGTGAGACATGTATGCATGTGGAGTTTATTTTAAGGTATAATAAGGTTGATATTCAGAGTTTGACTCGAGATGTCAATACCTTATAATTTTTTAATGTGAAGTGTACACGATATACGGCTTTTCCATTGGACGAGGGGTCGGTCACATGACCGCGAATTTTACAATCACACGTCACAATTTGACGTTCATACGTTTTTCATGAGACCGTGATCTTGAGATGGCGTTAACACTGACGGACTACGTCCCCATTCCTGACTGACTTACTGAGGTAGTTCTTAGCACACCTTTCTCATCTAATGATGACATTGTTTTAATACATTTGTTGTAAACAAACTGATGTTCCAATAGAGCGAGTTGAAAATGCATACGCTTACGTCACCCCTCTATTAAAGGAACTATTTTAATCCGCGACACAGCTGGTTGTTGTATGGCTGTAAGTATAAACATGAAGTCACACTAGATACTGAATAAAACTGAGTGTAAAACATAGTGATGTAAACAAAAGTGAGGGCCAAACATTGGCAAGCTACGACGTTCATACAGTCTGGCCCTAACTCTATGGATGTTTATACTCCAATGAACTCACACAAAGTGAAAGTCAATTTTCAAATAACGGATTTTGTGGCAAATATATATGGCATATACACAAACACACACGCACGCATACACGCACACGCACGCACGCATCACACCACACCACACACACACACCTCAATAAACGCAAATTGTAGTTATTTCGTAAATAAACAAAACTGCTTGCAATTTGAGAGAACACTCCATTAAATATATAATTTAATAGAAAACAACGCTGAATACGTTTATCATATTGATTGTATCTGTCCATTATATAAATATGTATATACTGAACAGTATAAAAAAAAACAGTATTTAAAATGAAATGTATGTATGCATAAATCACTGTGTTCCCTCCAGAGAAACCTAATCATAAACATCATGACGTTGACATCTATCTTTGTAAGGTACAAATTGTTAAATGTTCTTCCCTAGTGGGTGTTCACACAGAAGATCGTTGACGTCATCAACACCCATGACAAGAACCAGCCACTGTTCCTGTATCTGCCCTTCCAGAACGTCCACTTTCCCACAGAGGTGTGTGATATATTCTTTCTGTGATTGCTTCCACCTTTACATTTCTTATCACACGATTGCCGTGCACCAGTGAGAAATCGAAAAAATACTATTGCAACAGAAATGAATCTATTCAAATACATACACTCGACAAAACCGTTATAAGAAATCTCTGCTGAAATCCCTGTCCACCGATTGGTCCCTTCACAAATACACGCAAAGGCAAGTCAAGTATAGAACTTATTTCCTTGTAACTGTTTGAGTACGTGTTAGTTTTACATATAACACATGCAAGTAAAATATATGAAGATGTTAATATATCAAACGGGTATTTATAAATTGGTAAACACCGAACTGTGATATGAACCTGTGATATGCATGATGTGTTATGATTCAGGTGCCTAAGGTATATGAAGACAAGTTTCCAAATGTCGTGAACAGCGGAAGGCGTATATATGACGGTGAGGAACTATGGCTTTATTTGCGGGAAGTAAATATACATGTCATAATCAGAACACAATCAGAAATAATCAGAAAACTTCATTTGAGTGTTCCTACCATGCAACCATGATCAGCATCTTCCCGAGGCAAATGTGTTAACAGACTATAAAAGTCCAGTTTCCACCCTTGCCGAACTAGGCTGGAAGTCTGGAGTTACAGTTTGGATGGACTAGCGAGTATATGCATAGTCCAATCAAAATCGCGTAACGAACTCGACATCTGGTTCGTAAACAACATGGGGGGCACGGGTGGCCCAGTCGTCTAAGGCGCCGCGATTAGCAGTGCAGAATTGCGCCCCCTCGCAAGCAAAAAACCTATGATTGTGGGCTCGAATCCCGGTTCGCCCCGATTATGTTTCTAGGTTTGTCAGCACCATACCCGTGCTCGTGGGTTTCACCGAAGTGGTAAACGTCCAAGACCTGCATCCCTTCGGGCTTTCCTCCCACACTAATCTGACACGCCGCGATATAACTGTAATACTGTTAAAAGCGGCGTTAAATCCAACTCACTCAGTCACTCACGTTAACAACATGGATTTCAGCGTACAGATGTCCGTCGACTGCAGGATTTGCAAAGCACGTGTACCGTCAACTGGGCGTCGACAGATAATTTGCAAATCTTTTCATGTTTTTAATCAAGGTGCTCAAGTGTTTTGATGTGCTTCGCGGAGTAAGACCTGTTTTATAAAGATACAGATCTTAGCTGGGCGCTGACATTTCGTTTGAAGCAAATGCAAGCGATATGAGCGATGGAATATTATTGGTCAATAGGATGGACGTAGAAGGGACATAACTCGTAATATCCACTGGTGGCGCTACGATAGAGTCTGAAAATTCAAGCCTTACATAGTCAGTTAACACCCTAGCCTTGATGCATGATCAGGAACGTTCACATTTCAAAATATTGATTTTCAACTATATGCAGTGTTTCGCGCTGATCAGACATAAGTATCACTGACTCACTATAATGCATTATATCAATACTGACTACATTGCAGGGATGGTGAATGCCCTTGATGAAGCTATAGGGAACGTGACTGACGCCTTGAAGGAGAGAGGGCTGTATGACAACACCCTGTTCCTGCTCACAGCTGATGTACGTGACTACGTTTGTTTGTTGTTGTTTACATGCAGATATGACAGTGAAGACCCGGCTTAGAACTGATCTTCAGCAACATATGCGTGTTTCCCCCCGTGAAGATCCGGGTTAGAATTGGTCATCATGATCGGTAACCCATGCTTGTCGTGAGAGGCGAGTTGGCTTGGTTGATGCATGTCATCGTATCCCAACTGCGTAGCGCGATGCTCATGATGTCAATCACTTGATTGTCTGATCCAGACTTGATGCTTTAGAGACCGCCGTCATACAGTTGGAATATCGCTGAGTGCGACGTTAAACAACAAACAAATAAACAAGCATGATGTTGTTGTTTTCACGAATGAAACTGTTGGTCTATTCTTTGTTGTCATGTACCTTGGATGCGTGTTGTTGCAGAACGGAGGGGAGATATTCAGTCACGGCAACAACTGGCCCCTGAGAGGAGGCAAGCACTCTCTGTGGGAGGGGGGTACGAGGGTGACGGCGTTCATGTCGGGGGCGGGACTCCAGAAGACGGGCTACACGTATGATGGGTAAGACGGTTGCGCAATACAGAAACTGGTCTATAAATACATTGTAAATCAAGTAGTACAAATTCTAATTTGGAAATACGAAGATATTTGTAAAGTCGTGTTCATACTTGACAAGAACACATAAAAACACTCCTCTGTAATAATTAGGTTGATGCAGTTATATCTGACATGAAGTACATCTACATCATTACAATGGTGATGGCCAACACTGACTTTCCCAGTGTACGCCCAGCTCATTTGTATAACATCAGTCCCGTGAAGAGCCGGGTAGAGAATAGGTCTTCAGCAACCCATACTTGCCGTAAAAGGCGACTATGCTTGTCGTAAGAGGCGACTAACGGGATCGGGTGGTCAGGCTCGTTGACTTGGTTGATGCATGTCATTGTATCCTAATTGCGTGGATCGATGCTCATGATGTCAATCACTGGATTGTCTGGACCAGAAACACTTATTTACAGACCGCCGTCTTAAAGCTGAAATATTGCCGAGTGCGGCGTTAAACAACAAACAAACAAACACATATATATATAACATCAGTCTGTGAGGTAATGTAATAGTTCAACCTGCTGGTGTGTATATTTTGTCAAGCCTACGTCATTAAGTACTCAATACTATAACAGCGTTTGCATTATATTGCAATGGAATGAGTACAAAACGTCCTGTGATTGCCCCGTGAACACTGGAGATGTAAACACTCCAGGAAAGGAGAACAGTTAACCACTACACCAATGATGGACATTGAATGTTCAATAAATCTTCTTCTGTATCTGTAGATACGAACCAAAAAGAAACCGAGGTTTCGAATTCGTGATTACCCGCTGCTTACTGCAAGTGTCAAATTATAACCACATGACTCTCTGTTCAGGATGATCCACGCTGTAGACTGGCTACCGACTTTAGTTTCCGCTGCAGGAGGGACGCCGGGTAGGCCTGCTTAATTAATGTATTTAAGGAATTACTTCAATGGATTTGTTGCACTTATTGACGTATATACGTATCACCCGGTGTGGATACTGTACCGCATTTATGCAAAGTGTACAGGCCGGTTTTATTGTTTACAACCCCAGAGATGCAAAAACATATTGAAATCAACAATAATAACTTGACTGCTTTTTTAATCATTAACGCAAAAAGCTGTAGACAACGTTACGAAAACAGTGACATCAATCAATGCAATAACGCGACACAAGCCCCGCCCACTCTTGTATCACCTAATCAAGAAACAGTAGTCCTTTTAGTGGGCGTGGCCAAAAGAATATTAGGTTGATGGAAACATGAACGAAGGAATCTTTAATACATATGACATTGGCATTAATATGCATGTGATGTATTATATCATACATCGTATCCGTGTGAATCTTCTGTAGAATGTACGGTAGTTATATATCAGCTATTATTTAACACCACTGACCTGTCCCCATGACGAGCCTTCTTGTGATTAATGTATTGTGTGTTTATATGATGCAGTGACCGACAGAGACGGGATAGATCAGTGGGACTCCATCCGGAATGGCCTCCCGTCTAAGAGAACCGAGTTCATCTACAATCTGGACTACCTTGTCATACCGAAAGAAGGCCAGGCCGGCATAAGGTAAATAAAAGCAACAATACGATAAGAAATTCATAATACTTTCAAATAGGGATACTATCAGGTGTTCGCGAAAAGGTGAACGTGTCCGGCCCCATACATGTCATCCGTCACAAACACATGCAAAGGCAAGCCAATTGCTCACCGGGAATCATGAGTGTGGTAAATACGTATCCCATACATCTAGAGGAGTCCAGGTCAGTACACTTTCAACGTCCGACGAAGAGGATGTCTCAGCGAACGAAACAGTTGCTATTGTGGTCGAGATAAAGAGAAAATCTTGGCGAACAAGATTGTTGGCATATTGGTCGAGTTACAGAGGAGATCTTGGCGAACAAAACTGTTTGTATGTTGGTCGAGATACAGAGGATATGTCAGCGAAAAAGACTGTTGACATATTGGACGAGATAAAGAGAAAATCTTGGCGAACAAAACTGTTGATATATTGGACGAGATACAGATGAGATCTCAGCGAACAAAACTGTTGACATATTGGTCGAGATACAGAGGAGTCTCAGCGAACAAAACTGTTGACATATTGGTCGAGATACAGAGGAGTCTCAGCGAACAAAACTGTTGACATATTGGACGAGATACAGAGGAGTCTCAGCGAACAAAACTGTTGACATATTGGACGAGATACAGAGGAGTCTCAGCGAACAAAACTGTTGACATATTGGACGAGATACAGAGGAGTCTCAGCGAACAAAACTGTTGACATATTGGACGAGATACAGAGGAGATTTCATTACTTCCCAAAATGTCAGGTTTGTCTTCCACTGACCGTACTGTCGGAGCGGTGTTTGACTAGCCTTGCAATCAGATCCTTGTTTGACTCAAAGGTTGAATATTTACATAGTTTGCTAATTTTAATTGCTGTCTGAAGCTGTAATAAAATAATGAAGCAGACACTCTCCACGTGGCAACAGTTCAGGCTAGGGTCTGATCGTTATCCATCAGTATCAACTGAAAGGATAGGTACATTGACAAATACACCCACTTGTACACTTCAAACAAAAGAAGCATGGGAATGAGATTTGTGTTTTGGTATATCATCGAACTAATCTAAAATTACCATAGTTTCTTTTCAACCAGGTCACGGTGACCTGTGATCTTTGGTTCGAATCCTGGTTCGTCCTGCTTATGTTTCTAGATTTGTCGGCACAATACGCGTGTTTGAGTTTCCCCAAAGTGGTAACCGTCTCAGACCTACATCACTTCGGGCTTTCCTCTCAAGTTAAGCTGACACTTGACGATATAGCGGAAATATCGTTCTAAACTCACTCATTCTCTCACTCTTCAATCAGATAATCAGAGTTCTACCTGTCACCAACTCCTTCATGGCTTTGCCTTTTAACGATGTCCGACACTGAAGGTGTCTAACTGGGTCTGTGTCACTGGTTATTATAATCACTTACCAGACCCAATAGCAAGGGAAACGTAGTTATTCAAGTTTCAAAACTAAATCCATGAAGAAAAAATGTAATTTCTGGTTTTTTTTAGAATGGGCGATTACAAACTGCTGATGGGTTACCCCGGAAGTCAAGATGGCTGGCACCGTCCTATGAACAAGACTGAGGATGACATTTACGAGGAAACTATATATGATCTTAACCCAGATAAACTACAACTGTTTGATGTGATGGGTATGTATTGAGTTTGGTAATAACTGCAGGTAAGTCACTGTAACGGCATTCTGGAAAAAGTCGAGTCAGACAATCCAGTGATTGATGTTATGAGCAACGATCCACGTCGTTGGGGTACGTTGACACACAATACCAAGTAACCAAGCAACCACCCGGTCCATTTGGCTGCCTCTTACGAGGCTAGATTTTTAGGAACCTTCCAACACTAGGACCCCCACGTGTTCAAATTAAATGAAAGACAGTTGATATCACCAGTTTAGTCAAAATGAAAATCAACCAAATCCAGTTACGAGGCGCAGTAACATCGGGCCTTGTCATCTCCTGTAGGACGCCAGGAGAGCACAGATCACACAAACCCAATATCTGGTAACAAGACGTGATTCATTAGATCCGCGCGTTAGACTTTAAAAAAACTATGACAGGTCTTTGCTTCTCATCGTGGCGTAAATCGTTGCTCATGTTTTTAGTCACTGATCTGCCAGGCCATGGCCCGAATATTTACATGCACCTTGACAAACGAGTAGTTGGGATATTTTAAACTGCGTCGATAAACCTCAATAAATCAAACACCCCTGAAATGAGTTTATTTATCCATGAGTCGACTGGCACTTTCTGTCTGTCACTGGCCATGATATTGCTGTAATAACCATGACACCTTGGGGATTCCGAGACAGAGGAGGTTCCGAGCAATGGCTTGGGTTGTCACGCTGGGTGACTTAGCCAAATTGGCGCCATCGTATCCCGTCGGCTTGGGTTGTCACGCTGGGTGACTTAGCCAAATTGGCGCCATCGTATCCCGTCGGCGTGGGACGTTGCTCATTATATCAAACACTGGTTTGTTTGGGCCAGCGTCGACGGCTGACTTGATGCGCTCATATAACTGTAATATTGCGAACAAGAATATTAGTATATTGGGCCAGATACAGAGGAGACTTTGTCTAGCCTAGCCTCGATGGTTTACTTGAGAGGGTCAAATAACTGTAATAGTGCTGGGTGCGGCGTTGAACAGCTGATAAACTAACCATGGTCTGACGCCCGCTCTGTTCTCCTTTAGCGGACCCCACAGAGAGAAATGACCTGTCCGAGGACTTACCAGACGTTGTTGCCAAGCTGAAGACTCGCCTTCTGGAATACAGGAGTCAGATGGTCCCTCCCAACTACCCCGACACTAACCCTAACAGCGACCCCACAAAGTATGGCAACGCGTGGACGCCTGGCTGGTGCAAACTCTAACACGCATGACGTCACCCGATAGATGTCACGTTGGAAAATCAGAAGCGGGTCTGAAGTTAAACCCTAAAAAGGTTGCTAAAAGCATGGATATCATACGTTTACTGAAGTTATTATTAATTTCGCCTTCGGAACTATCTTTGCACGCAACCATATAAATTCAGCGCGTTGTCCAACTTGGTGAGTTTCAGGATAAGTCCTGGTATGTGGAATGTTTATTATGTTGATACTCTCAATGCCAACTGCTTCTCTCTGGTAAACTCGGTATTACGGTGTATGTAAATATAAATATATATACGTACAATTGTGTTTGTTATTGTTGTTGTTTTTTATGTATTGTGTGTTCGTTCTATATTAATGTCAACGTAATATTTTCACTCGAGTGAGTGAGTGAGTGAGTGAGTTTGGTTTAACGCCGCTTTTAACAGTATTCAATGCAGTCATATCGCGGCGTGTCAGTTTAATGTCCGAAATGATGCAGGTCTCAGACGCAACTCTGCACAGCGAATCGCGGCGCCTCAGAAGACTGGGTCTGACTAACGAACTAAACTGGATTGATGGATGAATAGATGGATAGATGGATCGATTGATTGATATTAGCATCTGACACTTTCAAAGGGGTTATTTTCCAAATAATGAGCTGAAATCTGATTTTCAAAAATTGTGTGCAAAAACAATTTCACTTTAAGAATAAACTTATATCGAATGGGAAATACAGCGAGTAACCATCAGTGTAGATGTATGTGAGACGATATGTTTGTTGGTGAGGTGAAATTGGGTTTAACGTCGCGTCCAAGATTATTGCACTTATACAGCGACGTGCATGCGCGTGTGTGGCTGCTTGTACTTGTCCGGACTGATGCCGATTTATAGTGCTAGCTCACTGAGATACCATGCCGCAGTTTAACATGAATACCCCGCTCAGACACAGTATACTGACTCCGAGCCGACCAGTCCTTCTTTTAGCCCATTAATGCCGAGCGCCAGACAGGGTAACAACAAGTACAATCTTTTAACGTCTTTTTGTATGACGCGGCCCGGGATCGAACCCTGGACCTTCCGCTCTCCGGAGGCGGTCGTAGTTCATCAGAAGCATTACTGACTGTATAACGTGTATATTTCTATAACAGGTGGGCTTGGCAATGTAGACACACTAAAGGGCCTGTATATCAGGTCGATAGGTGCATCAGGTACCTGGTCATCAGGTAAATTGTTATTAGTATAGCATTAAATTACGAGACAACAATAAGCTGATGTTCTTGCTACATTAATTTATTTTCAAAATCCCCGTGAAAGCTCAGTTTCTTCACAAGCGGGGACATCATCACAATAATCCCATCTCGGGGTGGCTCTGTCGCCAACATAGCACCAGAGTCGCCCCACAGGACGGGTTCTTCCAAACGCAGGATCTCGGCAGTAGTTGCCGTTCTCGGCTTGGGTCGGAGTGACGTCATTTCCGTTTGCGATGCCGAAGTAGGCATCGCCGTAGCTATGTGTGTTGGGGGTGTTGCTGGACCAGGCTTGACATGTGTAGCCCCTCGTGGTGGTTGAGTGAGTGCCAGTGTATACGGCGGTGCCGCCTTGCCTTGCGTAACAGGTAGACGCTGGAACGATATCAGTGAGTGAGTGAGTGAGTTGGGTTTAACGCTGTTTTGAACAATATTTCAGATATATCACAGTGTGTCAGCTGTATAGGGGAGGGAATCCAGAATTGTTGCAGGTCTTAGGTGCTTACCACTTGGTCGAAGCTCACGGGCCCTGGTATGGTGCTAACAAACACGATACATGAATAGTGAGTGAGTGAGTTATGTTTAACGCCGCTTTTAACAGTATTCCAGTTATATCACGGCGCGTAAGCGTAATGTGGGAGGAAAGCCCGAAATGATGCAGGTCTTAGACGTTTACCACTTCGGTGAAACCCACGAGCACGGATATGGTGCTGACAATCCTAGAAGCATTATGGGGGCGAACCGGGATTCGAACCAACAAGCATAGGTTTCTGGCGTGCCCAAGGGACGCAACTCTGCACAGCAAATTGCGGCGACTTAGACTACTGGGCCACCCGTGACCCCTATTATATCAATATGATGCGAAAGTTGAATGTAATCTCTGAAGACGTGTATCCCTATGTCTCACCGTCAGTGCATTTAATGTTGGTTGCAGACCACAGGCCTCCCTGGCAGTTTGACACACGGACATAGCCCCCAGTGCTTGCCATGCCTTCCTTGCAGGTGTAGGTGGCGCTGGTGCCAGACACTGTCACGTCCGTGTTAGGCACCGCGGGGGGCGCCTCACACGGGCACTCGGGAACATCACAATAGTCCCATCGTGGACCACTTGGATCAGCGACGTAGCACCAGGGTCTTCCCGCTGGCTGGACTCTGCCCCCTGAAGGGTCTCTGCAGTAGTTGCCGGATTCCTCCTGGTTTGTTGTCGCGCCGCCGGACGCTACGCTGAAGTAGGCGTCAACGTAGTTGTGACTGTTGGGGGTCTGGCTACTCCAGGCTTGGCATGTGTGGCCGTTCTTGGTGGTGGACTTGGTTCCGCTGTACACGGCTGTTCCGCCCACCTTGGTGTGGCAGTCTGAGGCTGGCAGGGAGAAAGTAAACGTGTTATTAAATGTTCTGGTAGCGTCAGCTTGGATTTACACCGTGAACTCTTTAAGCAGGAACATATTTTAGAGAATGGGATAAACATGTTTAAATACTATATCATACCAGATGGTGTTGTAGTTGTTGTAGTCGTTGTAGTCGTAGTTGTGGTAGTTGTTGTTGTAGTAGTTGTAGTGGGAGTAGTTGTTGTAGGAGTGGTGGTAGTCGTATCGGTAGTTGTACTCGTCTTTGTTGGAGTTGTTGGAGTTGTAGCTGTAGTTGTGCTGGTTGTAGGGGTTGTAGTAGTAGTAGTAGTAGTCGTAGTAGTACTTGTACTTGTGGTAGTAGGTGTTGTTGTTGTAGTAGTTGTACTGGTCGTGGTTGGTGTTGTGGTCGTGGTAGTAGTAGTTGTCGTCGTAGTAGTTGTAGATGTTGCTGCAGCTGAAATAAATAATAGAAACCTTACACATTTCAGACCAGAGTGAGTCTGATTTATCCACTCATAAACACGCTGCAGTCATAGCACGACGTATGATGTTATATTACACACAAAGGAGCCCATATATCGGCCACACAGCACTGAAGGACTAATCTGCTCTCATCTGGGTACCATGTTAATGACCGTCTACTAATAATCAGCAATGATCGCAATAACAATGTGTCACCATACATCCTGAACGTGACGCTACGCAAAGACAGGCAGGAATCACACTGGATATAGGGAAGGCCAGTGAAATGGTACATTCTCGAGAGGAGACACTCATCGCTGCACGGAGATTTAGGGAACAGATTGCGTTCATACAAAGAAGTGACGTCACAATAAAACAAAGATACGTCATGGAATATAGAGAAACGAATACAGAATCTGACAATCTTGCTATTTTAACAACAGAGTAAAACAACTGGAGTTTAAGTGGCTGACCGTACCTGAAACATCACACACGTCGCCGCTCCAGCCGTCGGGGCAGTTGCAGGTGCAAGGGAGAGTGTTCTGTGTACCTCCGTTTTGACACACCTTGGAACAGGCTGTAATGAGAAACTGTATGTCAAACACATCTCCATGGCAATACCTACTGTATTGTGTTACAGCCCGATATGCACACTGCGTGTACAGGTGAAACACACAACATACCTGTGTTCTGTAGACTACATGTACAGGTGAAACACACAACATACCTGGTTACTGTAGACAGCATGTACAGGTGAAACACACAACATACCTGGCTCCTGTAGACAGCATGTACAGGTGAAACACACAACATACCTGATGGCTGTAGACAACAGGTACAGGTGAAACACACATGATACCTGATGGCTGTAGACTACATGTACAGGTGAAACACACAACATACCTGGTGTCTGTAGACAACAGGTACAGGTGAAACACACAACATACCTGGCTCCTGTAGACTACATGTACAGGTGAAACACACAACATACCTGGTGTCTGTAGACTATATGTACAGGTGAAACACACAACATACCTGATGGCTGTAGACTACATGTACAGGTGAAACACACAACATACCTGGTGTCTGTAGACTATATGTACAGGTGAAACACACAACATACCTGATGGCTGTAGACTACATGTACAGGTGAAACACACAACATACCTGGTGTCTGTAGACTACATGTTCAGGTAAACACACAACATACCTGATGTCCGTAGACTACATGTGCACATGTCTGGACAGTTGGTGATGTAGAATGAATATTTGCACCTGATGGCTGTAGACTACATGTACAGGTGAAACACACATCATACCTGATGGCTGTAGACTACATGTACAGGTGAAACACACAACATACCTGGCTTCTGTAGACTACATGTACAGGTGAAACACACAACATACCTGCTGTCCGTAGACTACATGTGCACATGTCTGGACAGTTGGTGATGTAGAATGAATATTTGCACTTCGTCTTGTCGGTGCAGTAGCTCTTGTCTGTTAGTGATCCACAGGCAACTGCAATCAACAAGCGTTTATACAAATACCTTGATTACAATTGCTGAAATCAGAGTCAAAGGCAAGCTACAGTTCCGGTTCAGCGCGACAGCGACTGAATGTTGGTTTACGCCAAGCTTGCTACAATTCAGCAACGAATGAGAGAGACAGCGAATGGCTACATTACCAACTAGTAAGTCCTAGCCAGTAATACACGTGCTATCTTCCAGAAGGCGTTAACCAGACTAAGTAAAGTCGTAAAGAACCCCATTGAAACTCTGAGCTGCGCAGTTGGGGCTCTACAGAGAGAATTCTTGATGGGCAGAAGTAGAAGATATTAGGAGATTGTCTTATCATCTCACCTGTCTCGCACGAGCCTCCGGACATGAACGCCGGGCAGGAGCAGGTGCAGGTTGCCTTGTCCAGAGTTCCTCCATTCAGGCACACCTTGCCACAACAGTCTGTGGACGAGATATACTCACATATCAATACACGGCCTGACAAAGTCAAAAGTAGATGTAATCGTATACGTGTAGTAACACCTTAGCAGTATTCTAACTCTTTGACGGCGGTCAATAATCGAGTATGGACCAGACAATCCTGTGATCGATAATTTGAGCAACGATCCACGCCGTCAGGGTACTAGTGTGTGAGTGAGTATGGTTTTATGCCGCTTTTAGCAATATTCCAACAATATCACGGCGGGGGACACCAGAAATGGGCTTCACACAGTGTCAGGAATCGAACCCGGGTCTTCGGCGTGACTAGCGAACGCTTTAACCACTAGGCCACCCGACCTTCCCCGTAAGGGTACGGAGACATGCTATCAACCAAGTCACCGACCTTGACCACGCGATCTATTTGATCAGCATAGGCTGCTAAGGACCAAGTCTAACCCGGAATCTCGACTGGGGTAAGTGATGACGACTTTGTGGGCCATGGTTTCTCAACGCGTTTGTAGTGAATGCACGTTTAGGCAGTAGCATAAAGCATTCGTTTTCACAAAGTTTAATTATAAGAACCAGAATTGTTTATCCCTTACCACAAAGGCCGGCTGCATCTCTCGCCAAACAGTCAGTCTTACAGGAGGCATCTGCACAATAGGTAAACGGTTGTGGCTTGTCCGACGTCAGTTGTCTGCCAATGCGATACAAATTTTACCATCGGTATCAACAAGGATTTTATTTATTATGTTAATATTGTTTTAAATCAGGTGATGGCGTGTTGTGAACCTCGCCAACTCGATGGCTACGGGAGCATCAAATACATAGATATTCACCCACAGTTCGAGACAAGCGAGTGTTGCTATTACATTATATGGCATATTTCCCAGAGGGAACCAACGTCATTGCAGCCGATCTTGTAATGTTCTGTGAGGGCCGGGGTCATATTTTACAATATAATAAGTTACAAACATAATTTCCCTCCTGTTTTACTAAAACAAAAAGTGTTCTCTTGATGTCCTAAAAGGATTCTGTTTGGGGGGTCACAGAAAATGTTCGGCATGTTGGTTCGTTTGTTTGTTGTTTAATACCGCACTCAGGAATATTCCCGCTATATATAGTCGCCTTTTACGACAAGTATGGGTTGCTGAAGACCTATCCTACTCCGGATCTTCACGGGCCATGAACTCAGATGATGGGGATTGATATTGTACATTACATGCAGTCGATGGGCATATTTGCAATGGCAATATACTCAAAGGACACGCATACATTCCAAAATTGTTTACATTTGTGTAATGCAGGTATTGTATATAGATCATTCCTTCTTTACCACGTTACCCTACAAATGATTATGTTACTCTGCTGTGTAGATATCTACACAAATCCAGGCCCTTATAAACTATCAGATTTTAACATAGTTCAACTAAATGTACGCAGTGTCAAGGATAAGACAGACCCCATAGCTATTGAGTTTTAATGTTAAGACATTGTCTGTATTACACAGACGTGGTTACATCCTGGCATTTCGGATAGTCAACCATCTATTCCATCTTTTACCGTTCAGGCTTGATCGCAACACTGGAGGTGGTGGCGTCGCAATATATGTCAGGAATATTTAGAAATCTCAGTAAGGTTTTATACCAGGCAATTCCACGAGCTATCACTTTTAAATCACATAAATTAAAAACATTTTACAAAATGGTTAACAAGTTGGTCCCTGAATATCTATGTAATCCTTTCCCTCTTAATGTCTTAGCGTGCGCACGTTTAAATTAAAGAACTTCTTCACAGCTACAGGCTGTAAATGCTTGAACAGTTAACTAATACAAATCATTTTACCCGATACAGTGCGAATCTGGAATGAATTACTGGATAATGTTCAATGAAACTGTACTGTATTTGTCTTCTCTAAAAGTATCACCACAACAGAAAATCCTAAAATAGTTGGCTTTAACTTAGACTTTATTACCTGTTTGTGTCAAATTATCCATTCAGGTTAGGATGCAGTGATTTAAATGCACACAAATATCACAGACATAGTCATGAGTCTACGACCTGCTCCTGTGGAAACCATTATGAGTTCGAGGATCCTACACATTACTTCATTTTATTTCGCAACAACTGCTATCTTCGGAACAATATGTACTACTATAGAAAGGATATGACTTGGATTCAGTATTATATGGAAATGCCACAATATCTACTGATCCGTTCATTTGTTCATTGCAAAATCTAAAAGATATAAAGTTTGAACATGTGTCTACTTTACGATTACATCAATCAAATAGTTGTTTGTATGTGTGACTGGCTGGTATGTAGAGGTATAGCTGGTCAAGCATATATGTGTACATACGTACATGTGCATGGATGTACCGGTTTGGTTATGTCCCGATATATGTACAGTATGTGTGTATTTGTGTATTTATGTATTTGTGTGTGAAGTATATATTTGCATCATAATATTTGCAACAGTAGGCACAATTAATCTAATTTTATTATTTTATGTACAGTTTACTCTTATTAAATTTTAAATGTCCTCTTTATGGAGAGATGTTTAAAAGGGCTTTGCCTGTTAACCAGTCCATTCCCTTTTTTGGAAATGAATATTGTTTAAATCAAAATATGCGGTTCACCTTTCAAATAAAGTGCATGTCTTGAAGTACCAATACGTGGAGTTACGAGTCTTCGATGTCATTGTCCTTGCACAAATCTAATACATACCCTCTTGCATAGTTACAAACGATCTTTTCCTGGATGCCACTGGCCTCGCTGCATTCTGCTCTGCCACATCCTATGCGCGCGACATCACTAAGCACCACCTGATAATACGACAGACAGCATGGGTCACGTCTAGTGAAAAGGGCATTCGTTTGTTATTACCTAGACGTACGTACTTCAAACACATTTGTTATTACGTATACGTACGTACATCACACACATTTGTTATTACGTAGACGTACGAACTTCACACGCATTTGTTATTACGTATACTTACGTACTTCACACACATTTGTTATTACGTAGACGTACGTACTTCAAACACATTTGTTATTACGTATACGTACGTACTTCACACACGTTTGTTTTTTACGTATACGTGCATACTTCACACACCTTTGTTATTACGTACAAGTACGTACTTCACACACATTTGTTATTACGTAGACGTACGTACTTCAAACACATTGTTATTACGTATACGTACGTACTTCACACGCATTTGTTATTACGTATACGTACTTACTTCACACACATTTGTTATAATGTATACGTACGTACTTCAAACACGTTTGTTATTACGTATACGTACGTACTTCACACACATTTGTTATTACGTATACGTACACACTTCACACATATTTGTTATAATGTATACGTACATACTTCAAACACATTTGTTATTACGTATACGTACACACTTCACGGACGTTTCCTAATGTTTGCGTCAGTCCATAACCCTGAACCTACAGTCAGTGATTTTCGTAATTCAATAAAACGGCAACGCCAGAGAATAACCAGTTTCGATTGATTATCTGTCGGAACAGATTCCACTGGGTGTAAAAGGCAAAATGGTGGTGTAAACTCTATGAATGGATCACTGACAATAAGAATAACGCCGAAAAGGGTAAACATGTTCTGCTCTACCGGTAGCACCCGCCACTCGCACAATTCGCATAAATTCTCATTCTACTAAGTCCTTAAGATTCACTGTTGTTTACCTACCTGTGTGTAGTGACCAATGACGCCTCCATTGACAGATCCGGTTCCATACTCGAAGTCCTTAATTTCATCGTGCCAAAGGCCTACAGCGTCCTCATACGAATACCAGGGTTGTGGCAGCGTAGCAACATTCTGACCAATAATAATACCATGCAGACCTGGAAATAAGGTTATAGACTGCTGTATACGGCGAGGGAGTCAGTGAACAGGGATTTAGTGATGTGGGGAAAGGTTTAAGGGCATTTGTCATACAGTGAGTGTCAGTTTCCAAGGTTGGTGGGTTTGTTGTTTAACGCCGCACTCAGCAATATTCCAGCTATATGACGGCGGTTTGTTCCCAAGGACACAATGATACAGAGAGAGTTAGTGAACAGGTACTTTGTGACACAGTGACAGCTAGAGAACAGGTACTTAGTGACACAGTGACAGCTAGAGAACAGGTACTTAGTGACACAGATGATCCATCTAGTCCACCATTTCTGGGATTCGAACTTGATGTGAGTGTTGATAATAAGCGAACCCAAACCTTGGACATTACATACATAGTCGTGGTTTCAAGCATCAAACTGCAATTTGATGATATGTTGTTTATCATTGCTACCGTCACATATAAACATTTGAACTGCTGACAGAAACATTCCATGAAAGTAACTTCTGAGACAGTCAAGGCAAGTATTCTTATTACACTGCTATCGTCAGAGTTTAAGATATATTTGACTGAAAGGTATATGCGTCCTTTCGACGTAAGCACTTGTCACCTTGACTATTGTGCAGCGGCAGAGAACATTGTGTTAACGCTCTTCTAATTTAAAACTTCTCTTGGAAATACGAACCGCTCATGTCTTTGAAATTAATATGATAATAACTAGATCTAGACATGTGACAAAATATATTTTTATGATACGCATCTAAGGGAAAAATGATTTAGCCATAATAGAAATAATTGTAAAGAGTGGGTGAGTGAATATGGTTTTACGTCGCTTTTAGCAATATTCCAGCAATAGCACAGCCAGAAATAGGCTTCACTCATTTTACTCATGTTGGGGAATCGAACCCATGTCTTCGGCGTGACGACGGAATGTTGTAACCACTGGGCTACCCCACCGCTCCTAATTGTAAAGAAGATGAGCTTAGGAACTTACTTGGTACAGATCGCTTGTTTGAGGCAGATTCATGAGCTCCTATCTGTCCACACTGCTGAGCCCATTTCTGTGCAACGGCGGCGATGTCAGCGTCCCATATCTGCAAATTAGAAAACATAAGTGAACAATCGCTTTCCAATCTACGATTCCGATTACATGCAGATCATAAATATGTGTTTATGAATCACTTTCAAATAGTGATGATACCAGGTGTTCACGGAAACGTGAGCACCGGTGGCACCCGCCACAAACACATGTAAAGGCAGGTCAATTGTTCTTCTTAAAAAATGTGGCCAAAATAGGAAATTGCATCGGACATCATTTTGGTCACTGATGCGTCAATTTTGAAATGTTCTCAAAGTTAAAACGTCTCAAAAGTTTTGAATATTGTTACCCAGATTAAACAAGTTTTGAGCGAGTCATATGGGGCTCTTTGAAATCCTCGTAGAAAGAGCATTCTTTACTGTACCTTAAAGGTTGTGAAAGGTTGACACAATAGAACAATGGAACTGCTGGGATTATGCTTGACACAAGGGGAAAGTGGACAATGGAAAGATGTTTTGTCATACACTGTTTATGTCACTCTGAGTTTTTATGTACAGATTTAAATTTGAAAGAGTTGAATTTGTTTTACTGGTCTCTTTTGTTCCTACTCTGGAGTTGTGAATCAATGGAAGGAAATTGTCCATGTGATCATTATTGGACGATATCAGATCATATACCTGAAGCTCAAGTTAAACTTTTTGGCGTAATCCCTTGGTTGCAAATCGGAGCAGAAATTCCGATAAACATGCATGAAGAAACAGATCAGGAGGGTCGATAGCACAATTGGCGCTTAGTCGGAATCCTATAGGACGATGCCTGAATGGGATGCATTATATTTAGCATACAACTGTGGTGCGATTGAACCCGCCAATAAGAAACAAGCCTGTTAAAAAACTTCACACTCAAGAACGAAGCTATCTGACTGATGTGACATCAGGTACCGTATAACAGTGATACGTGTAGGCTTGAGTGTCCCCACCGACAGTTCCCTGTTGCTGGCTCTTTGATACTTGGGGCGGTCAGGTAGGCTAGTAGGTAAAGCGTTCGCTCGTCACGCTGAAGACCCGGGTTCGATTCCCAACAGGGACACAATGTGTGAAGCCCATCTTCTGGTGCCCCCCGCAGTGATATTGCTGGGCTATTGCTAATAGCGGCGTAAAACCATACTCACTCACTCTACTGATGCTAAACAGCTGCATTAACACAGCTGTAGTTAAACCTACTTCAGAAATGTGGTATCATGTATCTTTGACAGCAGTTCTACGCTGATGAAGAGAAGAGGGGCGTCAAGTATTCTGTGATAGCACTCTTCCAGCAGCATCAATGCGAGGGATGCCAAGAGAAGGAGAACAGGGGTTTCTTACTCCCGATCATAGGTGTCTGGTGTGTCTAAGGGACACAACTCTATCACAAAGCCTGAGATGACTGACATTCTGCCCCACCCCTACCACCATACCATTGACAACCTCAATTTCATTTCAACTGATCTCTTTACCTTGAACAATTACCCTACTAATACTGAGACAGTTTGTCACATCGGCATTGCTTCAACACAACAGTGATGACAAATTACTTCCTTGTGACTCCAAGTGTCTACACGATCATCTAAACTGCTGACTCACCAATTTCATCATCCCTGCAGCGTTTGGTTCCTGAGCCCTGAAAGCGTTGTGTTGATCAACGAGAACCTGCGCCTCCGCAGCGCTGAATGGAGCTGGGTTGGATTTGGCAGCATCGTCAAGACACATGCTGTGGTCGGCGACAAGAGCCGTGTAGATAGGGTCACATGCCTGTGTAAATTAGATCGAAAAACCCTTTTCATAATCATATGAAATCGCTGCCGAGAGAGTCCGCTGCACGATTCCGACTTCCAGTACATGTATATTACAAGCATGTGTTATGAATCACTATCAATTTGTGACGATACGGGAGAATCTGTCTTCTCCGACCATTGCTGTTGTGGAGGGTGAAATGGCTGCCGTATGTTCAATCTGGCTCGTCTTCATCGTGGTTTAGAAAAGGTAATAGAAATTGTAATTTTATCTTCAAAGGTTATACCCGAATGATCATACGCACCATACACACAATAAGCATTATACGCATCTTACGCATCATAGGCATCATACGCATTATAACTATCATACGCACCATGCGCATCATACGCATCATGCGCATCATTCGCATCTTACGCATCATAGTCATCATACGCATTATAACCATCATACGCACCATACGCACCATGCGCATCATACGCATCATGCAGGATCAAATATATTTGTTGTCTGGTTCTTACTTTGTTATACAATAGTTTACTTTCCTTATGCAAAAACATATAAAATACTTACCGCTCGTTTATTCCTGGATAGCCCTGGAAGAAAGAAGATACATGTTGCTTCCATTTAGATTTGAAACCTAACTTTCGTACCCCCAAAGTGTAGCATTCAATGATAATAATATTAATGATATATAATTGGATTCTCTGTCCCTTTTGACACTAATATGATAAACAAGATTCAGCAAAAACATGGCAAACAAGCGGACCTGCTTTCCAATTGTGGTGCTTGCATCCCAAATACCAAGTTGTCCTACTCCCCATTGTCCTCGGTGCCTCCCAATCTGTTGCCTGACACTGGGAGAGTACCCGAACTTGCTGCCAGAAATACAGCCCTTCTGACAATCTGGGTAATGCAGAAGGCTGCAGTGATGGGGAGTCTACACATTTTCCCAAAGATTTTCGGTGGGTTCGGCTGAGCAACGCTTGTGGGAGAAGTTCCATTCGCTGTCTGGGCTGCGTTTAGAGGGGGCAAGAGCCCTGAGCTGATGATGAGCCTAACCAGCCTGACTCTGCCAGGATCAACCAAACCCTCTTTGCTGCATACACTCGGTTACTTTGAATTCATTCTCAGCTCCCAGGGGAGTATACCATTATACACGTGTAGTGGAAGCGTGCAAAGCGTTGAGTGTAATATAACGGAAATACAATGAAGTAGCCATGTTAAAACACGTGTTTTGTCATACGAAATACAGAAAAAAGTTTTCAGACAGTGTAAGAAACAAAAAACAGATTATGTAGCCGTATTTGTCATCACCGTGACCACGTGCTCCGAGATGAAAATACTTAGGAAAAAAACTTAAATGTTTAACAGCTTAATCAAAGGCAAGCGTCAACGGGAGATGCCCTGATAACCACAGGCTACCTTTGTCCAGACATTGTACTCAATAACATATTTGAAACGTTTGTGATCATGGTTATCGTTTCATGTACGTTAAATTGGTATACATAATACATAATAATATTTTATTACACAAAGAAGCTTTGAAGAAGGAACGTCACTAAAATTTGCTTGGGTAGACAAAAAACCGAGTCTCGCCCCCCTTTAAGTGAAGGGAAAGGTAGGGTTGAACTTACCTCGGCAGTGAGAGAGCGGAACACAGAGAAGTACCACAAACAGTGATATGGCGGACAGGTGCTTCGGAGAACTCATGTTCGTCTTCAGAAAATGCTGTTCTTTTTTTTCATTCTACCGGTATTTATAAAAGCTGACAGGTGTTAAATTTAGGTAAATAACATGTGGCCAACTGTATAGGTAACAAAGAGAACAATTGACGAACATTGACGTGATATTTACACGTACACCAAGGCCAGATGGTATGGACTACGTTGGTCACATCATATGGCGAGATGGCTAACTGACCGATATAAGCCAATCGATCATGACAAGACAACTTTGATGTAATTGAATTAAAAATTCCCCGTTCCAATACCGTGGTGATTTTAAACTTTATTGTCAAGACAGCACTAGAACAGAGCACATGCCAATTCAGCACCAAAGTGTATTAGAACATGAATTATTCCTGCACATGGATGTATTTTGAGCTTAAGGCTTATTATTGAATGCATGCGTTTGCCATTCCGTCAAATATGGAGTACATGGTGTTCTAACATTGTTTTTTAAATGTATCTTGTTTTAGTCAGTTAATCAATTATGATTTCGCAGATTATACACTGCATGTACGGTTTAGAAAATAATGCAGGGATGCTGCTGTTTTGCGGCGTCAGGCAACAAACACATACCTTTTATGCAAATTCTGTAAGTGGTGGGGCTATTGGTAGGGCAGAGCAAGCTTACCCTTTTCGCGAACACCTGGTGTCATCACTGATTTAAAGTCATCCATTTATATCATTTTCACCCCAATTTTGCCTTTTGCGCCAGATGGAGCCTGTATCGTCGGATATCGAAACTGGTAATTCTCTGGCGTTGACGTTTCATATTTTAAATATATTTATATAGTGTTATAATCATGTGCGTTACACTACAAAATGATTGTGGATGATTGTGGACAGGATCATCTTACAGAGGCAAGTCATCGCTGCATAAAACCATAGAAAGCATGATACTATTTCACCGAAAAACCAATGAATAATTGTGTACAGATCTAGTACCTAACCATTACAAGAACTCTTGCATGTTGCTGTGTTTGTTAAGGCAAAATGAAAACCAACCATATTAAAAAAATATGTTTAATGTGTTACATATTGAACTGGAAGATAGTATTCAAATATGGTCACAATACGATAAAAAATATGTGATTGATCACCTCAAGGCCATATTAGTTTAAGAAGTGAAAATGATATCACAGAATGATCACCATGTTCTTTCTGATTTGTGTAAGATTTCTGATAAAATGTTCTCGGATGCAAAACCTTATTTTGGCATGTAACGTAAGTTCCCGTGTGTTGTTCTTCATGTGAATAATTGACTTGCCTTTGTATGTGTTTGTGACGGGTACAACCGACGGGAAGGATACGCGCGCACCTGGTATCATCACTATTTGATAGTGATTCACCAATTAACACATGGTTATGACACAGCCGGAATTTGTCAGTCGACCCTGCATTTTACAGAAATGTCTTATGAATATTGACAGTGTTGTGCCGCTTTTATCTCAGAGTTCACTTTGTTTTGAATCAAAGTCATTAAGCTGTTTGTATTACAGTGCATAAATTCCATTATCTTTCTATATTTTTCACGAATTCAACTTAACCAAGGAAATTCTAAAATTCGAAAGTCGCTAGACCAGTAATTTAGTTTTTATCGCCACTGGTCGGCCATGACGGCTGTCCCTTGGCGAGTTCATTCACGCGAACAGTAAATTACGTAATCATAGATAAAGTCGGTGGGTACGTCCTCCCCGGCCATTGTTCTCTTGATAAATGTTTTGTTACCAGCTAGTGCAGGTTTTGACCATCATCTAAATACTGCAATTAAAATCAACACTTGTTAGGCAATACTGATACTCTTCTATTACCACCTGCTTTGTGAAGTCAACTTTGACAGCCTATGACAGATAATAAAGATGGAAATTACAACTTTAAAGTAATTGTTAATGTGATACGAGTATAGCTGTGGGGGTATATAACTCCTTGGGTGTTGGTCCTTGGCACACTTGCTTAAATAAACTCTAAGGACCTCACAGCTCTCTCCTCTCTTGTTTCAAGGCTAGCTCCCAATAGCTATGAGTGTGTATCACTGATTTGCAGTGATCTGTTCATATAATTATCATCATTATTTAATGGAATGTTTGGTCGGATAATCGAGACTGATTATTCTCTGGCGTTGACGTATAGTGGAACTACAGAGGATCTGGTTGAAGCGCACGCATCGTCTGTTAATTTAAAGGGATTTAACTATGCAATGGCCCTTGTAAACACACTGACCACTTTTTTATGTTTACAAGAACATGTTCCAGTTCTAAACATGTTTTGATTTTGTGGACGCTGCTGTAGTGTAGTTTGACCTAACCCCTTTCATGTGTTTACAACCTAACCGCAAACATGGTAACTTGAACATTTTTATGATGTGATCAGGGATTGCAACTATGCGCCCTTTCAATGTTATTGCCGAATGACCGAAATACGTACAGACCAAAGACTCCCTGACCCGCAGTGGAACGCTTTGTCCACATGTCCAAAGAGGGTGCCACGACAATGGAATTGCTATCTGTGGAGTTCCACGCCTTGGCACACATACAAAACAATGTGGCATCTATGTCACTGAACTGTCGATTTTACTCACAGATGTCCCTAAGAAATTGTCATTATCCTCTGTCACGCTCAGTATATACAATGTGGATATTTCTATCTACATATAGACACTTGTTGATAGCACATGCCGAGGCAACAATGAGCAGAATTTTATACCGCATCTTTTGTTGTCTTCTATAAACGTAGCCATAACGACTTCAAATTGTTCAGTACACGTGTATCCACTGTATTGGGAAGATTGCGCATGAACAGATGTGTGGCTTGATTCACAGCGGCAGTGTAAGGAATATTTATCATCCAAAACTGGCTCCCACAGGAGATATCGCTTGAATTAGATCATGCGATATCTACACTGTAGATATCGCTGCAATGAAATTACATCACAATGCTTTGCAGACCATTGTGACGTCACCGGTTACCATGACGTCACAATCAAACGACATCACTAATGGCTCTGCTACTGAAGCTGTTTGTCGTACTTTTTACACTGAAAACACTGCTAATTACTGTCTACAAATTGAAAATGTTGGAAGAATGATGCTGGATGATAAATAAAATCTCACCCTCGTGTCTTTTGATATCAAATATATCAACACTCGTTTATCAACTCATGTTGATATATTTGATATCAAAAGACACTCGGGTAAGATTCTCTATATCTTCTTCTTTTTTTAAACTTTATTCACATTTCCAATAAAATACAATGTGTAACATTTCAACAATTATACATTATTCAAAATCCACTCCTCATACTTTCAAAACATATTGCTGGTATAGACAATCATAAAATATATCATACTACTCTTCTTTGATAGGATTGAAAAGTCGGTGGAAGAAAGACCAGAACTGAAAGAAAGCTGTCTATTTGCAATTTGAGAATGCAATTAATTTGGTCATATTGTAGTATCTTATAACTTCACGTTGAATATATTACAACTTTAGTTGAAAACCCTTTCGTGATTGTTTAAACACAATAAGTTGATAAGTAATATAACTACATTGAGAGAGTTGTTATTCTTCCCCTTAAATCCAAATAAAATATTCTCCTGACAGAAGTCAAGTCTTCCTTCCACAGATGCCGTGAACCAGTTGAGAACAAGCTCCCACTTCTGAGCAACATATTCATGATCACAACCATAAAATGCATGTACAATAGTTTCACTATATTTACCACAGAAGTTGCAGCTTGATGAACCTTTATAACCAATACTATGTAAATATTTATGTAAAGGTAATATGTAGTGGATAATCCTACACTGAAACCATCTCAGTTCTACGCTCTCGGTACACCTTGTTGCCATCAAATTAAATCCCACTCACTGTTCATCGGTAAATACTTTCTGTAAAGTTTCTTCCCACTTAAGCATTCCCTGACATGTTATAAAAGCTGATTGTAAGAGTGTGTTAGAGAAGAGTTTACTGCCTTTATTACACCTTGTGAGTGGTGAAACATTGCATGGCAAAAAAGGTGGAAAAGAGACCCTAGGCAAACTCTTAAAGTTACCATTGCTTTTTCTGGCAAGTTGCATTATTGATTGAACTATGCTCTGATATGTTAGGAAACTTGTTGTTATTCCATATCTATCAATAAAAGATTCATAGGAACATATTTCACCTGTTTCATCAAAAGATCGCCAATAAATGTAACTCTTTTACAAAACCAAGTCGGATAAAAGATGGACTTTCCTCCTATCTGAATGTTGTTATTAAACCATAAAGCCTGGTTTACAATGTCAATACTACCACTGACATTACTCTTTGATTAGAAACTGTTCCAGGCTTGTAATGCATCTTTCCAAAAGTATGTTGTCTACAGCAGGACTAGTTTCATCAGTGACATATTTAGCATCTGCCATCCATTATCTGTTTATGTTTGGGATAGAATTCAATGAAAGTAATACCCATTTTGTGTTACTACAAAGTATTTTTTCGCCCAGAACAGTTTTTGTGAATCAATCATTACTTTAAAAAAAGGTACTTTTATCCCCCCAAACTGATATGGCTGTGACATCACATTTCTTTTAACCTTGTCTGGATTTCCTTTCCACACAAAAGAAAACCTTTTTTTAAAGTTCTCTATTACTTCATCATTAGGTACAGATGTAAACATTGATGATTTAATTTTGATAACAAAAGTTATTTTAAAACTGTATTTCTACCTATTGGAGTCAATAATCTTGATTTCCATACATTCATTTCCCTTTCAAATTTTTTTCAAATTTATCGGTATAGTAAAAGTCAATAATTTCTTGCAAATCAATAGAAAAGTTAATTCCCAATAATTTGAACGTTATAGGAATCCAGTCAAGATTCTACTCTTTACAGAGCTTATATCGTTATCTCTTTTTGAACCAATCCATATCAGTTTGGTTTTGTCAGTATTAACTTTAATCCTGAAAACCTAGCAAAAAAGTTAAGCGTATTTAACACATGGTAGAGGCCCTTTTCAGATTCATCTAACATCAAAGTTGTATCATCTGTAAATTGTGCAAGTAAATGTTCAATACTGCCAGTCTTTAATTTATTCCCCTAATACTTTTGTTTTTTTCTGATCATTATTGCAAGCATCTCTGCACATATAATAAATATATAAGGCGACACCGGATCCCCCTGACGACAACCTCTTGTTATCTTAAAAAAGGGCTAGCAAAACCATTTACTAATACACTTGATTCAATATCGCTGAAAAATATTGATATCCATTTTACTATGCTTGGACCAAAGTTGAAAAAATGAAATGTATTAAAGATAAATTGTCTATCAACAGAGTCAAAAGCTTTTGCAAAGACAATCAGCATAAGTAATCCAGGTATTTGATATGATTCATAATATTCCATCAAGTCATATATTGATCTTGTAACTTCCCCAATATATCTTCCAAGGACAAAACCTTTATGATCTTCACTAAAAATGGTGCTTAAAACTTCTTTAATTCTATTTGCATTTACTGCTGACGCTAGTTTATACGGTGTATTCAAGAGAGTGACACGTCACTGAACTGACAATTTTACTCGCAGATGTCCCTAAGAAATTGGCATTATCTTCTGTCACGCTCAGTATTTACACTGTGTATATTTCTATCTTCATATAGACACTTGTTGATAGCATATGCCGAGGTAACAATGAGCAGATTTTTTTGTCTTCTATAAACGTAGCCATAACGACTTCAAATTGTTCAGTACACGTATATCCACCATATGGGGGAAGATTAAGCATGAACTAAAATGTGGCTTGATTCACAGCGGCAGTGCAAGGAATATATCTCGCCACATAAGTATAACCTTTATGGTTATCGTACTACAGCAAACCAATGATATTGATTTGGTGGTGACTTACTATCAAGATGCATTGTATTTATCTGTACGTCCGCTTAAAGCAAATCGTACTTTATACTGCCTATTCTTTTCCAGTGAAACATATTTTACACATAGCGACTCGGAGCAACATCCCTGCACACACATTACTTGCAATGTTCTAAACATATTCGGGAAGATGCTGTGAACAGGTATTGGAATGGATGCGTGAGCCAGCGGGATTATCAGCTTCACATAAAATAGATCTTTATTGTCTAATCACTCAACACTATCACAGAGAGAGAGAGAGAGAGACAGAGAGAGGGAGAGAGAGAGAGAGAGACAGAGACAGACAGACACAGAGAGACAGAGAGACACACAGAGAGAGACAGAGGGAGAGAGAGAGACAGAGAGAGACAGAGAGAGAGACAGAGAGAGCGACACACAGAGAGAGACACAGAGAGAGAGACAGAGACAGACACAGACAGACACAGAGAGACAGAGAGACACAGAGAGAGAGAGACAGAGAGAGACACACACAGAGAGACAGAGACAGAGACAGACACAGACAGACACAGAGAGACAGAGAGACACACAGAGAGAGACAGATAGACAGAGACAGAGAGAGCGACACAGAGAGAGAGAGAGAGATTTCATTGAGCCAATTTTGAGAAAAGGCTGATGAATGATGATTTACATTGCTATTTGTATTTGAGACCTCTTGGTACCATGTACAGAGAATATCACTCTGGGTTTGTTTCGTGAGAACTACCTCTTGCACAGTGGACTAATTGTTCAGTACATGAAGTAAACAACCGTATCTTTCTGTGCACATTCCGCTGTTATTAAGGAACTACTTCTGGCCGTGACAGGTGATACAAGTAGTATTTCCACTTGGTTTCACTCAGTATCTAACTGCCTTGTTCCAACAGTCAATAGGTGAAATGTCTTGATAGCTAGACCACAAACAACCGTAGCTATCCACGTAGCATTCAATTTCATTAATTACTTGAAGATGATTTGAAATACATATGGCATAGCATATGAATATCTGTGAACAGCAGTACATTCCATACATTAAGTCAATTCATATGAACAGCTGTATTTCGCCAACAGATTGTGGCCGGACTCCATCCATCTGAAAACAATGACCTGATATAACCTGTTATACAACCCTCAAACAACGCTTACTTTGTATCAAGTTTGATTTCGAAGTACAATTTACACAACTTCTCGTGAAAACACGAATCATTGTTCTACAAAAGAAGCATACACTTATATGCAAACAAATTAAAAAGTTAAAGTAAAGCGAGACACAATAAAGAATGATGAAAAGGAATACATTGATATAGCACAACTTGAATGAATTTTTTTTTTTTCAATTTAGCTTTCATAATTTGCACATTATTTCTACAAACATTCTGACACAGTGCGACAGAACAAGCGGCGGAGACGACGATGCCTTATTCTAGTTCTAGTTTATTTATTGACAAACTGTACGGTCAACTGCATTGTCCACCATTGGTCAGAAGAATTAATTGTCCCGTACAAAGAGGGTTTTTTTCCTTGCTTGCCATTTGTTAGATATATAAGGAAGAGAAATTATGGATTTCAACGTCTTAGTGTTTGGAACATAAGGTTTCGGAGAATATGCTTATTCCTTCATCTGTGGTCAACCACTCCAATACAATTGATGGTAAATCTTCTGACCGTTTACCGACACAGACTGAGATCAATTATAGTTGTAACATGACAACCCTTTCATCAGAGTGCAGTGGATGACTTCCATGACCCGCTTCTGCAGCAATCGTACTCGCATGCTTTAATGCTGTGAAAAAACTTCTGTTTTTTTAATACAAATATGAATGAGATGTCTTTAGTGTAATGGTTTCTCAACCATCCCATTTATTGCTATGAATGTCCAGCAAAATCCTCATCAGAAAATGCCAGCTGCACCGCTGCACCTCAGCTGTACATGATATGAGGAATTACTTATGGCTATATCCCGGGTTCTAAAGATCCTTACTCTCATGCTTTCTTAGTCGTAGAGAAAAAATGCCTTTGTGGCCTAGGGCCCACTCGCACAAAGTGAGTCGTATGACGCTCTTTGAAATATTCCACACACTCACCACTCAAACACCTGACCCTGACCCTGTTAATATTTTTATTGTTTACTTTAAACTTACATGATTATCTGAGACTTGAACGTTCAAATGATCTTATAGATAATGCACATTTTGTTTTTAAAAAATATAGTAAAGCGTTATATATTTTAAAAAATTCTCCCTCAAAGTATACTTATTCAGCGAAAACACACTAGTTAAAATTACAATTGCTTTAATCATATGTCTGGAAAATAACCACAAAAACTTAATCAAAATTAATTCAATGACAACACAATTTGGAACAATATTTTAATTCAATTGTTATTGATATGGCATCTTGGTATCGTCTTGTTGGGAGCCGCGTATGAGTTAGTGTTTGTAAGGGTATTCCATATCCTAGCATCGATTTCAAGATTCTATTTCGTTCAGCCATGTTCGCATGGACATGTGTGATACATTCCCTGTATTTGTATTTTTTTCGAATTTGTGTACCTTACTGGTAATTTTTGACACTTCATCATGTAATACGTATGATGTATGTACGATGCCTTTTTGTTTCCCAAAGAATCCTGTTGGTAACAACCCTCGTACATTGTGTGAACTTTTATATGCGATGAAAATCTCTTGGCTTGGCTATACCACAAGGAACGTTGTCTCAATTATCAGGCCATTGCACAATAAAACTTAATATGCCATTCTTGGACTTTTCAACCTCTTTTTCAAGGGCCATTATCAGACCATTTTAAATTGAAATGTTTATTTGCATAATGCAAAATATCATTATCAAAAATGAATAACGTTAACATAGGATCAATAGCATCTTCTGAAATTATTATGTGTTAAATTGTATTTAACATTAGACAATCAGCGACGTACAGTGAATTATTGTCTAACAATTGTCTAATTGGGCATAGTTCCTTAAAAGGGGAAGGGATAGTGGTTAAGTGGCTAAATCCTGGACTCACTACTCCAAATGCATGGGTTCGATTCTCCACATGGGTAAAACGTGAAGCCCATATCTGGTGTTCCCCACCGAGATATAGTTGGAATATTGCCAATTGTGGCGTAAAACCGATCTCACTTATTCACTTTAGTTCCTTATGACTATTCTCATTGTGCTCGACATCTGCCAGAGGACTCCTTCACAGGTCGATAACAGGTTATTGGTGATCTTTAGACTGATACGTCTTACGTTGTAAATTTAATTTTGTTCTGTTGTTTCTTTTGTACAAACACAATCCACCACTTCAGTCAACTTCAGAAACAAGTGTAAGCTAAACCCAAATCAACCTTAGCTATTTTATTTTTTAACAGTGTTGATGAGATGATCAATTGTAACATGGAAATTATATTAGCAACACGATGTTTTCTGAATTTGCCTGCAAGGTGTGGCTACACAAAGTCAATACACGCAGTTTGAACTTGGATATATATTTGTGTTTCATTCCGAGAGCGGCCCAGTCGCCCATAGCGCCGCATTTCGCTGTGCGGAGTTTCCTCCCTTAGGTGTGTCAGGAACCTATAATCATTGTTTCAACTCCCATATTCGGCTTGATAATGTTTCGAGGTTTGTTTTGTCAGCACTATGTAAAAGCTCATTGGTTTCACCGAAGTGGAAAGCTTCAAAGATATGTACAACTTTGGCGCTAACTCCGACATCAAGCTGACACGCCGTGATAAAACTGAAATACTACCACACCAAACTGACACACTGTGATATAACTGAAACACTCCCATATCAAGCTGACACACTGTGATATAACTGAAACACTCCCATATCAAGCTGACACACTGTGATATAACTGAAACACTCCCATATCAAGCTGACACACTGTGACATAACTGAAATACTCCCATATCAAGCTGACACGCAGTGATATAACTGAAATACTTCCACATCAAACTGATACGCCGTGATATAACTGACTACTTCAGCATCAAAATGACACGCCCTTATATCACTGAAACACTCTGCATATTACTTTGCTATATCAGTTTGATGCATATGTTAACCAATATAACATTGTATAAGATAACTACGCGATAAATCGCAAATAACACAGAAGAACGAAGCGTGGTTTATTTCTCGATAAAACATAGGTCTATCGTGACGTCATTTCAGGAGATTCGAACAACTTTCGCAACTTGATGACGTCGTAAATTGGACGACTTTATTTTTTAGAGGGAGGTGTCTAATGAGTTGTTCCCCGTAGATGTAGCTGGGCAACGTAGATATACGCAATGGCCGAACGATCGCTTCCAAAAGAGCGAGAGATTTGGCGATGGTTATTGGGAGAAAAAGTACAGGTAATCGACGTAAGGATTGTGAGAATATGCGGGAAATACCCACCTGTGCATAAAATGGACTTGTCCGACGTTGCTAAGGTCGGATTCTATTGAGGGAGTCATCATTATTACAACACGGATAAACATTTTGGAAGCTTGTACATGTAAATGTTGATGTCTCAAATGAGAAATAAACGACCAAGAGTCGTTTATTTCTTAAATAATAGGACTGATGACGATATACTTGCTCTGTCATATGCTCGTAGAGTTCAGTGCCAAAAACGCCAAAAGCCCAACCGTTTCCCTGACGCGAAGCTTACGTACAATTCAAAGCGACGTCACGTGAACACATTCATTTACACGCACGCACGCACGCACGCACGCACGCACGCACGCACGCACACACTCCATACGTCATCTTTAAATGTGTATGGAGTGAGTCTGCATATTCACATTAGTATGCGGTTTTAATTGAAATAGTATTTTCACCTTGAAAACTTCCTTAAATCAAATAAAGTCACATCTCTTTTCAAGTCAGAGTTGATGGAGCTCAGTTCACGTGAGATTATGACGTTGCACATTGTCCATAGTATTGTTCGTTATATGCTAATCATATAGTGTGCCCTGGCATGACAGAGTTACTATAGTAATAGGAAGAAATACGTTGTTCTTTAACGTCTTTTGGTTTGGTTTGGTTTGGTTTGTTGTTTTACGCCGCACTCAGCATATTCCAGCTATATGACGGCGGTCTCTAAATAATAGAGTCTGGACCAGACAATTCAGTGATTGACATCATGAGCATCGATCCACGCAATTGGGATTCTAGACATGCATCAACCAAGTCAGCGAGCCTGACCAGCCGATCCCGTTAGTCGCCTCTTACGACAAGCATAGTCGCCTTTTACAGCAAGCATGGGTTGCTGAAGACCTATTCTACCCCGGATCCTCATGGGTCTCTTTTGGGAAGTATAGAATTCTGATCGAATTATTGAAAATGTCATTTCACGCTCATTACTCATCTCTGCGTGCATCATTATGAATTAATTTTGATCATGGCAACTTTTTTTAAACAGTTGTTAACATTCTGGGTTAATGTTGGTATAACAATGAAAGAAACAGAAACAAAGGCGACAGTGATACTTTATTTGCTACGAACGCTAAATACGCCTCTGTTTTTCACTGGATGCAGGTACTTATCCATTGTCTGTAAAGGAAACATAAACACAGAATAACTCAATATCACGTTCAGCAATACAACAGAGATCAAGGCAGGTGAACTGTCATCTCAACAGATGTTTTTACCCCAAACTTATTTACAGACACAAAGTAATGTATTATGTTTAATGGCAGTGTTTTTTTATTATTTAACAGTCATTTGTAACTGCGTTGTGTTGCATTGTTTCTGTTGGGATTCGGAAGACGCTCATTGCATTGTGTTTGGACAGTGATCAGTAGCCAGGAAGTCACTATATTTAAGTGTATAAACTTCCGGTCCGGCTTTCCACGGACGGTGATAGTATGTTACCGACATTTCTGTAATGTTGTGTATGGTGTGGGCATGTTGTAGAAATTTCTAGTAGCTTGTTAAATTCCATATGAGGGGACATTAGCGTGTTACGGTATCTCTCACGCATTTCATCGCTTTGGAACCAACTTTCATGTGAGGATCGCTCGTCATCCCTGATTCCCTGCCTAATTTTGGAAGCTTGATCGCTATTGCCGCTGGTTGAATATATATTATTATCACTGACTTCTGCTATCAACAATGCAGTTTTGTATTTGATACCTTCCACTGTCATCATATTATTTATTGCCATTGAATATTGTACTACCACTCTATTGAGTACTGTCATTGTAATTACTGTACAGTAATTTGTATTGATTTGTAAACTTAGTAAAAAATATTATGCATTTGTTGATTGTATACCACTTGTTGGTTGTTTGTTGGTTTCGCAATAAGTGATTTTCTGGATTAACATATCCAAATGGGAATCGACACGTAACATTATCGATCAGCAGCTTCTGGAGCTGAGCTAGCATATGCTCTTTAGATATGAAATGATAAATTGCACACTTACGCTATTCATCTTAAGCACATTTGCACACCTCTCCATAGATCAGGAAACCACACATGCTTGCATTTCTGATTGATGCACAGATTGGGTTCTCTAAAACAATGAGGGTCAAAGAGCATTAAAAATTCATAAACATGTATGTGGATGTATACGTCATGTGAAACCTACAAGAGAGTGCACATACTTCAAGGTCATTATACACACATGTGGCCCCGTGCAGAGTTGCGCCCCTTGGACGTGACAGACACTTGTGATCGTGAGAAAGAATCCCGGTTCTCCCTGATTATGTTTCTAGGTCTGTGTTCGTGGTTTTCACCAAAGAGGCAAACGCCTAAGACCTGCATCACTTCGGGCTTTCCTCCCACGTCAAGTAGACATAACGTGATGTAACTGATATAATGATATATATGGCGTTGAACCACATCACTCAGTCATTCAAATTCCATATCGTAATGCGACAAAGAAAGTAAAGTATTCTTTCATTTGAATTATGCACTAGTTGGTCTCGTAAACAAAAGTAACAGAGAGCGCGGATAAGTAAAATAACATGCTTACACAAACATTCACATTTACATTATTTTACATACATTCATAAGTTCAATTTTACTTTTACAGAAATTAGCATGATATTTACATATGGTTATCTTCACGTGTACATACTTTGGTATTTACATTTACATGTTTTCACATTTAGTTTTATTAACTTTGCATGTACATACCTTCAAATTTACCTTTACATACCTTTACATTCACATTTGCCTTCAATCATTATCTGCGGGAGGGAACACGTCACGTCACATATCTCTGTAAATTCAAATTGCATGTATTAAATGTATGAACCATTTGAAGGTTCATCTATGAAATTGAACTTTCACACATTACATAATGTATGGGAGACAACTTATTCACAATGACATTCGCGAATGTTCTCATCTGTAATAGATGACATTGCTTCAGGCTGTAATGAAGCCTATAATGAATGACATCATTCACACACAATGACATTCGTGAACTTCCATCGCTTTTATGGATGAATTGATATTAACAGAAGACATTGACTCGCGCAATGATGCAGCTTATAATGAATGGCGTCATTAATTATGGGCAGCATAGACCACCTGTCTGTCTTCAAAAAGCACAGAACCAAATTAAAGTTGCAGCTTAACGGTGACACTCAGGAAAAACAGAAAGCAGGAGTTCCGGCCCCAACATACCGCAAGATTTCCCAGTGAAGCCATAGGCACAGCTGCAAACACAGACAGACTCCACCAGGAGGCCGTCGTTCTCACACACCCTGTCACACGGCTCTGAAACAGGTTGAAGAACGTTTTATATCACTTTTCAAAGTGAATGCATTTGGCTAATGAGAGATCGCCCTCTGGGGTACATGGACATGTATATCCCGATAAATGTGCTGTAGACGCTACGGTGAAAGACGTTGAAGTGCATGATCATTTCCTGCAGACCGTGATATTTACGTGATGTTTAGGTAGAGAACCCGTCAAGGACATTATCAAGACATGAAGGTGCTGCCAGCCCGTCTCGCTTTATATCCTGATAATGATTCTTTGCTATGATTGTGGTAAGAGGCGACTAACGGGTTCGGTGGTCAGGCTCGCTGACTTGGTTAAAACATGTCATCGTATCCCAATTGCTTGGATCGATGCTCATAATGTCAATCACTGGATTGTCTGGTCCAGACTCGATTATATACAGCCCGCCGTCATATAGATGGAATATTGTGCGGCGTTAAACAAACAAACAAACTTAGCGGCCAACTGGCATGGGTTTGACCATTTCAGAACATCGTTTTATTCTATTGCACATCAATTCTTAAAAAGCGTTAAAACTGTTGATAGGATATTCCTTAACAGTATAAGTAAACAATGTATTAAGCAAAACTATATTCTAAAATACGCCAACATCGGAATGACGTCATATTCAAATGATACACTGCCTACAGGGCCCCATTCAACAAAACGACACGAGCGCTACGATTGTCGGAAATCTACGTTTACGTACAGGAGTCCCTGATCATACAGACTGCTGAGAACGCGTTCAAATGACGAGCTGGCTTCAGCCATCTGTTCTGCAATGTAACTTCCATGCAGTGGTCAGGTTGTGGTCATACATTGTCATGTACTGGTCATGTAGTGGTCATGTGGTTATCTAGTGACCATGTAGTGGTCAGGTTGTGTTATGTAGTGGTTATGTAGTGGTCATGTAGAGTTATGTAGCGGTCATGTGGTTATGTAGTGACCATGTAGTGGTCAGGTTGTGTTATGTAGTGGTTATGTAGTGGTCATGAAGAGTTATGTAGTGGTCATGATGTGGTTATGTAGTGGTCATGTAGTGGTCATGTAGTGTTATGTAGCGGTCATGTAGTGGTCATAGAGTGGTCATTTAGTGGACATGTAGTGCTATGTAGTGGTCATGTAGTGGTCATGTAGTGTTATGTAGTGGTCATATAGTGTTAATTAATGGTCATGTAGTGGTCATGTAGTCATGTAGTGGTCATGATGTGCCATGTAGTGGTCAGGTAGTGTTGAGTAGTGGTTATGGTGTGGTCATGTAGTGGTCATATCGTGGTCATATAGTGGTCATGTGGTCATGTAGTGTTATGTGGTGGCGACGTAGTGTTATGTAGTGGTTATGTGGTGGTCAGGTAGTGTTATGCAGTGGTCATGTTGTGGTCATGTAGTGGTCATATAGTGGTCATGTAGTGGTCATATAGTGGTCATATAGTGGTCATGTGGTCATGTAGTGTTATGTGGTTGTCATGCAGTGGTCATGTTCTGTTATGCAGGGGTCATGTTGTGGTCATATAGTGTTATGTAGTCTAATGTAGTCGTATGCACTGATCATGTAGTTGTCTTGTAGTGTTATGTGATGGCCATGTAGTGTTATGTGGTGGTCATGTAGGGATTATGTAGTGAAATTTGATGCTCATGTAGTGTTATGTGGTGGCCATGTAGGGGTTATGTAGTAAAATTTGATGGTCATGTAGTGTCATGTGGTGGCCATGTAGGGATTATGTAGTGAAATTTGATGGTCATGTAGTGTTATGTGGTGGCCATGTAGGGGTTATGTAGTAACATTTGATGGTCATGTAGTGTCATGTGAAGGCTATGTAGGGGTTATGTAGTGAAATTTGATGGTCATGTAGTGTTATGTGGTGGTCATGTAGGGGTTATGTAGTGTTATGTGATGGTCATGTAGTGTTATGTGGTGGTCATGTTGAGGTCATGTAGTGTTATGTGATGGTGATGTAGTGTTATGTAGTGGTCATGCAGTGGTCCTGTACTGTTATGTGGTGTTCATGTAGTGGTCATGTAGTGTTATGTGGTGGTCATGTAGTGGTCATGTAGTGTTATGTGGTGGTCATGGAGTGGTCATGTTGTGGTCATGTAGTGGTCATGTAGTTTTATGTTGTGGTCATGTAATGTCATGTGGTCGTTACGTAGTGGTTATGTAGTGGTCATGTAATGTCATGTTGTCGTCACGTATTGGTTATGTAGTGTTATGTGATGGTCATGTAGCGGTTATGAGATGGTCATGTAATGGTCATGTAGCGGTTATGTGATGGTCATGTAGCGGTTATGTGATGGTCATGTAGTGGTTATGTAGTGGTCATGTAGTGTTATGCAGTGGTCATGTAGTGGTCAAGTAGCGGTAATGTGGTGGTCATGAAGTGGTCATGTAGTGTTACGTAGTGGTCATGTAATGTCATGTGGTCGTCACGTAGTGGTTATGTAGTGGTCATGTAATGTCATGTGGTCGTTACGTAGTGGTTATGTAGTGGTCATGTAATGTCATGTGGTCGTCACGTATTGGTTATGTAGTGTTATGTGATGGTCATGTAGCGGTTATGAGATGGTCATGTAATGGTAATGTAGCGGTTATGTGATGGTCATGTAGCGGTTATGTGATGGTCATGTAGCGGTTATGTAGAAGTCATATAGTGTTATGTGATGGTCATGTAGTGTTATGTGGTGGTCATGTTGAGGTCATGTAGTGTTATGTGATGGTGATGTAGTGTTATGTAGTGGTCATGCAGTGGTCCTGTACTGTTATGTGGTGTTCATGTAGTGGTCATGTAGTGTTATGTGGTGGTCATGTAGTGGTCATGTAGTGTTATGTGGTGGTCATGTAGTGGTCATGTAGTGTTATGTGGTGGTCATGGAGTGGTCATGTTGTGGTCATGTAGTGGTCATGTAGTTTTATGTTGTGGTCATGTAATGTCATGTGGTCGTTACGTAGTGGTTATGTAGTGGTCATGTAATGTCATGTTGTCGTCACGTATTGGTTATGTAGTGTTATGTGATGGTCATGTAGCGGTTATGAGATGGTCATGTAATGGTCATGTAGCGGTTATGTGATGGTCATGTAGCGGTTATGTGATGGTCATGTAGTGGTTATGTAGTGGTCATGTAGTGTTATGCAGTGGTCATGTAGTGGTCAAGTAGCGGTAATGTGGTGGTCATGAAGTGGTCATGTAGTGTTACGTAGTGGTCATGTAATGTCATGTGGTCGTCACGTAGTGGTTATGTAGTGGTCATGTAATGTCATGTGGTCGTTACGTAGTGGTTATGTAGTGGTCATGTAATGTCATGTGGTCGTCACGTATTGGTTATGTAGTGTTATGTGATGGTCATGTAGCGGTTATGAGATGGTCATGTAATGGTAATGTAGCGGTTATGTGATGGTCATGTAGCGGTTATGTGATGGTCATGTAGCGGTTATGTAGTGGTCATGTAGCGGTTATATGGTGGCCATGTAGTGGTTATGTAGTGTTCATGTAGTGGTTATGTAGTGGTAATGTGGTGGTCATGTAGTGGTTATGTAGTGGTCATGTGTTGGTCATGTAGTGGTTATGTAGTGGTCATGTAATGTCATGTGGTCGTCACGAACGGGTTATGTAGTGGTCATGTAGTGGTCATGTAGTGTCATGTAGTGGTCATGTAATGGTCATGTAGCGGTTATGTGGTGGTCATGTAATGTCATGTGGTCGTCACGTAGTGGTTATGTAGTGTTATGTGATGGTCATGTAGCAGTTATGTGGTGGTCATGTAATGGTCATGTAGCGGTTATGTGATGGTCATGAAGCGGTTAAGTGATGGTCATGTAGCGGTTATGTTGTGGTCATGTAGCGGTTATATGGTGGCCATGTAGTGGTTATGTAGTGGTCATGTAGTGGTTATGTAGTGGTAATGTGGTGGTCATGTAGTGGTTATGTAGTGGTCATGTGCTGGTCATGTAGTGGTTATGTAGTGGTCATGTCGTGTCATGTGGTGGTCATATCGTGTCATGTGGTGGTCACGTAGTGGTCATGTAGTGTCATGTAGTGGTTATGTAGTGGTCATGTGGTGGTCATATAGTGGTTATGTAGTGGTCAAGTAATGTCATGTGGTCGTCACGTAGTGGTTATGTAGTGGTCATGTAGTGTTATGTAGTGGTCATGTCGTATCATGTGGTCGTCACGTAGTGGTCGTGTAGTGTTATGCGGTGGTCACGTCGCGGTTATGTGGTGGTCATGTAGTGGTTATGTAGTGGTCATGTAGTGTTATGTAGTGGTCATGTAATGTCATGTGGTGGTCACGTAGTGGTCATGTAGTGGTCATGTAGTCACCCTATGTGTGTTGTTACCTGGGGTAGTACAGGTGCACGTTGCGTTGTCCAGGGTCTGTGGGGAGGTGCAGGTCAGATCACAAGGGGGCGGGATTTCTGAAAGCACACAGGATACATAGATTACCCAAAGGCTGTATAAATACTACACACGTATATTCCCCCGATAGGTAGTTCAATCACCTGGCATTGAAGGCATTGATTAGCAAAGTCGGATAAATGTCAACAAAAACATGCTTGACAATTATTTGCGGATAAACCCTGAACTGAAGAAACAATATACATAAACGTTGAGTAAGTACGAAACTTCTGACAGACAACCACCAAAATAGTGATGACAAGTTAGCTTTTCATATGAGAATGAATGCTTATGAATGGATCTACAGCAAAAGGATTACAACCTACAGTGAAGAAGTCACATGAAACTAAGGTATTTTAATATTCGGGAGGGAGGGGATGTATACACGCATGCACGCACGCACGCACGCACGATCGCACATACAAGTATATACACATGGCCCTTGAGTTTTATAATCAGAAATTGCTGGATGTCCTTGAAATAAATGTGAGAGATACAACATACAACTTTGTTACTCCTTCAAATACAACATTTCAGGGTGAATAACAACACCTATTCACTTCCAGATTTAAATTATACTTTCCAGCGGATTCTGGAATATATGTAAAGGTAAAAGCATAAAAGTAAAACTACTAAATGGTCAGTCTTCACGCAGATCGGTCTGATGCTCACCGCAGGAATCTCCAGTGAAGCCGTCCCTGCAGCTGCAGAGACAGAGCGCGTCCAGCAGGAAACCATTCGCCCCACACTGACGGCTACAGATCTCTGAAATAGACATGTTGCATGGTCTTTGTGGGCAGACATGGAAGCTGGTCAGTTCTGACACAGTGGCATCAACCTTACGTGTAACATGGCAGAAAACTAAACAGGATGACTCCATTAATTTGCGGAATTATTTTTTTGAAACCCCGAAAACTGTGTCATTTTTATGTTTTGTAATCAGTTCTGTTTAGGTATTCTATTCCTTAGTAGAAATTATTCGTCATTCAACTTCCAATATCAAAATATAATCGAAAGGAGAGTTTCTTCGCCATTTGTAATTAAACTTCCAATATTAAAATAAAATCGAAAGTAGAGTTGCTTCGTCATTCGTCATTCAACTTCCAATATCAAAATATAATCAAAAGGAGAGTTTCTTCGCCATTTGTCATTAAACTTCCGATATTAAAATAAAATCGAAAGTAGAGTTGCTTCGTCATTCGTCATTCAAATTTCAATATTAAAATAAAATCGAAAGGAGAGTTTCTTCGTCATTTGTCATTCGTTATTCTATTGTATTGTAATCGTGTAAGTTGAATGACGAATGTCGAAATAATTCGTCTTTCGTCAAACTATAACTGATGACGATGATGAATGAATGACGAATAACACGCTGACTTCTGGTTGCCATCTATTTTGTACTACAAATCTATATAATAGTATCCATATTATTGACACTATTTTAATTTAGTTAGCCCAAATGTAAGAACCTGTGATAATTACAACGTTTCAGTGCATTCCAGTAGTCTGGCCATTGAATAACCGTAATACAGACATACACTTTAACATGAACAAGACTTTAACTTGGATATAGTCATGCGGTTAGCATGGAATAATTTGTTAGGGAAATACTACAATTGTGCTGAGGTTAGATTCATGCATATTTTGAAAGTTCTTTTGTTTAAACGTTTAACATTGATTAAATAGAAATGGTGCAATGATAGCCTTGCCGAGCAAAGAAAGACGCGTTACATTCTCCTAGTTTTGTTATAGAAACTCATGGCTGCTGTCATCTAAGGTTTCATCTTATGTGTTATATGTCGAATACTGTCGTACTAACACAGGTTTACTTAGGCTGAATTTACTCATCCTTGATTGCCAGACATGGGGTAACCTTGGTTGACAAATTTTAAAAATCGAACACACGTACCGATATTTCTAAAGTTTGTTCAGCAGTAGATCAACCGCGTACCACAGCCTTCTAGCGTGACCTCACTTACCACACTGATGGCCCGTCCAGGTGTCGGGGCAAGTACACGAACAGTTGTCATCCACCCTCAACCCTCCGTGCTCACACTGGATGCCGCACGGTGGAGCTACAGTACATTTGACATTGACATCATCAACATATATGCATAATAGAAGTACCAGTTGAAGCCTTCTTGTGTACATGTCTGTGCACCTGAGGTTGAACGAGCCAAAGTTTTATTGTGAGCAGTAGCAACGTGCATATCTGCAGCGACTGTTATCATTCGCATATAATTCTCAACGTGATTCTCATTCTCAACGTGATAACCTTCCACTCGACATATGCTGAGACATTCATTAACTACTACATTGATATACATTATAACATTGGAAGTACAGTAAACTACGTTTATAACAAACACGCTTATAACGAACTGACTGATATAGCGAACTGTTTTTGGTCCCCGTCCTTTTGCTGTAAATAAACTAGTTGGCAAAAGAAAGTATACACCTATGTTTGACGGGTCAATAAAATGAAAACAAACAAGAGATTGTTACTCAATGATGGTGTATTCGCTAATAGGGTCACATGCGATAGTCCATGCACAATTTCAGAGCGAAACTCAAAACAGGTGACGTGTAAATGACGTTTACGTGAACGTGGGGGTAGGCAGATCACAGATCACAGGAATGATCAGGATCAACCAGGTACTGTCTTGATAGGTTTGTGGTCTTTAACGGATACCTGGTACGCTCAGTAACGAGTATGACCACAATGAGCACCAATGTACGCCAAGACTCGTCGCCTCGTTCATGTCAGCCGCCTGATGACGTAATCGGGAATCCGATTCCATTCAGTTCCTAAAGCGTCGGCAAGCTGTTGCTGGTTTGCTGGTGGGTGTGGACGTCTTCGAATCTGACGCTCCAGATGATCTCACAAATGTTCAGTTGGGTTCAAGTCAGGTGAGAATGCTGGCCACGGAGGAACGTTGATGTTGTTCTTATTTAAGAAGTCCTGGACGAGCACTGCAGTGTGTGGTCTAGCGTTGTCATGCTGCAGGAGTGTTCCCTGTTGCTGTTGGCGAAGGAATGGAAGCACCACGGGTTGCAGAACATCATCTCTGTATCTCTGGTCGTTGGGGTTGCCACGGATGATGACAAGTCTGCCACAAATTCCACCCCAAACCATTACACCACCTCCACCATAGGGATGAACCTCTTGAATGCAGCCTGGCACCAATTGTTCCAGGTTCGAGCTCGACCATCATTGTGAAACAGCTGAAAGCTGCTTTCGTCAGCAGCACTATCTGTCAATTGCGGACATGCCATGGTCATACTGTCCTGGCCCATTGCAGCTTTCGACGTCGATGTTCCCGGGTCAATGCCATTCCATGGAAGGGACGGCGAGCTCTAATACCTGCGTCACGCAGACGTCGTAGCACCGTGCGTCGAATGATACCGTGTCCTAACGCCGTTGCTGCCGTTCCGTCGCCGTGACGAACCTGTTGCGCAGATGGTACGTGCGCAAGTGCCGAGCCCTGTTGCGTTGTCATTCGTGGTCTGCCCGATCTTGGCCTGTCTTGTGTCCTGCGCGTCTGTCTGAAGCGTTGAAACACTCTGACGACCGTTTCCCGTGTACAGTTTCGGTTTCTTTCAATCTGGGTGTGGTTGGCTCCCATCTGATCCATACCTATGGCTCTCTCTCTTTGTTCCGCAGTTAACCATATATTTGGTGTTTTTATATAACATGTGATGTCATAGCAACGGTTCATTGCCTTTTGTTACAAATTCAGCACGTGCAATATAACGAATATCTGGAAAAGCTGTTTGGTGACTTTTGGCCACTGCACGTGCATCCTTACGGCCAACGCGGTGCATATTGGAGATTGATATTGCAGTTCTTGGGCAACTGTTTTAGCCTTATACCATTTTGCTCACTCTGATAGTTTTGGGGAAAAATTCAGTTTAAAAGTGTTTACTTTCTTTTGCCCATGAGTTTATATACACTATTTATAACTATAACGAATTACGGCTATAACGAACTGATATTTGTTGTCCCTTTGAGCTCGTTATAACCGTAGTTTACTGCAGCTGACTAATGAGGTCTTAGCTAGGAATGCTAGTCCGAATCTCGTCCCGTTGGAGGATTTTGGAATATTTTTCAGAACATTTCCTCAGAATCACCTTTATAGGAATTGTGTAAAATGGATCTAATCCTCCGTAAGTATAGGACGAACAGGTCGCTTCTGTTGAGACTACATATTTGTGTGACAAACGGGTGGTAGAAAAGTGTCCGCATATAGGGGGTGACGTTGAAGTTTAGAATTACGAATATTGCGTATCTGATAGTAGTTAGGTCCTTCTCACGTGTATCTTACAATATTAACGTAACTGTAGGGTGACCTAGGCTAGGTCCTTCTCACGTGTATCCTACAATATTAACGTAACTCTAGGGTGACCTAGGCTAGGTCCTTTCGTGTATCTTACAATATTAACGTAACTCTAGGGTGACCTAGACTAGGTCCTTCTCACGTGTATCTTACAATATTAACGTAACTGTAGGGTGACCTAGACTAGGTCCTACTCACGTATATCTTACAATATTAACGTAACTGTAGGGTGACCTAGACAAGGTCCTTCTCACGTGTATCTTACAATATTAACGTAACTGTAGGGTGATCTAGACTAGGTCCTTCTCACGTGTATCTTACAATATCAACGTAACTGTAGGGTGATCTAGACTAGGTCCTTCTCACGTGTATCTTACAATATAAACGTAACTGTAGGGTGACCTAGACTAGGTCCTTCTCACGTGTATCTTACAATATTAACGTAACTGTAGGGTGACCTAGACTAGGTCCTTCTCACGTATATCTTACAATATTAACGTAACTGTAGGGTGACCTAGACTAGGTCCTTCTCACGTGTATCTTACAATATTAACGTAACTGTAGGGTGACCTAGACTAGGTCCTACTCACGTATATCTTACAATATTAACGTAACTGTAGGGTGACCTAGACTAGGTCCTTCTCACGTGTATCTTACAATATTAACGTAACTGTAGGGTGATCTAGACTAGGTCCTTCTCACGTGTATCTTACAATATAAACGTAACTGTAGGGTGACCTAGACTAGGTCCTTCTCACGTGTATCTTACAATATTAACGTAACTGTAGGGTGACCTAGACTAGGTCCTTCTCACGTATATCTTACAATATTAACGTAACTGTAGGGTGACCTAGCCTAGGTCCTACTCACGTATATCTTACAATATTAACGTAACTGTTGGGTGACCTAGACTAGGTCCTTCTCACGTATATCTTACAAATGAATATTAACGTAACTCTAGGATGACCAAGGCTAGGTCCTACTCACGTATATCTTACAGTATTAACGTAACTGTAGGGTGATCTAGACTAGGTCGTACTCACGTATATCTTACAATATTAACGTAACTGTAGGGTGACCTAGGCTAGGTCCTACTCACGTATATCTTACAATATTAACGTAACTGTAGGGTGACCTAGCCTAGGTCCTACTCACGTATATCTTACAATATTAACGTAACTGTTGGGTGACCTAGACTAGGTCCTACTCACGTATATCTTACAAATGAATATTAACGTAACTGTAGGGTGACCTAGACTAGGTCCTACTCACGTATATCTTACAATATAAACTAAATATGGGGAGAACAGGATAGGCCCTACTCACGTGTCTGGCAGCGGTCCCCCGTGAAGCCGGGGGGACAGTCGCACCCACAGGCAGCGTTACGTCTGCCGAAGTTCTCGCAGGTGATCGTACATTCATCTGAAGGTTATCAAGCTTTGGTTAGGATGGTGGTCTGTTAATGCGACGTGTATAGATCAGTGGTGTTAACATTGTAAAAATACAATGTACTATGCTGATGGAAGGTTTGCTAAAATAGTAAACTAAGTTTTCATTGTACAAATATAATTTCTTCTACTGAGCATTTAATATATTGCTCCAAAAATAGTAGAGTTTCCTGAAATTGAACAGTGGGGGTTTGCGCTGTATAAATATAAACTGTTAAGTACTTGATTTTGATGTTAAATAAGAGAAGAAATGTGTCCCTGGCGTGTTATTGGGTCAACAACGTCGGTTACGATGATACATCGTCTGTGAACACATCTCCCCCGTAATCTGACCAAACAGCAGAAACGACTCGGAAACAATTGCCACCCTAGATCCCAAATAACTTCAGTTTTTGTCTGATTGACAAACGAGGCGAGTTAAGTTACCTGCACAGAGAGCCCCATACCATCCATCAGGGCAGGAACAGGTGCACGTGACCATGTCCATCGTTCCTCCATTCTCACAGGGCGGTCCACACACTAGCAACACAGCATAGGGGTCATGACAAAGAGGTATATTTATTATTTAATAGACAAAACACATGCTTTCAAATAATAAAGGAAGATGTTGAAGAGAACATTGCACAACGTGTAAAGTGTCTTGTCGTATTTTACTTGTGTCATGATGTCAGGTATCCGTCTTCAACACACCCATGCTTTTCCATCTTCCCGAGGCAAGGGAGTTAACTGACTATAAAAGTCCAGTTTCCACCCTTGCCGGACTGGGCTAGAATTCTGGAGTCACATTTTGGCTGAACTAACGAGTCTATGTATAGTCCAATCAAATCGCGTGACGAACTAGATATCCGGTTCGCAATCAACATGGATTTCAAAGTGCAGATTTCCGTCGATTTCAGGTTTTGTAACGCACGTGTACCGTCAAATGTGTCGACAGATATTTTGCAAATATTTTCATGTTTTTAATCAAGGTGCTCAAGTGATTTGATGCACTTCGCGAGGTAAGACCTGTCATCATCCATCAGATCGTCTTAGCAGGGCGTCGACATTTTGTTTGAAGCAAATGCAAGTGATACCATAGGTGGAATCTGATTGGTCAGTTGGAGGGCAATAGAAGGGGCATAACTCTTAATAGCCACTGCAGGCGCTACGATCGAGCCGGATATTCCTGCCTCGTTCGGTAAGGATGGAAACTGGACTTTTATCGACAGCCATCTCCCTTGCCTGGGGAAGATGATGCTTGTCGTAAGGGGCGATAACGGCTTGCTTACTTGATTGATGCATGTCATCGTATCTCAGTTACTTAGATCGATGCTCATGATGCTAATCACTGGATTATCCTGTCAAGACTCTATTATTTACAGACTGCCGGCATATAGCTGGGATATTGCTGAGTGTGGTGTTCAGCAACAAAAAAACACGATGACAAGTGCATGTGGCTGAGATTCCTTATTTGTCAAACATATTTTCTATCAGGCACGGATGTATATTGTTTTGGATCGACTAATTTTACAATAACCATTTCAACATAGCTGTGTCGAATGTAAATGAATCTACATTGCTCCATGAATACATTTTTTTAAATATGGTCCAACTTACGTGTTTCTTCACACAACTCTCCTTTGTTTTCTCGAAGACACGTGCACTCACAAACATCTTCGCGAAGGGTTCCGCCATTCTGACATACCTTATCACAACCTGGAATCATGCAAATAAATAAAGAATTAGCTTAAAATGAAAGACAGAAATCGTTCAACAGTAGGAGCAGAACTTGGATATGCTTGTACTTGTCATTATACTTGTTGGCCATGAGACACACATTATATAAAAGCGGTTGCATAGAATTAGACCCGTGAGGACCTGGGGTAGAATAGGTCTTCATCAACCCATGCTTGCCGTAAAAGGCGACTGTGCTTGTCGTAAGAGGCGACTAACGGGATCGGGTGGTCAGGTTTGCTTACTTGGTTCAAGCATGTCATCGATCCCAATTGCGTGGATCGATGCTCATGATATCAATCACTGGATTGCCTGGTCCAGACTCTATTATTTACTGACCGCCGTCATATAGATGGAATGTTGCTGAGTGCGGCGTTACACAACAAACAAACAAAAAGGATAGAATTACATCTATACTCCGGGGTTCTTCGAGTATGATGAGTGTCAACTACATTGTTAGTGTCAATTCAGTACGCATCCACTATTTGAACCCGGGATTAGCGGATCCCGGGACGACTAAGCGACATAACAACTGCTGCCGATACGATTGATCCACCTGCCTCATCGCAACTGTTAAAGCACATCACAGGTGAGATGAGGTGAAATGGGGTTCCAAGATTATTGCACTTATATAGCGACGTGCATGTACGTGTGTGTGTTCGTGTGGCTGCTTGTACTAGTCCGGACTGATGCCGATTTATAGTGCTAGCTCACTGAGATACCATGCCGCAGTTTAACATGAATATCCCACTCAGACACAGTATACTGACTCCGAGCCGACCAGTCCTTGTTTTAGCCCCTTGATGCCGAGTGCCAGACAGGGTAACAACAAGTACCATCTTTTAACGTCTTTTGGTATGACGCGGCCGGGGATCGAACCCCGGACCTTCCGCTCTCCGGGCGGACACTCTACCACCAGACCACGGAGGCGGTCTGCACATCACAGAGCTAAGAAAATAGAACAAGGCATTTCTTTAATTACAAACATTAATCACCTGGTAGTTTGATACTTTGATGGTAATTTCGTCACAGCGTTGGAATTAAATTAATGCAAAATTAATGAATTATCCATTTAAAGGTATCTTCAAATAGAATCACGTCGGATAGATTTGAACGTTTAAACCTCACCCTGACGCTTACCTGTATGTATACCAGGCTACTACAAGTTATAACATAACTCTCGCAGATATCATTTCAACTGTCCTCGCGGGGATTTCAGTTTAGAATAGCATCCGATGTTATCACTCACATATATATGATATGCATAAGTTACGTGTGTAACATACAAGGGAAATCGCATTTTCCCGAAATCCAGTGACCCAGAATGCAAATGGTATGGATATTTCTTTAGCCGTGTTCAAGCAATGACAAAGTTATAAAGATTACAACGGGACAACGTCAACGATAGCAGTAATCATAAGCGCTTACTCTTCAGCAGATGGTTCAGACATTTAATTTAGAAAATGGTCGAACTAATCAAATATGGTAATTGAACAAAAATATTATTTGGCCATTCTGTAGTCGATAGATTAGAAAAAAGAATACATCACCAGTTTTAATAGAATAAACTACCAGTTTTACATAGAATACATCTCTAGGGTTAAATAGAATACATTTCAAGTTTTAAATAGAATACATTTCCAGTTTTACATAGAATATATTACCAGATTTACATAGAATACTAGTACATGACCAGTTTTACATCGAATACCTTACCAGGTTTACATAGAATACTAGTATATTATCAGTTTTACATAGAATACATGACCAGTTTTACATAGAATACATGACCAGTTTTACATAGAATAATATTATATTACCAGATTTACATAGAATACTATAGCTAGTACATGACCAGTTTTACCGACACAGATTCTACGCACGGATAACAATAATGTTAATGATAACACAGGTACTCTCTACCATGATTTAAGTAGTGACCCTCGACGATGCCGGCAACACTTTACATTATGTTTTTAGAAACAAAAACGCATTAACAGAATATTAACAATGACTGTCATACTTTCAAATTTATTCCACGTTGAACGAAATAGGGTCCAAGTCAAGAATAGGCTTACCCTCACCTGCTGCGCCTGAAACCGCGGTGACCAAGACAACGAGTAGACCGCACCGCCACATCTTCTGTGTTCTAAGGATGAGGCCCCGTTAGCTTGACGAGTCTATGTAGTGTTGAAGGAAGACACAAACAGGTGTGAGGCCACATGGTCAGCTGTTGGACAAATACCGGAGATGGCCTTATGTCCATCCCAGTGTACAGGTGTCTTAAGGATGGTCACTACCTGCATGGTTGTAGTTAAGTTTACAGTTGCTAGTCAACATAATAATAGAAGGATAACTTGTCTTATATCGATTTATTTTTTTATTAATTTACACAAATATTCTTTATGGATGTCAGATTCATAATGTGATCTCACTGACTGTCGTTTTATATCCAATCCTCTTTTATAAGACAGAACGACGGATAACGTATGAAGTTAACACTATGTTGCTGTTTTTATATGTGATAACGAATTCATTATCTAATACACGTTGGCAATTTAAGGCACCATACAGTAATGTAGAAATGCAATAATTATATTTAACTGAAAACCCTCATGACCTTACAATTATGTCCACATCTCTATTTGTCTGTATGACAAGACTACCGACATATGAGTGAGTGAGTGAGTGAGTGAGTGAGTATGGTTTTACGCCGCTTTTAGCAACTTTCCAGCAATATCACGGCGGGGGACACCAGAAATGGGCTTCACATATTGTACCCATGTCGGGAATCGAACCCGGATCTTCGGCGTGACGATCGAACGCTTTAACCACTAGGCTACCCGACCGTCCGGACATGTAGAGCACTATTTCATAAAGTACCTAATGGAATGTCTTCATCAAATTTGAAATACAAACATATACGGTAGTGTTAAAGAGTAGCGCGGGCACGGAAGGATGAGTCGTGTGAGGCGCCATAGAGATGCGTGCCAGGATGCTATTATCAATGAAGCCCGCGTTCGCTGTGATTATGGTCCATGCTTGTTGGCTTATATGGGTCATTCTCAAACTGGTCCTGTTTATCATGACACCATTTGACCAAACTACAATAGCCGAATTCTGTTAACACTTCATGATCACACATAAGGTAATATCATTGTGTATCTCGTGCAGAGATTAATCAAACAGGAAATCAATGAAATATTTTTAGAAATCTACAGTTTTTTATATTTAAATATACCAAAAGCCGTCAGTGGCGTTACACTTTTGATATTGTCATTTAATTAATTTTCCACAATGTAACTGTTATTTCTATGTTGACTGATACAGCTATTTGGAGCTGTTATGCATAGGCGAGCAGTTTTGGGTTGCCATGTCTACTACAGCAATGTATTTGTGAAATAAAATATTGTTTTGAGAAAAAGCATTTTTCTGCTCGATACATATTTCAAATAACAAGGTTCATGTAGTCCCTACCGTTTACATTCATTTTTCTGATTATAATTATTCTTGAATAGGTCATGCTATGTACAGATGTGTTTAAAAGGGACAATACTGAAAATTAGTCATAAGCTATATGGCTGGAATAATGCCGACGCGAGGTTTTAACTCACTCACACTGAAAATTAGAATGTATAAATTAGTATGAGTTACACTAATGCTATCAGTGTTACCCCATTGACCAGGGCCCACTTGCACATAGCGATCTTAGTGCTAAGATGATCTTAACTCCCATACTTTAACATAGGCTTACAATAGTCTTAGCGCTAAGATCGTTTTGTGCAAGTGGGCCCAGAACCGTTACTCAAATGACAAGAAATATATGCCACTTTAAAGTTCACTTCTTATTACACACAATCTCCTTAATTACAAAATCATTCTCATTTTGAAAAATATACATGTAAAAAATATAAATGAATAGTTTGCCTAGTACATGTGTAACACCAATGACACGCTCCGTCAGCCCACGTCTCTCCGCATTTGACATTGTCAGGGTTGCAGGTAGAAACGAAGTCCCTTGGATCAATGAACGTGACAGATAACAATGTGACACGAATGACAACAGAAAGAATATGGTGCAAGTCAAGCCTACAATTTGTTTTCAACTGATCTGTTGCCTGTTTTTCATGTCGACTGCTACTTTGCCTCATGCATAGGAGAAGAAACCTTTCAGTTTCCTCTCAATTTTCAAAAGGTGATTAGTTTTATTTCAGCTATTTATGATTTGTTACACCACTGAAAGTGGTTAGGTTTGTTTTGGACAAGCATATCATTGTATATTTGTATGCCTTGATTAGAGCCATTTGAATTATAAAATTGGTCAAAACATTTCATTTAAGAGGCTAATGGGTTTAACGCCGCGTTAAGCACTATATCGGTTGTATTACGGAGTGTCAGCGGGAGGAAAGTCTGTCTGGCGCAGAACGTATACCTAGGACAAAGTAAGGATCAGAGTGAGCCGAATATCGGATTCTAACCCAGCGAATTGCGACACCTGAGACCGTTGAGCCACTCGTGCTCATACAGTGCAACTGTTACAAGGATTAACGCAGTGACAAGGATGTATTCCTTACCTGCTTATGGTGCTAAGCTTTTCCTTTTGGATTTCAGCAAGCAAATGGCTGCTTTTCACAGTGTGAACCCATTTTGTTCAAAGTTTAGGAAATAAAAAGTAGAGACTACAAAAGGCTAAAGACACGCTTGGTCACTTTGAAGTGCTCTCTGTAAATAATGCGTTACGTTACCAATATAATAAATAAATTCACAGGAGTCATAGTTCATATTTTCATCACGTAATTTGTAGTTATATTTCTACGTCTCATTCATCACAGACGTACGGATGTGTACACACACTGTGTGTAATAATATACTCTCCAGGCAGCATACAGGTGGGCGTGACGTCTTCAACATTTGGACGTGATTCACGCCGAAGACAAATATTTGGATGCGGTTATTAATGTTTGCCATCACCTATGCATATTTACTATGTGCGTTATCAGTTCATGACAAGTATATGATATTCATTTAATTACGGCGCATACCGATACTGATATTTTCCCATTAGGGCGTTCACACATCAAGGGTTTGTCTGGTCCAGACATGATTACTTTACAGACCGCCGTCATATAGCTGGAATAATTTTTAGGGCGGCGTAAAAAAAACTATAAAAAAAAAAAACAATCAAAAAGCATAGAATTACATCTTATCCCCCGGGGTTCTTTGAGTATGACGAGTGTCAGCTAAGTGTCAGTTCAGTACGAATTCACGATTTGAACCCGGATCCCGGGACGACAAAGCGACATAACAACTGTATTACCATTCAAAGCGATGTTACATCAACACTCATTTGGACTACATAAGCCTGTATATGTGTCGAAAGTAAATTTCACATGTCAACGTTATTATCACATTGCCCATTGAGTATGACATGTCATGGGCTGTGTTTGTGCATCAACACTCACTCACCCATTAATTTACATAGCCCGTATATGTGTCGGAAGACACCATCACCATCATAATCTCATTGGCCACTGGGGGGACACGCAATGGGCGTGTTCGTGCATCAGCACGCGTTACATCGCGCCCCACCGTACAGGTCGGGTAACAAAACAGGCCAAGACGTGAATTGCGGGTACATCATGTTTCTGAACAGGAACATCGAGTTGCGGCAAACAAACCCAGAGAAGTCCGCGCTGCGTGAATACGTCTCACCTGCATCAGCGACCTTTTCATACCTGCATACCTGTTTCATTCTTCCAATACGACATTCTACAGCAAGCCTAACCTGTAAACTTCGTGGTGGCTTGTTAAGGATTTTAGAATCATCCCTAATTTTCTTTTTCTAATCCGCTATATCAGGCTATGTTTCGTCAAATTTGTCGAGTAATTCGGTAACGTGGATAGGTATAGGGTTTGAGGAGGAGGCCAATCTGCCATGTATACCAGAGATGGGGTGTCCAAGATGGTGAGTGAGTGAATACTGAATCGTCACGAGGTAACTACCATCTTCCCGAAGCAAGGGAGTTAACTGAATATAAAAGTCCAGTTTCCAACCTTACCGAGCTAGGCTGGAATTCAGCGACTTGATCAAAGCGCCACCAGTGGCTATTACGAGTTACATTCCTTCTATGTCCCTCCTACTTATAAATCAATTTCGACCTCTCACATTACTTGCGTTTGCTTCAAACAAAATGGCACCGCCCAGTTAAACGATCTGCTCGATAATCATGGTATTTACTGTAGTAAAACGGGTCTTGCCTCGTCAAAGCATCACACCAGTTGCGCATCTTGATTACAAACATGAAAAGATTGGAAATTTTTTGTCAATGCCTAGTTTACGGTACACACGCGGTGTGCAAATTCTGCAATCGTCCGAAATCTGCGCTGATGTTTGAGAACCAGATGTCGATTTCGTTACTCGATTTGGATTGGACTATCCACTATCCAAATTGTAAATCCATTATACCAGCCTAGTTAGGAAAGGGTGGAAACTTGATTTTTATAGTCATTTAACTCTCTTAGCCTCGCGAAGATGGGTACACACTAGCAGGAGTCACGAGGTAACTACTGTCACTGTACACACTAGCAGGAGTCACGAGGTAACTTCTGTCACTGTACGCACTGGCAGGAGTCACGAGGTAACTACTGTCACTGTACACACTAGCAGGAGTCACGAGGTAACTTCTGTCACTGTACGCACTGGCAGGAGTCACGAGGTAACTTCTGTCACTGTACGCACTGGCAGGAGTCACGAGGTAACTACTGTCACTGTACACACTAGCAGGAGTCACGAGGTAACTACTGTCACTGTACACACTAGCAGGAGTCACGAGGTAACTTCTGTCACTGTACACACTAGCAGGAGACACGAGGTAACTACTGTCACTGTACACACTAGCAGGAGTCACGAGGTAACTTCTGTCACTGTACACACTAGCAGGAGTCACGAGGTAACTTCTGTCACTGTACACACTAGCAGGAGTCACGAGGTAACTTCTGTCACTGTACGCGCTGGCAGGAGTCACGAGGTAACTACTGTCACTGTACACACTAGCAGGAGTCACGAGGTAACTACTGTCACTGTACAGACTAGCAGGAGTCACGAGGTAACTACTGTCACTGTACACACTACCAGGAGTCACGAGGTACCTTATAGCCCTGTACACATTCACTTATGTAACCACACACAAAAGAGTAACGAGGTTTGGATGGGTGGTTGTTATTTATTGCTTCACAGCGAGATGTACATCAACAAGACTCCTCACGTCCAGCTGTGTCCGAGTCAGGCACACTTGCACGCCTGACCGTACGCCAGACCACATAGGTTGTTGCTCCTAATGAACGTGCAAATTGGGTTTTCTGAAATTGGATAACACATTGTTTTGTCAAGTGAGAACTTATAACGTTACCTTCCGTACAGTAACCTCAGCATATTGCCTGATGTAGTTGTTCCTAACATCTTTCAACGACCTGTTCCTTTTTCATGTCTTTCGCAAAAGCGTCAAATGACATTCCGGAAGTAAATATGAAACCCTACATTGCTGAGGTTGCGGTAACGTGCCCTATCTTCGACAGAGCAGCTGACGATACACAAAGTTCGACGAAGGAGATGTTATATATAACAACGTCATTGCAGCAGTGTCATGCCAAGTTGTGTGCTTGCACAGAATATTACTTCTTTCCGAGGCAAGAGAGTTAACTGACTTCCAGTCCAGTATAGTCAGTTGCCTCTCTTGCCTCGGGAAGATGGGAATATTGAGTCTAAACACTATGGCTGTTTATGGTGGTTCTACTGCAGTATATTGACACTTATCCCTGTGACCCTATATATTGGTTCTACTACAGTATATTGACACTTATCCCTGTGGCTGTATAAGGTGGTTCTACTACAGTACATTGACACTTATTCCTGCGGTTGTATATGGTGGTTCTACTACTGTAATTTGATACTTATCCCTGTGACTGTATATGGTTGCTGTTTGTGGTGGTTCAACTACAGTATATTGACACTTATCCCTGTGGCTGTATATGGTGGTTCTATTGCAGTATATTGACACTTATCCCTGTGACTGTATATAGTGGTCCTACTACAGTATATTGACACTTATCCCTGTGGCTGTTTATGGTGGTTCAACTACAGTATATTGACACTTACACCTGTGGCTGTTTATGTAGGTTCTACTACAGTATATTGACACTTATCCCTGTGGCTGTATATGGTGGTTCTATTGCAGTATATTGACACTTATCCCTGTGGCTGTTTATGGTGGTTCAACTACAGTATATTGACACTTACACCTGTGGCTGTTTATGTAGGTTCTACTACAGTATATTGACACTTATCCCTGTGGCTGTATATGGTGGTTCTATTGCAGTATATTGACACTTATCCCTGTGGCTGTTTATGGTGGTTCTACTACAGTATATTGATATATACTTACACCTATGGCTGTATATAGTGGTTCTACTACAGTATATTGACACTTACACCTTTGGCTGTTTATGGTGGTTCTACTGCAGTATATTGACACTTATCCTTGTGGCTGTTTATGGTGGTTCTACTACAGTATATTGACACTTATCCCTGTGGCTGTTTATGGTGGTTCTACTGCAGTATATTGACACTTATCCTTGTGGCTGTTTATGGTGGTTCTATTGCAGTATATTGACACTTATCCCTGTGGCTGTTTATGGTGGTTCTACTACAGTATATTGACACTTACACCTTTGGCTGTTTATGGTGGTTCTACTGCAGTATATTGACACTTATCCCTGTGGCTGTTTATGGTGGTTCTACTACAGTATATTGACACTTACACCTGTGGCTGTTTATGGTGGTTCTACTACAGTATATTGACACTTATCCTTGTGGCTGTTTATGGTGGTTCTACTACAGTATATTGACACTTACACTTTTGGCTGTTTATGGTGGTTCTACTGCAGTATATTGACACTTATCCCTGCGGCTGCATACGATGGTTCTACTACAGTATATTGACACTTACACCTGTGGCTGTTTATGGTGGTTCTACTGCAGTATATTGACACTTATCCCTGTGACTGTATATAGTGGTTCTACTACAGTATATTGACACTTATTCCTGTGGCTGTATACTCTGGTTCTACTACAGTATATTGACACTTATCCCTGTGGCTGTATATGGTGGTTCTACTACAGTATATTGATACTTATCCCTGTGACTGTATATAGTGGTTCAACTACAGTATATTGACACTTATCCCTGTGGCTGTATATGGTGGTTCTACTACAGTATATTGACACAGTGACTTATTCCTGTGACTTTATGTTGTGGTTCTACTACAGTATATTGACACTTATCCCTGTGGCTGTATATGGTTGTTCTACTGCAGTATATTGACACAGTGACTTATTCCTGTGGCTTTATGTTGTGGTTCTACTACAGTATATTGACACTTATCCCTGCGGCTGTATGCTGTGGTTCTACTACAGTATATTGACACTTATCCCTGTGGCTGTTTGTGGTGGTTCTACTACAGTATATTGACACTTATCCCCGTGGCTGTTTGTGGTGGTTCAACTACAGTATATTGACACCTATCCCCGTGGCTGTATGTGGTGGTTCTACTACAGTATATTGACACTTATCCCTGTGGCTGTATGTGGTGGTTCTACTACAGTATATTGACACTTATCCCTGTTGCTGCATGTTGTGGTTGTGGTATAGCATACTGATACCTATGCACTGACAGTCGGCTTCGTCCAGGATCAGTGGAAGTTCGCAGACCTGATCACACGTCGATGGGCCGACTGTAAATAACATATTGTGTCTTCATTAATTTGATACATTTGGTTGACTGAATGTTATGGTGTGGATGCGAACAAATAAACTGAACCTGCAGCTGTGTTGCCGCGTCTATTTGTCCACAGGTAGTTAATGATCTTCACACAAGGTGCATATCTACACACAATTTAGGCTACACAGCACATACCCTGCCAACAACAGACTGTAAAACAGTGTGTTGTTGCAATACAGACATATATAGAGAAGTCCGATAGAGAAATGGATATCGCTATGCACATGACTGCACTGTGTGTTAATGCTCAAAGGCACAATTACACAGACAGGGGATCACAGACTTTACGGATTACTAGTGTGTAACAGAGGTCGCCCGTCCCTGGGAAGGAGTCCTGACTATACATATTACTGGTGTGTAACAGAGGCCGCCCGTCCCTGGGATGGAGTTCTGACTATACAGATTACTGGTGTGTAACAGAGGCCGCCCGTCCCTGGGATGGAGTTCTGACTATATAGATTACTAGTGTGTAACAGAGGCCGCCCGTCCCTGGGATGGAGTTCTGACTATATAGATTACTAGTGTGTAACAGAGGCCGCCCGTCCCTGGGATGGAGTTCTGACTATATAGATTACTAGTGTGTAACAGAGGCCGCCCGTCCCTGGGATGGAGTTCTGACTATACAGATTACTGGTGTGTAACAGAGGCCGCCCGTCCCTGGGATGGAGTTCTGACTATACAGATTACTGGTGTGTAACAGAGGCCGCCCGTCCCTGGGAAGGAGTCCTGACTATACAGATTACTGGTGTGTAACAGAGGCCGCCCGTCCCTGGGATCGAGTTCTGACTATACAGATTACTGGTGTGTAACAGAGGCCGCCCGTCCCTGGGATGGAGTTCTGACTATATAGATTACTAGTGTGTAACAGAGGCCGCCCGTCCCTGGGATGGAGTTCTGACTATACAGATTACTGGTGTGTTACAGAGGCCGCCCGTCCCTGGGATGGAGTTCTGACTATACAGATGACCTGGTGTGTAACAGAGGCCGCCCGTCCCTGGGAAGGAGTTCTGACTATACAGATTACTGGTGTGTAACAGAGGCCGCCCGTCCCTGGGATTGAGTTCTGACTATACAGATTACTGGTGTGTAACAGAGGCCGCCCGTCCCTGGGAAGGAGTCCTGACTATACAGATTACTGGTGTGTAACAGAGGCCGCCCGTCCCTGGGATGGAGTTCTGACTATAGAGATTACCTGGTGTGTAACAGAGGTCGCCCGTCCCTGGGATGGAGTTTTGACTATACAGATTACCTGGTGTGTAACAGAGTCGCCCGACCCTGGGAAGGAGTCCTGACCATACAGATTTACCTGGTATGTAACAGAGGTCGCCCGTCCCTGGGAAGGAGTTCTGACTATACAGATTTATCTGGTATGTAACAGAGGTCGCCCGTCCCTGGGAAGGAGTTTTGACTATACAGATTACTGGTGTGTAAGAGAGGTCACCCGTCCCTGGGATGGAGTTCTGACTATACATATTACCTGGTGTGTAACAGAGGTCGCCCGTCCCTGGGAAGGAGTTCTGACTATACATATTACTAGTGTGTAACAGAGATCGTCCGTCCCAAGGGATGGATATGTGACCATATAGATTACCTGGTGTGTAACAGAGGCCGCCCGTCCCTGGGAAGGAGTCCTGACTATATAGATTACCTGGTGTGTAACAGAGGCCGCCCGTCCCTGGGAAGGAGTCCTGACTATATAGATTACCTGGTGTGTAACAGAGGCCGCCCGTCCCTGGGAAGGAGTCCTGACTATACAGATTACTGGTGTGTAACAGAGGTCGCCAGTACCTGGGAAGGAGTTAGGCCTATACAGATTTACCTGGTATGTAACAGAGGTCGCCCGTCCCTGGGAAGGAGTTCTGACTATACTGATTACCTGGTGTGTAACAGAGGTTGCCCGTCCCTGGGATGGAGTTCTGACTATACAGATTACCTGGTGTGTAACAGAGGTCGCCCGTCCCTGGGAAGGAGTTCTGACTATACAGATTACCTGGTGTGTAACAGAGGTCGCCCGTCCCTGGGATGGAGTTCTGACTATACAGATTACCTGGTGTATAACAGAGGTCGCCCGTCCCGGGGAAGGAGTTCTGACTATACAGATGACCTGGTGTGTAACAGAGATCGTCCGTCCCAAGGGATGGATATGTGACTATACAGATTACCTGGTGTGTAACAGAGGTCGCCCGTCCCTGGGAAGGAGTTCTGACTATACAGATTTACCTGGTATGTAACAGAGGTCGCCTGTCCAGCCAGGCACAGCCACAAGGGCAGGGGATTGAGTTCTGATTATATGGATTACCTGGTGTGTCACAGAGGTCGCCCGTCCAGCCAGGGGCACAGTTACACAGACAGGGGATGGAGTTCTGACTTCCACCGTTCTCACACGTCTTGGAACATTCTATTCACAAAAGATTACAGGGATAATAAATAGACAATGGAAGCTCTCAGTTGCAGCTTGGTAAAATATAGATTGAACCATCATGGCCAACGAGGGCCACCTCATCATCATGGTCCCCTCCAGCAAGCGATGCTGCGAATCTTCCAAAGTAGCATCGCATTTTCCATCACATTTTTGGCGCATTTCATCGCAACATCACATTGCCTATGATAGGTTTGGCCGTTGATGCGATGACCCTCCTCAGCCATCGGTAGGAACGTCCTACTTACATCTAAATAGTGACCTCAAGACAAGTGATCATCACTCTTTACAAAACTATAACTACGAGTACCGCCATATAATGATTGTTTAATGTTGCATTTGATTGAAGAGGGCTGGGTATAATTACTGTGGATTGATTTGGCATATACAGTCTGGAATTGTCAATATATATAAATAAACCCAAATTTAGAAAGAGGACGCTTGTCCTGGAAATATATACCTTAAGGATGAGAAGGTTTTGGACGAAAGTGTTTTATATCCAGAGTATGAAGATAGCTTCAATAAAACACTGTCACTTTAAAGTGCGTATGTATTATATGCAGTGAGTGAGGAGGCCGTAAAATACACTTTGCAAAAGCTGCAATCAAAGGTCTCTTCCAATTGAAGAAATATATAGACCTTGTGAAGAAGGTGAGGTGAGGTGAAATTGGGTTTAACGTCGCGTCCAAGATTATTGCACTTATATAGCGACGTGCATGCACGTGTATGTGTGTGTGTGGCTGCTTGTACTAGTCCGGACTGATGCCGATTTATAGTGCTAGTTCACTGAGATACCATGCCGCAGTTTAACATGAATACCCCACTCAGACACAGTATACTGACTCCGAGCCGACCAGTCCTTGTTTTAGCCCCTTAATGCCGAGCGCCAGACAGGGTAACAACAAGTACAATCTGTTAACGTCTTTTTGTATGACGCGGCCCGGGATCGAACCCTGGACCTTCCGCTCTCCGGGCGGACGCTCTACCACAAGACCACGGAGGCGGTCCCCTTGTGAAGAAACAGTATATGTTCTGACATGTGAGCAGGGATAGACTTAACATAAGAATGCCTGTTTTCGTACACTTGTAAATACTGTATTTATATGTTTGTAACTCTTCTATGGAGGAATAAAGAATATATATATATATAGCCAAGAAAAGGCGGCGGTCAATCACGTCACGTATAACTACTGGTTCTCCAACCACTGACTTGAGGACAGCATTTCTCAACACACGCGACACAAAGGCTAGGATGTCGACATTATACGCCGAGTTTCAGACGAATAATTATGTCTATATTATGCACTGAATTTCAGGCTAATATGTCTACATCACACACTAAGTTAAAGACTAATATGGATACATCTTACAATGAGTTTTAAGACTAATAGGTTTACATAATACAATACGTTTTAGACTAATATGGCCAAATCATACAATACGCTTAAGACTAAAATGGCCAAATCATACAATGAGTTTCAGACTAATATGTCAACATTATACACTGAGCTTCAGACTGTGACAGGTTCAGATTAACATGCCTATATGTCTATGTATGGAACAGGAAATTCACCACAAGTGAACGTGTTTGCAAGGCGTAATGTGTGAGGTGAGGTGAAATTGGATTTAATATCGCGTCCAAGATTGATGCGCTTATATAGCGACGTGCATGTGTAAGCAAGGATCATATCCTACCTAATTATTATCCCGGGGTGAGGGTGGGGATGGGGTGGGGGGGGTAGTTTTACTATAGAGTATAGTATAGGATATGATTAAACACACTGGTATGGGTTCAAATTCACTTTATAATATTCACTCTTAGACATGCACGTGTGTGTGTGTGGCTGCTTGTTCTAGTCCGGACTGATGCCGATTTATAGTGCTAGCCCACTGAGATACCATGCCTCAGTTTAACATGAATGTCCCACCCACACACAGTATACTGACTCCGAGCCGACCAGTCCTTGTTTTAGCCCCTAAATACCGAGCGCCAGACAGGGTAACAACAAGTACCATGTTTTAACGTCTTTTGGTATTCCGCTCTACCACTAGACCACGGAGGCGGTCGCAAGGTTTCTGGTTGACATTAACGTATCATCACTAACTCCCAGTGCATAAACATGTGATATTAAATTTAGAATTAATAATTATATTTGTGCATTTATTTGCTAAGCTACTTACGGCTTGGACAAATCCCGCAAAATGTTGGACATTCAAGAACTAGGTTTTGAAAGTTACAGTAATTAGTGTCTGTACAGTAAGTCTTGTCAGGCGTGGAGCAGGACACTGAAAGACAAGTTTATATGCACTGATTATCTGAAGGGAAAAATAGTTTCACATTATCCTCCGACGTTTCCCTGAGCTGCTGCATGTATTATGTCAATGGGATTTGTAAACATCTAGGTTCCCGACTGAAAAAGGAACAGTTGATAGTCGGGAACGCCTCTTTGAACAGCATTTCAGTTACATCCCAGCATATCAGTTTAACGTGAGCGGAAGCTCCAAGTGTTTGTTTGTTTGTTTGTTTGTTGTTTAACGCCGCAACAAGCCATATTCCAGCTATATGAGGGCGGTCTGTAAATAACCGGGTCTGGACTAAATAATCAAGTAAGTGACGTCATGAGCATCGACCTACACAAATGGGATACGATCACATGCATCAACCAAGTCAGCGAGTCTGACCATCCGATCTCGCTTTTTAGCATAAGTATAAGTAGCTGAAGACCTATTCTCTTCCCGGATCTTCATGGGTCGAAGCCTCAAGTGATACCGGTCCAGTTCCTTAGGTTAAACCTACGAACAATGCTTGTTGACCAGCGTTTTTATTAAGGTGGAATCTGTTTGAAAGGGCCAACATTACATCCTGGCACCGCCAAGGTAATTATCAAATTACGGAGCGTAAGGGTAATGGAACACTCAAATCTTAGTTTGACACGTACATCTGGTATATTCTTTTATCAATACTCTCATTATACTACCGCACCATCACCCCCTTAAATTGGCCAAAATATCATAACGTGTACCGACATCTGTTAAGATTACCCTAGTTGAAATACATGACGAATATCGTCATATGAAATCGAGTTATAGATAACTATGTAAATGTTACGTGTTTCGCATGAATCTCCGGTGAATATTACAGGACAGTCGCAGGTACAGGTTGTCTTGTCAAGCGTCCCTCCGTTTAAACACGTCTTTCCTCCGCAATCTGAAGTCATACAAAATCCCATGTTGTAACTAACATGCAAGCCATCATGCTGTAATTATAACCAACACACGAAGTACTCAAATTCTACGTCCGGACATGTCTACGTGCAAACCGAGGAATCGTTAATTGTCAAACTGTTGGCTTTTAAATGTAGCATTATTCATAAATAAAAGCAAATATCATCAGAAGAAATATACTAGGAAAACAGTATGTGAAATGCTGGACTTCTCGTTGGTGACTTCTTCGTGAACTTTGGGGATAGGAGTTTGGGCAAGAAGTTGGCGTCCTCATGGGTACCAATTATGCTCCCCTCGCTGTTTCCTCATGCACATGAATCGGAGGTTCTGCACGGATTGGCAAAATCCAACAGCTGAATTTGGCCAAGACGTTTATTTTATCGTAATTGATGGTCAAATAGCCAATTCCCTTCCACAGTTTTACCCACATGGTCTAGAAATAAAAGAGGCCAGTGAAACCGCCTTATCGGTTTCATATTTAGATATATGCATAAAAAATCAGAGTGACAAAACAAACTCTCAGCAAGACGATGATGGCTTCAATAGTCAACTTTCCTTTTGTGTCGAGCAATATGACAGCAGCTCCAGCCTTTCACCACGTCTGAGGTACAATCGAGCATGCTCTTTCTTCGAAGATGTCAAAGCGCGTCATACCCATGGGTTTTTCAGGCGAGCAGTTGACTTACCTGTGTATGTATTTGTGCACTGGAGCAGGATACGCTCGCATTTTTCGCAAACACCTGGTATTATTCCTATCTAATAATGATTCATAAACACATGCTTATGATATAGTATGAATTGAATAATGGATTCTGCTTTTAGCAGAGGTGTCGTGATTATTAAAATGATTTTATCACTTTGATTTCCTACACAACACACCAGCCAAAGACAAAGTACTATAAATCGTGAAATTAATGCGTCTCCAAAAGAATGCGACCACTTGCACCTAGCCAAAAATGCGACTTAATATGAATGCGACACCCCCCTTCTCTCAAGCATCAGTGGATATATATAAAGAACATGTCTTCTGTCAGATTTACTTCACCTTAATCCAACCTTACATTAATCTAATCACATCAAATTGCACCGCTTATTTTTCGCTTTATTTACGTTTTTCGCAGTACATTTTACATTTAATTGAAGCTCGCGTTAATTTCACGATTTACAGTATCTAATAATGTTTCACCTCAGATATACATGTACCTACCACACAAACCGCTTGCATCTCTGGTCTCACACTGGGTCTGACAGGAGGAAGTTGTGCACAGCTTAAAGGGTGTCTTCGTGTCGTCCGAGGTCTGTCTGGATAATATTTTGTTTAGTTTTTAGCAGTATTTAGCTCTGATATTGAAATTGAAAATACACTTATTTTTACTTAAAACCCGTCAGCTCATTAACTTGAATTGCTGAGGACAATGAGACACATGGCATTATCGAGTGTCGTACAAGGTGAGGTGAGGTGAAATGGGGTTTCACGTGGCGTCCAAGATTATTACACTTATATAGCGAGGTGTGTGGCTGCTTGTACTAGTCCGGACTGATGCCGATTGTTTAGTACTAGCCAACTGAGATTCCATGCCGAAGTTGAACATGAATACCCCACTCAGACACAGTGTACTGACTCCGAGCCGACCAGTCCTTGTCCCTTAATGCAGAGCGCCAGGCAGGGTCACGACAAGTACCATCTTTTAGCGTCTATTGGTATGACGCGGCCGGGATCAAACCCCGAACCTTCAGCTCTCAGGGCGGACGCTCTACCACTAGACCACGGAGGCGGTCTCATTAGCTTGAATTGCTGAGGATAATGAGACACATATGGCATTATCGAGTGTCGTACATGGTGAGGTGAGGTGAAATGGGGTTTAAGATTATTGCACTTACATAGCGAGGTGTGTGGCTGCTTGTACTAGTCCGGACTAATGTCGATTTTATAGTGCATGAATACCCCACTCAGACACAGTATACTGACTCCGAGCGGAGTATTAACAAGTACCTTCTTTTAAAGTATTTTGGCATGACGCGGCCGGGGATCGAACCCCGGACCTTCCGCTCTCAGGGCGGACGCTCTACCACTAGACCACGGAGGCGGTCTGTGTCGATACAAGAAGAGATTGCATAAACAACCGTGCCGAGAAATCAAATTCAAATTATTAAAAATATTTATCAGATTGCAAACTGTTACAATTAACATATGTTCATGTACGCTATGCAGAAACTCCATCCATCATATTGAAGCCACATCCTGGGCCTCATCCCTCAACCCGACCCCATCACCGTTAAAGACTCACCCTCCAGCGTAGTTGCAGACAATGTACTCCTTCGTTATGTCTCCCTCCACACATCTCGCCCGACCACACCCTATGCGTGTCACCCGTTCCAGAACAACCTGAATATCATTACAACACAGTAAACCACCAAGGTCGTTCGTTGATGTATCTGGTAATGTAACATCCAGCATTAATTGGCCGATGATTTGTTGGTAGTCTAGGTTTCAGTGTATGCTCCTCGCAACAGCCACAAATGTAATTTGTCCTTTTCAGAATATAACCAGACAGAAAGTATCCTCAAGCGCCAATACAGGTTATCGGAAAATGAGTGTGTCGGTGCATCAAATGTTTAATGTAAGCATTAAATGAATGCAAACAATTCTAGCGGCAGTTTGCGTATGGTGGTGTTTTTAAGTGTTGAAAACTTATCACTAACTTAATTTATTATCGTGTTGTGCGGTGGCCTACAAGGAACATGGAGTCATATTTTCATATTTCACTTACTGTTATCGTAACCGTTTGCAAATTAACACGATTTGTCATACAATTATGTGATAAATCATGTATAAAGAAAATATTGAATTATTGACATTTTCGTTTCACATTTCAGCGATTCAATAGCTACTTGAAAGTACATTTTCCGTGTTTTCGGTTGTTTTTATGCATGATTTATCACATATTTGTATGACAAATTGTGTTAATTTGCAAACGGTTATGATAAAAGTAAGTGAAATATCAAAATATTGAACAACAGACTCCATGTCCCTTATGGGCCACCGTAGTGTTGTCATACATTTACACTGAAGTGTGGCTTCAAAAAGGAAGGGTGGTTGGCTACCCCTGCCTCCCCTCTGGACCTCGTATGACTGGAGACCTGTGACGATCCGGGGTAGAATAGGTCTTCAGTAACCCATGCTTGCCGTGAAAGGCGACTATGCTTGTCGTAAGAGGCGACTAACGGGATCGGATGGTCAGGCTCGCTGACTTGGGTGATGCATGTCATCGATCCCAATTTCGTGGATCGATGTTCATGATATTATATTAATCACTGGATTGTCTGATCTAGACTCGATTATTTACAGACGGACGTCATATAGCAGGAATATTGCTGAGTGCGGCGTTAAACAACAAACAAACAAACAAACCAACGAACCAATCGCATGATTGGAGTGTATCATAATAAAGCCATGTAATATATAAAGACGTTTACACGAGTGACATATCTAAACCAGAACCATAAACATCCTATATCATTTTTACGTAAAGTGGCGTTAAACTATTTCTAATTGGCATTATTTCGATCTCTACTAGTAAATGAGCAGTACACGCCACCTGCATGTCACGTGACGGCTACTGCAGCACGAAGCTGCTACTGGTCAGAGAGTCTGTACCTGTGTGTAGTGGCCGATCACACCGCCATTCTTTGATCCAGTGCTGTACTCAAAATCCACGATCTCGCCATGCCACAGTGTCGTCGCGCTGAGGTAGGAGTAGCCCGCCCCGTAGTAGTTGGCCACGTTCTGGCCCATTATCACACCCGGCAGAGCTTGATGGAGAAACATAGATAAATATATTATCACAACCGTCAGATGTATATGGGGAAATATACGTAATCCTAATCAACATACCAAGAACAGCTTTATTGGAAAATATGCATAATCTTCAGAACCACACCCGGCAGAGATTTATGCATATGTAATCCTAATAGTCACTCCCGGCAGAAAACTATGCGTAAATATACATGATCCTAATTATCACACCCGGCAGAAACATATATGTAATATACATAATCCTTATTATCACACCCGGTAGAAACATATGTGTAATATACATAATCCTTATTATCACACCCGGTAGAAACATATGTGTAATATACATAATCCTTATTATCACACCCGGCAGAAACATATGTGTAATATACATAATCCTTATTATCACACCCGGCAGAAACATATGTGTAATATACATAATCCTTATTATCACACCCGGTAGAAACATATGTGTAATATACATAATCCTTATTATCACACCCGGCAGAAACATATGTGTAATATACATAATCCTTATTATCACACCCGGCAGAAACATATGTGTAATATACATAATCCTTATTATCACACCCGGCAGAAACATATATGTAATATACATAATCCTTATTATCACACCCGGCAGAAACATATATGTAATATACATAATCCTTATTATCAAAGCCGGCAGAAACATATATGTAATATACATAATCCTTATTATCACACCCGGCAGAAACATATGTGTAATATTCATAATCCTCATTATCACACCCGGCAGAAACGTATGTGTAATATACATAATCCTCAATATCCCACCCAGCAGAAACTTATGTGTAATATACATAATCCTTATTATCACACCCGGCAGAAACATATGTGTAATATACATAATCCTCATTATCACACCCGGCAGAAACATATATGTAATATACATAATCCTCATTATCACACCCGGCAGAAACATATATGTAATATACATAATCCTAATTATAACACCCGGCAGAAACATATGTGTAATATTCATAATCCTCATTATCACACCCGGCAGAAACGTATGTGTAATATACATAATCCTCATCATCACACCCGGCAGAAACATATGTGTAATATTCATAATCCTCATTATCACACCCGGCAGAAACGTATGTGTAATATACATAATCCTCATTATCCCACCCAGCAGAAACTTATGTGTAATATACATAATCCTAATTATAACACCCGGCAGAAACTTATGTGTAAATGTACATAATAATAATTATCACTCGCGACAGAAACTTATGAGTAAGTATACATAATCCAAATTATCACACCCGGCTAGATGCAAAAACATCTCTTCAAAATGTACTTTAGCCCCAAATAGAAGAAATATCCCCCGTCAGAGAATGTTGGCACAAAAAGGAGTTTTGTATGAAAATACTTTTCCACAAACCGATGTAACCTTCATTATAAGAATGGAAAGTGTCTTATTAGGTTTCGTTCTTTATTTGATGGTGTGAAGTGTGACGATAAACGTATTTCCAGGCTCTATCATACTATTGGAGATTTAGCGATAACTCATCTTAGGAAAATGCATTCTGCGTGTCATGCTTGCATCGTGACAGTTTTACGACTTTGTGTGCATGACGATTCTTGGCCATGTGTTACTGACCTAATACAGCCTGATATAAATAGAAGTTGTTTCCCTAGAGTCACAAACCAAGACATTTAGTAAATACAATTATTTACATCATTGATTGATCGACATGCTAACAGCTGGATTCTCGTTAACACTCCTTGGACAAGAGAACATGTGTCCAATGCATAACGATACACGTGGGGTGTTGATACTTCATTTGGTAATAAATGTTTTACATATAGCAAAGTACAAATAGCTACTAGTGTCTTGATAGTGTTCGACTAGAGATTTCCCTGTCTACCATATGTCAAATGAGCATTAGCAGGAAGCGTTCGTTCAATCTCAAATGTTCCCCAGTTTCTTTTGTGTATACCACCTTGGTCGACTATTGACACAACATGCACAATCTTATGTTTTCCTAGAAAACAGTTCATTGTAGTGTTTTATTCTAGAAATAATAGAAATCTGGAAAAAAAACATTACAACAGAGTATATTCATTTAAAAGTAGAAACATTTTATCTGTCGTTGTTGTTCACTAAAGGAGTTTAAGTCATTGCTATTTCCGATGATTTGTAACATGTACTTAGTTTGTTTTGAAATTTGGTTAAAGCCTGTTTAGCTACATGACATTTAGAATTTTAGACATGTACAATGTACATACTAGGCGTTGCTCTCTTCTTAGATGCATTCTCGTGTCCCGCGTAACATTGTTGAGCCCACTTTTGTGCCACCACAGCTATATTTTCATCCCAAACCTGAAATAAAACGCAGTACAATAAACTATGGTTATAACGAACACGCTTATAACGAACTTACTTTTTTGGTCCCGACTATTTGCTGTAGTTATGCTATATATATGCTTATAACGAACTAAGGTTATAACGAACTAAAATTATTAGTCCCTTTGAGTTCGTTATAACCGTAGTTTACTGTACAATGAAACATGGTGTTGTATAGGGGAGCATTGTGTTATATACAGGAAACACATTGATCTATATGTGAAACATTTTGTGTTATAGGGAAAATATTGTGTTACATGCTAGTATATGAAACACATTGATCTATAGGTTAAGCATTTTGTAGTATAGGGGAAGCATTGTGTTATTTATATGAAACACATTGACACATACATGTATGTGAAACAATGTGTTGTATAGGTCAAATTTTGTGTTATATATATGGAATACAGTAGTCTGTAGGTGACACATTTTGATGCAAAGGGGAAACGTGTATTATACGCGTTAGGACCATCCACGTTCATCTAACCAGGAATTATACAGGTAGAAGTTCACATTGTGTGACCATCCACGTATATCTAACCAGGAATTCCACAGTAACAAGTTCACATTGTGTGACCATCCACGTTCATCTAACCAGGAATTATACAGTAACAAGTTCAAATGGTGTGACCATCCACGTTCATCTAACCAGGAATTCCACAGTAACAAGTTCACATTGTGTGACCATCCACGTTCATCTAACCAGGAATTATACAGTAACAAGTTCACATGGTGTGACCATCCACGTTCATCTAACCAGGAATTCCACGGTAACAAGCTCACATGGTGTGACCATCCACGTATATCTAACCAGGAATTCCACAGTAAGAAGCTCACATGGTGTGACCATCCACGTTCATCTAACCAGGAATTCCACGGTAAGAAGCTCACATGGTGTGACCATCCACGTTCACCTAACCAGGAATTACAGAGTACGAGAATCTGCTACTTTACTCAGAAAGTATTATCCCAAATATCACATTTTTTTACATTTGACCACTTTCTAAATGGCATTGTGTGTTCATAGCTTTCGGTCATGGGAGCCGTGCCAATTTACATTTATCAGAGGGGTACACAAAATACGTGATCTAGACTACCATTTGTCGAACTTTCATTTTGTGGAAGCCTCGGTTGCTGAGTGGGTTAGATCGCTGACTTTGTGTGTTGGCGATTAGTTGCCTCACTCTGGCAGTGTGGGGTCCAATTCCAAATAGGACTCAACCAAAAAAGTACGAGAATCTGTACTTTACTCAGAAAGTGTTATCCCAAATATAACATTTGGTACATTTGACCACTTTCTAAATGGCATTGCATGTTCATAGGAGTTACACAGTAAGAAGTTCACATAGTGTGACCATCCACGTTCATCTAGCCAGGAATTACACAGTAGGAAGTTCATTCATTGTGACCTACCACTTTCATCATACCCTCTGCCTCCTCCTGGGCCCTGAAGTTGTTGTGCTGGTCCACCATGTCCTGTTGTTCCTCCTCGGTCAGCAGCGCGGGGGTAGCGTTCGGGGCGTCGTCCAGGCACATAGTGTGGTCGGGGGTGATGGTTGAGTAGATAGGATCACATGTCTGGATTAAATGTGACATCTATCTATCTATCTATCTATCTATCTATCTATCTATCTATCTATCTATCTATCTTTCTTTCTTTCTTTCTATCTATCTATCTATCTATCTATCAAAGGCGCATATTTGGTAATATGATGTTCATTTCATTTGGATATCAATCCTTGGTTAATGAGCGATTCCTATGCTTGTCGTAAGATGCGACTAACGGGATCGGGTGGTCAGGTTCGCTGACTTGGTTGATGCATGTCATCGATCCCAATTGCGTAGATCGTTGCTCATGATGTCAATCACAGGATTGTCAGGTCCAGACTCGATTATTTACAGACCGCTGTCATATAGCTGGAATATTGCTGAGTTCGGCGTTAAACAACAAACAAACCAAAACCCAAGCACCTGTATATGAATTTGTACAACAATATGCTTTGAGATATTCATTTACATTACAAAATCACCTTTAAGTCGGTGAAAAGAAATAGCTTATATTTACCTACAAATTATATATTAGTACATGAAGTTGTTGAAAAATGAACATATTTGCAACGATCAATTATGAATAACGTACCGCTCTTTTGTACCGGGAATGGTTCTTCTGGCCTACAAAAGAATAAACATTGGCAATACATATGTTTTAATACAAATAATTAGAAATATTATGTTTTAGAAAAATGTATATAAATTCTGAAAAAGAATTGAATCTTACCAAATGTGTATCCGTATCCATATGACATGAAACCAAGAACACAAAATACAAATACTGGGTGCATTTTTCCTGTATTTGTACGGCAGGTAGACCTAGTCTTTGTAAAACTAAACGAGAGCATCTGCTGTATTTATACACAGATAAGTCATACACGTGTATTTGTTTAACGACACCGAGGTAAAATATGACCGAGATATGCCGCTAGGACAAACACCATCAGCTGCTGCAGGAACAGATGAAGATGATCCAGGTGGAAGCTCGAGGTGGATAAGTGTATAGTACAGTTGAAACAGTTGAACGTTCTCCAATAGGCATTGTGTAAAGTCAAAAGTGAGTGGGGTCAGTATAACGCTTCTTTGAACCGTACATCAGTTATATCACGTTGAGTTGCATATTCAGGTTGGAGCAAAGTCCGATGCAAATGAGTGAGTGAATATGGTTTTACGCCGCTTTTAGCAATATTCCAGCAATATCACGGCGGGGGACACCAGAAATGGGCTTCACACATTGTACCCATGTCGGGAATCGAACCCGGGTCTTCGGCGTGACGAGCGAACGCCTTAACCACTAGGCTACCCGACCGCCCCCCGATGCAAATGAAACCTACGGGTATGGTTCTGAGAAACTAGGAAACTTGATCAGGAGAATCTGGGATTTGAACCCACGACCATCGTTTGCTGGCAGGCCTTTATAACTGGGCCTCGAGTTTATCCGAGACAGTGGGGGGTTATTAAAATTTAGTTTCAGGTCAGTGTGTGTCGTATACGTTTACCACGAACGCTAAACTGACGAGCACTGGCACGATGATGTTTTCAAACTAAAGATTATAATCGGGGTAATCTGGGATCCGGCATAACCATCAGCGGATTGGGTTTTCGTTTTAAGCAAAACTTCTTAACAAAGCAATCGACTTTGTTCATCATTTGCACAAACATTTGCGGCAGATATTAAAAACTTAGACATAAAGACATCTTAATCTGAACTGCCACATGAGTCTGAAGCATTAGGAGTATTAAGTATCAATTTCGTTTTACGATGTCAAATGTTTTACGTCTGGGTGCCATGCGTCTTTTGTTCAAAGGTTACAATATTCAAGGCCTAAGTAAATCCTTTAAAAAATCTGTATCAGTGATACAAATTATGCCTGAAGTAATTCCCTATTTTGACTTTCACCATCTGTTCCCGTATATGTTTTATTGCCATTCAAAGTTCAACTTGCATTTTATTCGAAATTCCGCATTTCCCCAAAACGAAATAGTTTTTACGATAAGGATAACTGTCGTGATATTATATCCAGTGTCCAGATGACAGAATTACTTTATCATGAACAGTCATTCCTAATAAAGTCGAGCATCCAGTCAACTTAGGGCTGTCCCCTAATTATACGTCATCTAACAGTTTTGAGGTCAGTCGAAATCAAAGGATGCGTCTTAATAGGGTTGTATTAGGTTTGCGACCCGTGAAGATCCGGGTAGAATAGGTCTTCAGCAACCCATGCTTGCCGTAAAAGGCGAATATGCTTGTCGTAAGGGGCGACTAACGGGATCGGGTGGTCAGGCTCGCTGACTTGGTTGATGCATGTCATCGTATCCCAATTGCGTGGATCGATGCTCATTATGTCAATCACTGGATTGTCTGGTCCACAGACCGCCGTCATAAAGCTGGAATATTGCTGAGTGCGGCGTTAAACAACAAACAAACGAAAACAATCCTTTGCATATGGCACATGACAGTGTGTGACCTGGTTAAATGTCTGCTGTCGTACCAACGGCATGGATAGTCGTGCATGTAACTAGCAACTGATGTACAACCCGCCGTCTACATCTGTACTATGTCGACACACAAGTATCCACACTACGTCATTTCACCTGCGACTGACAGATCCAGATTACAGGTGTTATGGATTTGATGTATATTTGCCGAGAGGAACAAATACTTCCTCGTCAAGGACAATGCATTGTAGGGAACCCGCACAGCGGTGGCACAGCTGTAAACCTGACACATGTTTGTATCTCATCTTCTTAATAACCTTTGTGTCTCTAATTTGTTGTCAAACCTAAATACGTCGTGAAATCATATTCAGATATAAAAACAAATATATGTAGGGAGCATTGAACTATTCATACGAATTAATATGAAATTTTATATCTGAGAGAGCATTGAAATAATGATACGAGTTAATATGTAACTGTATATATGTAGAGAGCATTCAAATACTGATACGAGTCAATATGTAACTGTATATATGTAGAGAGCATTGAAATACTTATAAGAGTTAATATGTATTTGTATATATGTAGAGAGCATTGAAATAATGATACGAGTTAATATGTGACTTTATATCTGAGAGAGCATTGAAACACTGAAACGAGTCAATATGGAACTGAATATATGTAGAGAGCATTGACATACTGATACGAGTTAATATGTGACTTTATATCTGAGAGAGCATTGAAACACTGAAACGAGTCAATATGGAACTGAATATATGTAGAGAGCATTGACATACTGATACGAGTTAATATGTACCTTTATATCTGAGGGAGCATTGAAATACTGATACGAGCTCATATGTAACTTTATATCTGAGAGAGCATTGAAATAATGATACGAGTTAATATGTTACTTTATATATGTAGAGAGCATTGAAATACTGATAGGAGTTAATATGTAACTTTATATATGTAGAGAGCATTGAAATAACGATACGAGTTAATATGTGACTGTATATATGTAGAGAGCATTGAAATAATGATACGAGCTCATATGTAACTTTATATCTGAGAGAGCATTGAAATACTGATACGAGTTAATATGTAACTGTATATATGTAGAGAGCATTGAAATACTGATACGAGTTAATACTTAACTTTATATATGTAGAAAGCATTGAAATACTGATACGAGTTAATGCGTAACTTTATATATGTAGTGAGCTTTGAAATACTGATACGAGTTAATATGTAACTTTATATATGTAGAGAGCTTTGAAATACTGATACGAGTTAATACGTAACTTTATATATGTAGAGAGCATTGAAATACTGATACGAGTTAATACGTAACTTTATATATGTAGAAAGCATTGAAATACTGATACGAGTTAATGCGTAACTTTATATATGTAGAGAGCATTGAAATACTGATACGAGTTAATATGTAACTGTATATATGTAGAAAGCATTGAAATAATGATACGAGTTAATATGTAACTGTATATATGTAGTGAGCTTTGAAATACTGATACGAGTTAATATGTAACTGTATATATGTAGAGAGCTTTGAAATACTGATACGAGTTAATATGTAACTTTATATATGCAGAGAGCATTGAAATAACGATACGAGTTAATATGTAACTGTATATATGTAGAGAGCATTGAAATAACGATACGAGTTAATATGTAACTGTATATATGTAGAGAGCATTGAAATAATGATACGAGTTAATATGTATCTGTTTATATGTAGAGAGCATTGAAATAATGATACGAGTTAATATGTATCTGTTTATATGTAGAGAGCATTGAAATAATGATACGAGTTAATATGTAACTTTCTATATGTAGAGAGCATTGAAATACTGATACGAGTTAATATCAACATTATACATGTAGAAAGCAGCAGCCCCAAACACCAGCACGCGCTGATCCGGTTCATCTTAGGATCTGCTTTGGGACCCTGTGTACAATATGTCTGCCTGTAACCCTTCTGTATGTGAGTGAGTAAGTGAGTGAGTTGGGTTGAACGCCGCTTTTAACAGTATTCCAGTTATATCGCGGCATGTCAGCTTAATGTGGGGGGAAAGCCCGAAGTGATGCAGGTCTCAGACGTTTACCACTTTGGTGAAACCCACGAGCACGGGTATGGTGCTGACAAACCTAGAAACATAATCGGGGCGAACCGGTATTCGAACCCACAATCATAGGTTTCTGGCGTGCCCAAGGGACGCAACTCTGCACAGCGAATCGCGGCGCTTTAGACGACTGGGCCACCCGTGGCTATATATGACTGTGCAAAAAAAGGTATACACGTGGAAATTGGATTTGACCAAATAATTACAAACATTATCAAAACAAACGTAAATAGGCTAAAAACAGTCGCTGAAATACTGCAAACTTAAGGCCCAAACATAGCCGTATCAAATATGTCACCATCGACTACCATTCCTTATTCGTGTCATGTTTAGTCACCATATCAAACATGGGTGTATGTTTTCCTTTGCCAGACAGTTGATATGATTGTCACCCAATTACGACGATGATCGTGTGTGTGTGTGTGTGTGTGTGTGTGTGTGTGTGTGTGTGTGTGTGTGTGTGTGTGTGTGTGTGTGTGTGTGTGTGTGTGTGTGAGTGTGAGTGTGTACTCTCGGTCTTCACTGATTTCACCACCAGTAGGGTTGTATCATCTATTTAAAGATTGACTGTGTATTGTTTTCGGTTTATTGAGGTATGAATCGACAAAACCGATGTGCAAACTGAATGAATGCGCGTAGCGGATTCTTACAAAAGTTTGCAACCAAAAACAGTTGTTTATATCAAAGCAGTCAAAAATGACGAGATTCGAGGTGTAGGAACACATACTGTGGTGTGACATAAATCGGGTGATTCTTTAATTTATGCACATATATTGACACGCCTACAAAGTCAATAGCTAATCAACGGAGAGTAGAATCAAAACAAAGTTTATTGGACCTGTCAATCAAGGAAAGAGGTGAGAAGAACTGCAGCAGTCAGACTGTAACGAACCGGACCAAATATGTCCGGGAGAAGGCAGGCGGCTGTTTCAAATGACATGGTCAGTTGCCGCCACATTCGAACATTTAATCTCTGAGAATGGGAAGACACAATTGGAAAAATGCTAGTTAGAAAATTTAATGAAACCCGAAGATATGAAAGTTGTTGAACCGAGACGAGCGGGGAATAAACAGTCGAGCGAGCCGGCACGTTTGCTGTTTCATTCCTTCTCGGCCTTCGGTCCAAAAAAGTTGTTTGGACAATGGATATGCATGAATTTCGCTGAATGTCCTATGCATGACGATACACACGAGCAGAGAGTGAATTCCCTCGACTGTAATATTGGATTCCCCGACATTCAGTAGTAGTAAAAGTAGTCCGCTTCGGTGGGCGTGGCTTATTTGTTTACATTCATTGGGAAATGAATGCAATAACACGTGACCAACTCAGCTAATCAGAATGCAGGAATTTCAATGAACCCAATGAAAATTTAATTATATCTAATTGAAAAGAAATACCCTAGGTGTCGTAGTGGGAACATGGTTGAAAATACCTACTTTGAATAAACACTTTTCAAAGATATAAGTTGTATTATCTATTGCTGATTTCAAAATCACCTATTCATTCATAGGTAGCTTACAAAGAATGCTGATTCGGCAACACGTTCAGCACGTCACCCTGGAATCGTAGTACACAACGTATACTAGATAAGCATGGTTTATGAGACGGAAAACACATGACGGTGTCGAGGGAATAGATGGCGGAGTGAAGTAGCCCCTGCGTGTAGTACGTGACACCGTGCACGTATCCCGCTGCTGCTGGCGTCCCTGCTTGAGAAACAATGCTTGGTATTGTCCGTATACACTTAAACAAAGCTTCAGTGTTGAGCTTCCTTCTTCATTGTAAATGGGCATTGTAAAACTCTGTATAACTCATTCATTAAAATTCATGATTAGTGAGAAAATAATTTCACTGTAAATTACGTTTTTCCTGATTAATATAACGAACTAGTTTCCTTCTAATTTATTTATGGGGGGGCACGGGTGGCCCAGTCGTCTAAGGCGCCGCGATTCGCTGTGTGCAGAGTTGCGTCCCTTGGGCACGCCAGACACCTATGTTTGTGGGTTCGAATCCCGGTTCGCCCTGATTATGTTTCTAGGTTTGTCAGCACCATACCCGTGCTCGTGGGTTTCACCGAAGTGGTAAACGTCTGAGACCTGCATCACTTCGGGCTTTCCTCCCACATTAAGCTGACATGCCGTGATATGACTGGAATACTGTTAAAAGCGGCGTTAAACCCAACTCACTCACTCACTCTAATTTATTTATGAGGATTATCTTTTAATAAATTTGGAAATTCATATTTTGTAGGTCAATTGAGAAAAAAAATTTTTTTTATCTATTTCACAGACTATATTCAATTCTTTCGTAAACTGATCGTGTTAATTATTGAAGCAGACTTGTTTTCTTTAACTTTTGGGACTGATCATATGTTCATTCCCCTTTTTGGCCTCCCACAAAATTTATCAAAAACGTCAAAGCCAGAAAATAATCAGTGTCTCGTATCTGCCGAAATAGATAAGAAGGTAGTTCATTCATCAATGTTACAAGTTCATTCATGGGGTCACTCAACGTGTTCATTTGCTTGGAGTGACTCCAACTCGTCACAACGGTCTGTCCATGTTACCTTAGCGTGCCTCGTCACGAGTTCCTATCAAAGAAGACCTTAACTTAACTCTCACCTTTGATGTGATCACAGCAACAAGCTCTGGAATGTTTGCTATTGTGGCAGGTCACCTTACATTCGTCAACAAACAAACCACAAACAACGCAAATCTTGGAGATGCAATAAGATCTATTATCAATGACAGAAAACAATGTTGCCCTCTTTTATTGTTTACGGAATTAGTAACGTGACAAATTTAACACTGATTTTTATGAGGGATCTGAGGACATTTAAGGAAAGCCTTAGCCTATTGCAGGCTTGTTTTGAACAGTCGTATTGTCTGTTTGTAAAGAGGACCTGGAGCTTGTTGTATCAGAGCATTGTCCCCAGCTTACTCATGATGCACTCAACTGAGCATATATGTACAGGTTACAGGGATTCTCTGATCAGACTTCACCAACATGAGGGTCTTCATCATTGCCGTTATTGCTGTCTCTGTTCAGCTGACTGCCTCTCAAGGTAAAGAGTACAAACCATAGAGTTCAGGTTGAACGTTTCGATTAATTACTGCTTTTCGCAAATCGATGTTATATGTGTGAATGTTTATTGTGTGGCGATATATATGCATATCATATTGCCATGTTTGATTTTCATATTTATTTCTATGCATAACGAGTGACAAAACACTGTCCACAAGACTGTATGCCAAGGGGATGACTTCAACTTTCCAACAGTCAACGTTCCCTTCATGTCGAGCAATATTCCAGCAGCTCCAACTTTTGAGATAAAATAGAGCATGCTCTTTCTACCAAGAATTCAAAGAGCGTCATGTGACTCTAGCTCAGAAGTTGTTTAATCAAGGTTACAACATTTAAGGCCTCAGTTAAGCTTTCAAAATGTTTTATGGTAGACATGTGGAGGACATATCCAAATTTGACGCATCAGTGACAGAAATGATGTCCGATGCAATTCCTTATTTTGACTTGTACCACATGTTCCCGTGTTGTTTCCAACTGGTTTGCCTTTGCATGTCCGGTTGGGCAGATATGCTCACCTCTTCGCGAACACCTGGTATCATCACTATTTGATAATGGTAAAATAATTCACACATGCTCATAATTAATATAGTCGAAATCGTATTTAACAGAGATTTCTTTTGAATATGGAAATGGTTTTGTCGCTTTTATGTACAATTCGAACCAATTATCTCGAGAGCAAACTATATATCCTCACGATGTGGCCTTTTTTGGTATTTACTATATTATTTTATGCCTCTGTTACGGTTGACTTTCGCAATAAGTAATACATGTTATATCTTGTTTGACGACGCTATGAGCAGTGTTTCAATAACATCATGTCTTGTCAGCTTAATGTGGGAGGATAGTCCGAAGTGATGCAGGTCTTAGATGTTTAGATGTTTACAATATTTGTCAAAACCAAAACGTCTGGTTTAATAATTACACGAACCCAAGATTAGCGCATCCTGACATGAAGGAGGTGCACAACAAATTGCGGCTCATCGGCCATCCGTGCCTCCTTGTTCCTTGAGTGAAACCACTCACGTGGATCTATGTTACTTTGTTCTTATCTTTTCTCATGTTATTACTAGAGCGGTCGGGTAGCCTAGTGGTTAAAGTGTTCTCACGTCACGCCGAAGACCCGGGTTCGATTCCCCACATGGGTACAATGTGTGAAGCCCATTTCTGGTGTACCCCGCCGTGATATTGCTGGAATATTGCTAAAAGCAGACGTGAGTGAAAAACTCACTCTCAGTTTTATTTAATCCTAAATAGTTATAAACTGTCGTACTGAGTGTGTGTGTTTATCAATGATCAAGAAAACGTGTTCGATAACGTGCCATTTCGCAATCAACATTGTCATTGATTTGCGAGACTCAAAACCCACTTTGGTTTTAAAATTTGTAATTGGTGTAGATGGGTGAACGAGACAACATGATTAACCGATCTAATGTGATGATAAATTTCTCCTCCACTCTTTTGAGACAAGAAATTGACATCTTAGTTGTGGAAATTTCATCTTTGGAAATAGGATCAAATTCATATGATCTTATACGTTTAAGACTTGACTTCGATATAGTTTTGCGTTAATTGAGGTATATTCATAAAGTCAGTGTGCATATCAGTTTTTAAACATCAACTCATACAAGTAAATTAGTCCACAATAATAATTTATGTTATATACTGTAGACAACGATACGAAATCAGAGAGCCCAGTCAACTCTATCGACAGTAGTACATTAATAGGCGTGGACAACCTTTTCACGTGTATGGAAACACAACCGCAAAAGGAATTCTGTGTAAAATATGTTATTTTTTCAAATATATATACTTTCTCCTTTGTACATACCTGTCACAGAGAATTTAGTTGGTATTTGAGTTATGACTGTAGACAACAAGTATCAATCGGATATGCCTCTCTGTTGTAGGTGGAAGCGGTGAATCCTGCAAACACGGTGTGATTCCACAACCTGATGGCTCGTGCAAATGTCCACTGAATCTGTCCGGCGATTTATGTCAGACACAGGGTTAGTGAGGGAGTCAGTTCGTTGTCATCGTTCTCGGAACATATGCGAGATAAGACCAGGAACTGGTTCCAAATTAATAATAAAACTGGATTTTTTTATAATAATGAAACTTGTTGATCAACGTGAAGTCAAGCAACACGAACCTCATTCACGATCGTGTCGTAGTGTGATAGTGATTACCTTGCTTGTCTCTATGATTGACAGGTCGCTGTGACATAGCATGTATATTGCTGACTCAGCTGCCTGTTCCCACAATGTCCTATTTATTTTTATTTGTTTGTTGTTTAAAGCCGTACTCAGCAATATCCCATCAATATGACGGTTATCTGGAAATAATCGAGTATAGAAGAGACAATCCAGTGATTGACATCATGAGCATCGGTCTACGCAATTGCGATTCGATGACATGCATCAATCAAGTCAGCGAGTCTGACCACCCGATCCCGTTAGTCGCCTCTTACGACAAGCATAGTCGCCTCTAACGACAAGCATGGGTTGCTGAAGACCTATTCTACCCCGGAGTTTCTGATATGAATGTGAAAATATAGGTCGCCAGCTGCTTGGGTCGTTGTTTGCAATATCCATCACTGGCTTATCTGGTTCAGACTCGATTATATACAGGTCTCCGTTATACAGCTGGAATATAGCTAAGTTCGGCGTAAAACAACACTCATTTCTTGGTTCACTTATTGTTCTTACTACTTCAGAATGTCCTGCGTCTGACCGTGTGTTCTGTCCACTGTTCGGTGTTGGGTTCTGTGCGTCTGTGGAATTGTTCAACCACTCACTGTGTCCCGTCATGTGCGGGAATTGTCCTCCAAGTAAGTACCGTGTACTCCTCTGTGTCCCGCCAACTCAAATGGTTACGATAATTCCTCCCCTATGCCAACGGGTGATATGTTTCTACAATGGGGAGAACATGTTAGGTTGTTGACAATGTCATATGTTGACAAACACTATCGTGTATTGTTTGTAAACGTCATTTGTTCGTTTGACGATCAAGTTCACATACATTACTGTGTAACAGTTTCAAAACAATGTTCACAATGACGCAACAATGAATTGATCGAAACAGTGCGTCCTGACTTCTTAGTAACTCTAGTAGCTGTTGCTAGTTACTAAGATGTATCGCGTTTACCAAGTACATCAGCGGCAGACCTAGTATGTGCAGCACTTACTTCTATTTACTACTTTTCCTTTTCCTTTGACGATACAGAGTGCAACAAGGTATGTGAGAACGGAGGCACACAGGATAGTCTCCCTTGTACCTGTGGCTGCCCTGTGGGATACACAGGCGACCTGTGCGAGACGCGAGGTATGTTGCGTGTCCAGCAGTCGTTCCCGACTGTCAAGCAACCCACGTATATTCCTTTTCCTGTTTCACTACTCTCTTGAAAGAAAACTAGAACTAAACATAATAACTATATGTAGTAAGCGTTTGGAAATTATTTAGGTGTTACTTTTCTTGTAAATATATGAATATTTGTAACGAAGATTTTTTAAATAAGGTACAATAACATTAAAGTTGTGTAATGGGTTTGTCACATATATCCAAACAATATTGATGAAGTAGTAATAAAATTTGTGAATTATTTAGTGATAAATATGTCTTTCTGCAAATGATAACCATTAGAATTATCTCAAACACATACTGTGCATGTGGGTCATATATTTGTGAAAACATTGCATACTAATCTGCATTGTGTTGTGTACAGCAATATAGTAGCATCTTCTAGTATTACCAGAAAACATGACGTTTTGGAGTTCAGTAACATATTTACATCAACTCAAATGTTAGTTTACAAAATCCGTATTTCTTTGTCGGAATTGTTTTATACAGCGTTAACAAGGTGTATGATCTTGCAAGCTATGATACAGTGCCGTGCTATGTATTGTGACCCTGTATGTAAGATATGATACAGTGCCGTGCTATGTATTGTGACCCTGTATGTAAGATATGATACAGTGCCGTGCTATGTATTGTGACCCTGTATGTAAGATCTGATACAGTGCCGTGCTATGTATTGTGACCCTGTATGTAAGACAGGATACAGTGCCGTGCTATGTATTGTGACCCTATATGTAAGACAGGATACAGTGTCGTGCTATGTATTGTGACCCTGTATGTAAGATATGATACAGTGCCGTGCTATGTATTGTGACCCTGTATGTAAGGCAGGATACAGTGCCGTGCTATGTATTGTGACCCTGTATGTATGACAGGATACAGTGTCGTGCTATGTATTGTGACCCTGTATGTAAGATATGATACAGTGCCGTGCTATGTATTGTGACCCTGTATGTAAGACAGGATACAGTGCCGTGCTATGTATTGTGACCCTGTATGTAAGACAGGATACAGTGCGTGCTATGTATTGTGACCCTGTATGTAAGGCAGGATACAGTGCCGTGCTATATGTTGTGACCCTGTATGTAAGACAGGATACAGTGCCGTGCTATGTATTGTGACCCTGTATGTAAGATGTGATACAGTGCCGTGCTATGTATTGTGACCCTGTATGTAAGGCAGGATACAGTGCCGTGCTATGTATTGTGACCCTGTATGTAAGACAGGATACAGTGCGTGCTATGTATTGTGACCCTGTATGTAAGACAGGATACAGTGCCGTGCTATGTATTGTGACCCTATATGTAAGACAGGATACAGTGCCGTGCTATGTATTGTGACCCTGTATGTAAGGCAGGATACAGTGCCGTGCTATGTACTGTGACCCTATATGTAAGACAGGATACAGTGCGTGCTATGTATTGTGACCCTGTATGTAAGATCTGATACAGTGCCGTGCTATGCACTGTGACCCTATATGTAAGACAGGATACAGTGCGTGCTATGTATTGTGACCCTGTATGTAAGACAGGATACAGTGCCGTGCTACGTATTGTGACCCTATATGTAAGACAGGATACAGTGCCGTGCTACGTATTGTGATCCTGTGTGTAAGATCTGATACAGTGCCGTGTTATGTATTGTGACCCTGTATGTAAGATCTGATACAGTGCCGTGTTAAGTATTGTGATCCTGTGTGTAAGATCTGATACAGTGCCGTGCTATGTATTGTGACCCTGTATGTAAGGCAGGATACAGTGCCGTGCTACGTATTGTGATCCTGTGTGTAAGATCTGATACAGTGTCGTGCTATGTATTGTGACCCTGTATGTAAGGCAGGATACAGTGCCGTGCTATGGATTGTGATCCTGTGTGTAAGATCTGATACAGTGTCGTGCTATGTATTGTGACCCTATATGTTAGACAGGATACAGTGCGTGCTATGTATTGTGACCCTGTATGTAAGGCAGGATACAGTGCCGTGCTATGTACTGTGACCCTGTATGTAAGACAGGATACAGTGCCGTGCTATGTATTGTGACCCTGTATGTAAGATCTGATACAGTGCCGTGCTATGCACTGTGACCCTATATGTAAGGCAGGATACAGTGCCGTGCTATGTATTGTGACCCTGCATGTAAGACAAGATACAGTGCCGTGCTATGTATTGTGATCCTGTGTGTAAGATCTGATACAGTGCCGTGTTATGTATTGTGACCCTGTATGTAAGACAGGATACAGTGCCGTGCTACGTATTGTGATCCTGTGTGTAAGATCTGATACAGTGCCGTGCTATGTATTGTGACCCTGTATGTAAGACAGGATATAGTGCCGTGCTATGTATTGTGATCCTGTGTGTAAGATATGATACAGTGCCGTGCTATGTATTGTGACCCTGTATGTAAGATCTGATACAGTGCCGTGCTATGTATTGTGACCCTGTATGTAAGACAGGATACAGTACCGTGTTATGTATTGTGACCCTGTATGTAAGACAGGATACAGTGTCGTGCTATGTATTGTGACCCTGTATGTAAGATATGATACAGTGCCGTGTTATGTATTGTGACCCTGTATGTAAGATCTGATACAGTGCCGTGCTATGTATTGTGACCCTGTATGTAAGACAGGGTACAGTGCCGTGCTATGTATTGTGACCCTGTATGTAAGACAGGATACAGTGTCGTGCTATGTATTGTGACCCTGTATGTAAGACAGGATACAGTGCCGTGTTATGTATTGTGACCCTGTATGTAAGACAGGATACAGTGCCGTGTTATGTATTGTGACCCTGTATGTAAGATCTGATACAGTGCCGTGCTATGTATTGTGACCCTGTATGTAAGATCTGATATAGTGCCGTGCTATGTATTGTGACCCTGTATGTAAGATCTGATATAGTGCCGTGCTATGTATTGTGACCCTTTATGTAAGATCTGATGCAGTGCCGTGCTATGTATTGTGATCCTGTATGTAAGACAGGATACAGTGCCGCGCTATGTATTGTGACCCTCTATGTAAGATCTGATACAGTGCCGTGCTATGTATTGTGACCTTTTATGCTTGTAGTGCCAGACTGCAGGCATGTGACGTGTCGCAATGGCGGCGTGGTTGACCCGGTCACCTGTGAGTGCCTCTGTCTCCATCCAGGACTCTACACAGGGACACGCTGTGAGCAGAGTAAGAGGCTTCAGCTCAACACCCATGCAGTATTCATGTTAACCCATGTATTATTTATGTTAACACCCATGCAGTATTCATGTTAACCCCATGTATTATTTATGATAACACCCTTGCATATTTCATGTAAACACCAATGAATTATTCATATATGCACCTCCGCATTATTCACGTTAACACCCACGCATTATTCATGGTAAAATTCAGGTATTACTAATATTAACACCCATGCAATATTTATGTTAACACCCATGCATTATTTATGTTACCAGCCATGCTTGATTCATGTTAACAACCATGCATTATATTTAAGTTAATACGCATGCTTTATTAATGATATACGTTTTCAAATTTGCGAGTGAATTTTTCAGTGTTTACATTTCCAGATTTCGCAGATTTGACACCAAATGCATGTAATGTTATTGGACATTGTAAATACAAAACGGTATGGATACGAACCCGTACCGTCTGTATCTGTGTGTACACACAAGACTGTGAGGTTAAGGTCACTAGTTGTGTCCACTCGTATGTTATTTTGTAGCTTCTTGTATCACCTTGAGCTTTCGCTATATTTATATAATTATTTGAAGCAGATTAAAAATATTGTTTTCCGGCGATGTATTATACAACCCTATTCGTGATCAGGTGGAGAGGAAATGAACTTTGTTCTGCTTGGCTTCAGCAAATTGTAGCATGGTCGTCGACCCTCCTGGCTGTGTGGCATCTCTCGCGAATTGCTTGTGTGGTGACCGGGTCCTGTCTACTGTGTGTCCGGTCCTGTGTGGTGTGTGCGCTCCCAGTGAGTACGCTCGCTCGTGTGGTCATGTCTTTTTTATTTTTGGTAATGTTGCCTGAACAATTGATCCAGTGTCGTTAAACCCCAAGTCACTGGAAATATAAATGGCATAAATGGGATAAAAATATACCCGACCCCTACCTCGCATAACTTGTATGTACCCTTGATTGCATATGTTAAGTGGAAGCTACTGTGGTTTGGTTTGTTTGTTGTTTAACGCCGCACTCAGCAATATTTCACCTATATGACGGCGGTCTGTAAATTATCGAGTGTGGACCAGACAATCCCGTGATTGACATCATGAGCATCGATCCACGCAATTGTTTCGATGACATTCATCAACCAAGTCGGTGAGCCTGACCACCCGATCCCGTTAGTCGCCTCTTACGGCAAGCATAGTCGCCTTTTACGGCAAGCATGGGTTGCTGAAGACCTATTCTACCCCGGATCTTCATTGTCTCTTCTACATTAAGCTGAGTTGCGGTGATCATGTGAAAGAACCGCCAAACTGGCGTAAAACACTCACTCGCTGAATTACTGGTTGTAGATACGATTTGTCAGCATGTCATACTATACGTTTTGTATATAGATATAATGGTGTGGCTGGTTACCTTATACCCTCTGTGAATCAGCTTAGCTTATGCCGTTACACGTCCATTCTTCTCCGCAGGATGTGAGAAGGCGTGTCACAATGGCGGAACTCTACAGGATGACGCCTGTCAGTGCGCATGTCCAAGAGGCTACACGGGGGAGTTTTGTGAAGAAAGGCGTATGTCTCTTTAGTCATGACAAATAAGGTCCTTGTGTCCGATATTCGTTATTTCCGTACTGAGGAAGCTACAGACCTGTAGTACATTTATAAGTAGTACGTTCACAGTAGTAGAGTCTATAACATTATTTTCCTATGTCTCATCGCATGATAAATACACATTAAATTCTTTCGTAAAAGTAAACAATTCAAGTTGCTCGGATTGTGAATTTACAGAAATTGGATTGACATAGCAATATTTTGGGATATACTTAATCCTTTAATACAGAATAAAATGGACGTATAAAATTAAACAATGGACTTCTTTTAGAAGATATTATGATGATTATGGAAGTGGTTTTATAGATTTATCATCATTCTTTAACGTCCTACCTCTTGTTCAGTGTGTGGTGCTCCCTGTGAGAATGGCGGGACGATGGACGTGGCCTCCTGTAGGTGTTCTTGCCCTGTGGTGTGGTCCGGCACCCGGTGTCAAGGTAGGTGGTGAACACCGTCCCACCCTACAGAGGGGAGCCTGTTTCAGGCTACGTTTTCTGTAAGGTGTTTTGTTTTTCAAATATGCACTTGACTGCGTAACATGTTTGGTGGGCATGAAAATTCGTTCAGAATAAAAAATACTAGCACTTTGTCACCCCGAATTTCATGTACCTCGAGGGATAGGCACAAACGTATTATGTTACGTTGGCCAGATCAATGTATTTTGTTCTTTGACGGACGGGCCTTTCCTTCCTTTTACACAACCTTAAATGAAAACGACCAAGTTTCATTGAAAACCACTGTGATGTTGTTGTTGTTGCAATGTTGTTTTCCTGTGTCTTTCTTCTGAATATCTTCTTCATTCAATTCCTCCAGTCCCCCTGTGCCTGTCTCCACCGGCTGTAGCGAACGCTGACGTGTTAGTTGTGGACAAGATGGCGGTTTACACGTGCAGGGCGGGGTCGGTGAGCACGGCGGGGAGTGTACATAACTCAACATGTGGTGTTGACGGGACCTGGACACCCACGAACTTTGCATGCACTGATGGTATGTCCTTGTTTATTACAGTGTATTGGATTACCGTTACTATTCAATGACAATGGACCGCCCTCCGTTGTCTAGCGGTAGAGTGTCCGCCCGGAGAGCGGAAGGTTCGGGGTTCGATCCCCTGCCGCGTCATACCAAAAGACGTTAAAAGATGACACTCGTTGGTACTCTGTCTGGTGCTCGGCATTAAGAGGCTAAAGCAAGGAATAGTCGGCTCGGGGTCAGTGGCTGAGTGGGTATTCATGTTAAACTGCTAGCACTAGTCCGGACTAGTACAAGCAGCCACACGCACACGTGCGGCGTTAAACAACAAGCAAAAAACAACACATACTATGTAAGGTTTTGCGTTTTCAGTAACCAGCTGCTTCTTGACGAGAAACGGCGTCCGGGTTTATCACGGAACACTATCTACGACCAACCGTGGCCTGACGTGTCAAAGCTGGACCTCTCAGTCTCCGAACAGGCACCGCTATAGGGACCTTCACTTCAACAACCTGGGCGAGACAGCTGCCCTGGCCGGAAACTACTGCCGGGACCCCTCTGGGGGAGGTGTGCGTCCCTCGGGCCGACTGTGGTGCTACAACGGGGGATCGAGACGCCCGAGGTGGGACTGGTGTGACGATGTCCCCCAATGTTAATTACTCTGGCACAATAACGAGTCGAGACGCCCGAGTGACGATGTTCCCCAATGTTAATTACTCTGGTACAATAACGAGTCGAGACGCCCGAGTGACGATGGTCCCCAATGTTAATTACTCTGGTACAATAACGAGTCGAGATGCCCGAGTGACGAAGTTCCCCAATGTTAATTACTCTGGCGCAGTAACTGATCTTAACTTGATCTACATTGTATATTATATGTTGTATATATATATATACTCTTGTACCACCGTTGGTGGTTTTTCAGAGAAATAAAACTGAACTGAACTGAACTGAACTGTTAATTACTCTGTCGCAGTAACAGGATGTCGAGACGCCCGAGTGACAATGTCCCGAGTGCTAATTACTGTGGCGCAATAACGGGGGTCGAGGCGCCCGAGTGATGGTGGTCCCCAATGTTAATTACCCTGGGGCTACTCATTAATTAATTGAGCAACAAATGTTGAAGTTTTGTTTGAGCGATGTATGATAAAGTAATTCAGAATAAATACCATATACTTATATATCAACTTCCCATGTCTACAGACCCGTGAAGATCCGGGGTAGAATAGGTCTTCAGCAACCCATGCTTGCGGTAAAAGGCGACTATGCTGGTCGTAAGAGGTCGACTAACGGGATCGGGTGATCAGGCTCGCTGACTTGGTTGAAGCATGTCATCGTTCCCAATTTCGTGGAACGATGCTCATGATATCAATCACTGGATTGTCTGGTTCAGACTCGATTATTTACATACCGCTGTCATATAGCTGGAATATTGCTGAGTGCGGCGTAAAACAACAAACCAACCAACCCATGTCTACAACACGTGTCTCTCGACAGTAATATGTTCTCTTCGAACAACAGTACACATAACGGAGGCGAAATGAGTGTGGTACCAACGTTCATTTGGTACCAGCGTATCCCCGACTGACCAATAACAGATTGATTATTTATGTACTTCCGCATTCCACTCCCATCTCTCCCTTGTACAAGGCGGTGGTAACTGTAACACTATTTTACACATATAAATGAAACGTTTCTCTCGACCCTATGAACAGATACAAGAGACCTATTTCAAACACAGGACAGTTTCATGGTATGTTTATACATAAGGCTCTCTTAGATGATGGAGGTGTTTGCTCGCCTATAGTACTTCTTGCCGTCAACTCCATAGTTAAATATACTTAGCATAGCCAACCACAGAGGTAGACATGAGTCTTTGGAACCCGATGCTCGATGCCGAAAAGAGGCGCTGGGCCTCTCGGACCCGCCTTCATATTTATACTGGGAGTCAATCAGTCCACTTCATACCATGTTATTACCTGTGCAAATTTATTAACTAAACACCCGGGCAAAAGAAAGTATGCACCTATATTGGATGGTGGTTAAAATGGATCAAACAAAAAATGTTATTCGATGGTGATGTATTTGATACGAGTATCACGGGTCTATATATCAATGTTTCGGTGACTGTGTTCTGTTCCGTCTAGTAATGTCTCAATAACGTTTGTAACGTTTTGGTCAAATCCAGTTTCAAGTTTGTACTTTCGTTTGGCCACTGTTAATATTATCTGTAGAAGTATATTCTCGATCAAACACTAGTGTTTGTTGTCATTGACTACATGTCAATATCTGTATTAGATCTGTTCTCGTTTCATTTCTAAATCAGATTAATCACATTTTTATTCTACTATCACATAAAGTTAATTATTATTTGAACAGATTTCGAGATATATGTTCATTCTGACGGTTGTGTAATATCGTTTTGATAATTACTTAACTATTAGTAATATGTACGTTTGTATTTACTGTAAACGGCAAACTGTTCATATATATGTGACATGGATCTAAAATAGTTGGGGATAGTTTTTAGTATTATTTAAAAGATCAACTCATTTTTTAATTAAACATGTCCGACATTAGCGACACTGTGACCATTTTTATGATAATATGTAATGCGTACTTTTAAATTGCTTTTATCTAACCTGACTAACGCTCTACCCCCAGCGGCTGTGGTTGGAGCCTTGTCCGTCACGCTGAAGGTACGGGTTGGATTAGCACATGTGAAACGCATTTCTCGTGTCGCCCACCTTGATATTGCTGTAATTGCTTAAAGCTTCTTGAAACCCAACCCACTCACTCACTCTACCAACAATATTGCTTTGTATTTTGGTACCGCGATTGTCCATATTGGGCGATTGCAATACTTCAATGACTAGTAAGAATACCCATATAATAATACAGCACCATGTCGCCCTACAGTATTGATAGTATGATCAACATAGTTTAGACACCATGAAGATCCGGGTTAGAATTGGTCTTCAACAACCCATTTTGGCCGTTAGAGACGGCTTACGGGATCGGGGGGTCAGGCTCGCTGACGTGGACGATGCATTGTCATCGTTTCCAAATTGTGTAATTCGATGCTCATGGTGTCAATCACTGGATTGTCTCTTCTGAGCTTGATTATTTACAGACCGGCGTCACATACCTCATATATTGCAGCGTTAACAACAAACAAAGAAACATTAATACACTTCAGAAATGCTTTTGCTATTATATTTTACTTTGGTAATACGGTGTTGTTAATGCCTCAACAGTAACCATTAACCACTGTGTTGTATGCATGCACATCAGTCGGGATACCGTCAGTTTTAGCGTGCCCCATCCCCATGTATAGGAAGGCCGGACGCTGGCCCGACCAGCTGGACCCTCGCGTGTGTTTATTTCGATTCAATTACGGTTGTTTGCATAGAGGCACAAAAGGATTAACCCCACGTGCACAGTTTGGGGGACTTTCCAAACTGGAGGTCAAACTGGAGGTCAACAGGAGAGAAGGAGGGGGCATCTGGTGGTGGAAACGAAATTACACTTGGTCGAAAGTATGTTGCCTTTAGAGAACATGAAAGTAGGTGAGAGGATGTATTCTTCATCTCGGCTGTGCGGTAAGGACGCAGGGGATGATGCAGACAATGAACGTAACACATCGGAGACGTGGCTATGTCGGATAGACCTCTAGTGACGTCATCCCTTTGTTCTATAACGGCTTTTTTTCTTTGAGGAAATACTTGGGTTCAATCAAGTTGAAACCCCTGAACGACTTTGATTATTCTAACGGTAATGTCATCAAGGTTTTATCATAACAAATTCATTGACAAAACCAATACCTGGCAACAAGAGACAGAGCGACACGCCCTAAAAGGGGTTGTTGTGACAACTTAATTAACAATGTCAATATAGGGTGTGACCACTATTTGCCTTGATACAGACGAGGTTGCGGCGGTGCATTGAAGACACCAGACGATTGAAAACATCCATCTGATCCCAGACATGTTCTGTGGGAGGAGTCAATAGCCGGCCATGGCAGTAGAGCAATGTTAAGTTCCTCGTAAAAAACTGTTACAACACGTGCAACAAGTGGGCGGGCAATATACTTCTACAACGTGACGTTACGTGCCTGCATGTGCACAAAGGGCAGAACATGATCTCGAAAGATGTCGTCCCGGTAGCGTACGTACGCCATTCAAATTGCCATTACAATGAGTTGTGTTCTCCCATGCGTTGTGATGCCGCCCCATACCATTACACTTCCACCCCCAAACGGACGACGTTGAGTAACGCAAGCGTTGCTAATACGTTCTCATAGACGCCTGTAGACCCCTGCACGACCACCAGAGCTGCCCAGACGAAACCATACTGTCCCAGTCTTGTCTTCTGAACATCAGCTGCTGTCTACACCAAGCTTGGCGTGCCTGACGGTGACGTGGAAGCATAATTGTGCGTATCGCTGGACGTCGGGGTCGGATGGTGTGCTCCCTCGACCGGTTGCGTACGGTTCTTCCCCTTATTGATCTCAGCCCAGGACTGTCCGAGCTGTTTGGGATAAATTCTATAGATGCGCCAATATAATATAGTTGTCTTGTTGACGTTACACGTGGACGGGGGGCACGGGTGGCCCAGTCGTCTAAGGCGCCGCGATTCGCTGTGCAGAGTTGCGTCCCTTGGGCACGCCAGAAACCTATGATTGTGGGTTCGAATCCCGGTTCGCCCCGATTATGTTTCTAGGTTTGTCAGCACCTTACCCGTTCTCGTGGGTTTCACCGAAGTGGTAAACGTCTGAGACCTGCATCACTTCGGGCTTTCCTCCCACATTAAGCTGACACGCCGTGATATAACTGGAATACTGTTAAAAGCGGCGTAAAACCAAACTCACTCACTGTTCACATTAAAAAAACATGTGTGAGTATCATGCTCCTAACAAACACGCGAACACCCAAAATGTTCGCCGTGTATTAACATGCATCTGTTAATTGTGAATCACGCCCTTAACATGAAGGAGATGTCTTCCAGAATATGTATTAAAATTTGCATTATTACATTAAGAAAAAGTTGTTTTTTTATTGAACTTCGTATTAAGCATTGTTACTTTTTTCCGTTAGTCAAACTTAGTGAGGTCTTCCTTTTCCAGTTAGACCTGCTTTAGAGTTTTACTTCTTTCAAGTTGGACGTAAGGTTTTATTTTGAATCATACAAAAGACCTTGCTGGTATTCGTTTTGAACTCGATCCCCGGCCGCGTCATACCAAAAGACGTTAAAAGATGGTACTTGTTGTTACCCTGTCTGGTGCTCGGCATTAATGGGATAAAACAAGGACTGGTCGGCTCGGAGTCAGTATACTGTGTCTTGGTGGGGTATTCATGTTAAACTGCGGCATGGTATCTCAGTGAGCTAGCACTATAAATCGGCATCAGTCCGGACTAGTACAAGCAGCCACACACACACACACACACACACACACACACACACACACACACACGTGCATGCACGTCGCTATATACATGTAAGTGCAATAATCTTGGACGCGACGTTAAGCCCAATTTCACCTCACCTCGTTTTAAACTGTATCAATTAATTCGCATCAGATGTTGATTTTTGACTGGTTAAGAGTCAACATTTATTATTTCACATAACCTTCAACGACGTGTATCGAAGCTGCGACCTGATATAACATGTAGGGTATTGTAACCAAGTGTTTTCCCACTGAGTGAGTGAGTGAGTGAGTTTGGTTTAACGCCGCTTTTAACATTATTCCAGTTATATCACGGCAGTTATATGTCAGCTTAATGTAGGAGGAAAGCCCGAAGTGATGCAGGCCTCAGACGTTTACCACTTCGGTGAAGCCCACGAGCACGGGTTTATGCGTAGTGCAATCAAAAATCGACATTCGGTTTGTAGGCATCATGAGAAATGATTTAAAGGGGTCATAACTCGCAATCGCCAAAGGTGATCGGGCAACGACATTCCAGCCTCCTTCGACAAGGCTGGAAGCTGGACCTTTGGGGTCAGTTAACTCCTCTGCCTCGGTAAAAATGCCATCAAAGCAAAAACATAATTACGTTAATTCTTATAAATAAATCAGCATTTATAATTTCACAGACTGCTTGTTTAATCATAAACAAAGCACTGTACACAACATCAGAGACCTCGTTCAGGGCAATAACGCAACCAAAGTCCAGCCCTCCAGGGCAATAACGCAACCGAAGTCCTGCCCTCCAGGGCAATAACGCAACCAAAGTCCAGCCCTCCGGGGCAATAACGCAACCAAAGTCCAGCCCTCCAGGGCAATAACGCAACCAAAGTCCTGCCCTCCAGGGCAATGACGCAACCAAAGTCCTGCCCTCCAGGGCAATAACGCAACAAAAGTCCAGCCCTCCAGGGCAATAACGCAACCAAAGTCCAGTCCTCATTATTAGTCAATCAGGAAACAGAAGAACGCTGGTGGGCGCGGCCTAATTCTGTTTAGATTAATGGGAAGATTAATGAAAAAAGACGGTTAGCGTTTATTGCCCTTTTTATATCAGAGGTAGACAAAAAGTTCGTCTTTGATATTCTCGTTAAGCGTGGATCCAAACCTGAACAGGTAAACGATGTGTCGGATGTGGTTGTCCTTCAGTTAAACAGAGGTAGTGGATGTGGTTGTTCTTCAGTTAAACAGAGGTAGTGGATGTGGTTGTTCTTCAGTTAAACAGAGGTAGTGGATGTGGTTGTTCTTCAGTTAAACAGAGGTAGTGGATGTGGTTGTTCTTCAGTTAAACATAGGTAGTGGATGTGGTTGTTCTTCAGTTAAACATAGGTAGTGGATGTGGTTGTTCTTCAGTTAAACAGAGGTAGTGGATGTGGTTGTTCTTCAGTTAAACAGAGGTAGTGGATGTGGTTGTTCTTCAGTTAAACAGAGGTAGTGGATGTGGTTGTTCTTCAGTTAAACATAGGTAGTGGATGTGGTTGTTCTTCAGTTAAACAGAGGTAGTGGATGTGGTTGTTCTTCAGTTAAACAGAGGTAGTGTATGTGGCTGTCTTACAGTTAAACAGAGGTAGTGTATGTGGCTGTCTTACAGTTAAACAGAGGTAGTGTATGTGGCTGTCTTACAGTTAAACAGAGGTAGTGTATGTGGTTGTCCTTCAGTTAAACAGAGGCAGTGGATGTTGTTGTCTTTTAGTTAAACAGAGGCAGTGTATGTTGTTGTCGTTCAGTTAAACAGAGGCAGTGTATGTGGTTGTCCTTCAGTTAAACAGAGGCAGTGGATGTGGTTGTCTTTTAGTTAAACAGAGGCAGTGTATGTGGTTGTCATTCAGTTAAACAGAGGTAGTGGATGTGGTTGTTCTTCAGTTAAACATAGGTAGTGGATGTGGTTGTTCTTCAGTTAAACAGAGGTAGTGGATGTGGTTGTTCTTCAGTTAAACAGAGGTAGTGTATGTGGCTGTCTTACAGTTAAACAGAGGTAGTGTATGTGGCTGTCTTACAGTTAAACAGAGGTAGTGTATGTGGCTGTCTTACAGTTAAACAGAGGTAGTGTATGTGGCTGTCTTACAGTTAAACAGAGGTAGTGTATGTGGCTGTCTTACAGTTAAACAGAGGTAGTGTATGTGGTTGTCCTTCAGTTAAACAGAGGCAGTGGATGTTGTTGTCTTTTAGTTAAACAGAGGCAGTGTATGTTGTTGTCGTTCAGTTAAACAGAGGCAGTGTATGTGGTTGTCCTTCAGTTAAACAGAGGCAGTGGATGTGGTTGTCTTTTAGTTAAACAGAGGCAGTGTATGTGGTTGTCATTCAGTTAAACAGAGGTAGTGTATGTGGTTGTCCTTCAGTTAAACAGAGGTAATTAGCTTATAGTGGACGGGGTGCGATTATCCATTTGGCTGCGTGCAGCGTCCTTAGACCTGGGCAAAGGAATGCATGCTGTAAGTGTTTTATAAGGTACAGATATGAGTCTTTGCAAAGCACCATCTGTGACGATGTTAACATTTAACAGTGTGCACACTCTATGAATACAGACTAAACCTGAATGTATGTGTGTATATATGTATGTATCGCTCATCTATTTATGTTATTATTGTTCTGGTTTTAAAAACCCACAGCCGTCAGTTGCAAGATATGGTCCTGGCTCAACGATTTTGAAATTATTCTATCAGCAAATATACACATGATACCTAGTGATGATCATGTGGATTGAGCACACATTTGCGATCTGAAAACCAATTAGGTCCGCTATGTGTTGTATAGAAGTAATTCATATCAACTTATGTATATTTGTGTCATCGTATATAAACACGGTACATGACTACATTATTTGTCACAATCAACCATGTAAAAGAACGGTAACAGCATTCAATACAAAGCCTCTGAAAACGACGGCACAGAGGAAAGCGATTCAGAACTTTTCCCGTTGGCTTTGATATTCTTTGTGTCCTTGTAACAAATGTAGGCAAACATGTCCCACACGATTAGTACTTCTTCAAAAGTTTTGTGAGTGCCCTAGTCAATGCCGAATCAGTTCCCCTTGGACAGAAAACACACACAGTCCTGTCCAGGATATTGCCTCAAACATACGAACACCACGACATCAGCTGTAATTAAGATCCCACCCTTTACCCCCTAAAGGCATCATGTTGGCATGTATCAGACATACCCTAATGAATGAAATCTGCATGGTGGGGCTCGTCCATTATGACGCGAGAGGTGTACGTTGTCTGAATAAATACTCGGGTACCTATGCATGCATCCAATTAGACGCAGTGTCGACCCGGGTGGGAAAGAGAGAGGATGAAAGCTGTTGCCCCTGTCGTAGCCCTTGCACTATGTGCTGCAGGTTTCTTCACTCTAGTGCTCTACTCGACTACAAGTTCCTCGTCTGGAGGTGAGGTTTTTTTTCATATTGATTGATTTAAATTTATGATATATGAAAGTATGAAAAGTTTCCATTCATATCATTTTTATCACTTGCATTGCCTTTCACGCCCGATGCAATCTGTTTCGGCAGATAATCAAGACTTGCTATTCTCTAGCGTTGATGTTCATAATCATACTGTATTTAAGCTCAAAATAGGACATAGTCTACAAGGTATCATTAGGTCCTTCTGATAGCCTCAGCTCGAAATTACCAAAGTATCGGTTGTGAAGGACTCGTTCATAATTTGAATTAACACGGAAATACGTAGATCATTACTTAACCGTAAGTATTTTCGGTAGTTCATACCTAGTCCTAAGGGACCAAGTATTTGATACCCTGGGGGTTGATTTTTAACGCAAAAAAAAAATCCAAAAATATTCTTGCAAAAAATGCTTCAGACTGTTGAAAAAAAATTGTCTGCCACAGAATTACAAAAACAAAAATCTGGTTGGAAGCTGTGGATTAAAAAAACATAATCTCTACACAAAATCCCAGCTCCCATGTTCGGTCCCTAAGCTAGATAACCTTGGTCTGAAAGAACAACTTGAAGTACAACTTCACTTACGGCTGATCAGATAGGGCATAATTGCTTCACATTGAACTGGCGTGTGGGATCGAAACGAACCGTTGGCTTGACGATCGCGAGAGAACCCTTTATAACCACAGGGCTACCAAACTGCCTGTACTGATATTAAGCAAGTTGCTCGTTATGACATTCAACTACAAAATTACATATGAACAAAAGTGACCCTATGCAATGCTTTGGAAAAGAATGAAATGTTTGAACTAATAATATCACGAGGAATACTTTGCAAGACACAATCTGTGATACAAGCAGGAGACCTGGGTTTAAAAACCCTCGTCCGTCGATCTGCTTTTCTGAAAGCTATGTGGTGACGTCTTGGCTATAATATCTTTTTAGAGATTACTTTCATAGATAAGATTTGACTGTTTTGACGCAGTTACGAAAAATAATAAACTTGACATACTTTATGAAATATGTTAATATAATACATCATAAATCATAATACATTTCAAACATATTCGGTCTTTGAATTAATGTTTGCTCATCAGAATACTTCCAACATGTGGTAATACACCAGAATACACCCTACGTGTGGTAATACACCAGAATGCAACCTACGTGTGGTAATACACCAGAATACACCCTACGTGTGGTAATACACCGGAATACAACCTACGTGTGGTAATACACCAGAATACTACCTACGTGTGGTAATACACCAGAATACATCCTACGTGTGGTAATACACCAGAATACAACCTACGTGTGGTAATACACCAGAATACAACCTACGTGTGGTAATACATCAGAATACAACCTACATGTGGTAATACATCAGAATACAACCTGCATGTGGTAATACATCAGAATACAACCTGCATGTGGTAATACATCAGAATACAACCTACGTGTGGTAATACACCAGAATACAACCTGCATGTGGTAATACACCAGAATACAACCTACATGTGGTAATACACCAGAATACAACCTGCATGTGGTAATACATCAGAAAACAACCTGCATGTGGTAATGCATCATAATACGTCCTACAATTGGTAATACATCAAAATACATCCTACATGTGGTAACACATCAGAATATCTCCTTTATGTGGTAACACTTCAGAATACATCCTGTATGTGATGATACATCATAATACATCCTACATATGATAACGCCGTGATATAACTGGAATACTGTTGAAAGCGGCGTTAAACCCAACTCACTCACATATGATAGCACATCAGAGTACATCCTGTATGTAGTAACACATCAGAACACGTCCTGCATGTGATGATACATCATAATACATCCTAGGAGCACCTTTAGAATACAGTACCACGACTTCTCGTGAGGACGATCTCTGTCGTAGGTCACATGTCTCAAAGAGAAGCAACCAGTTTTTGTGAGAATACGTCGGACGGACGCGAACTCGCAACCTTCGGATTGTTAGCCCGACAGCTAACCGATTGAGCTACGGCAACACTGTGAAACTACATAGTCATGCCTACGACTTTACGGAAATGAACGAAAAGGGTCGACTCTAATAGGTGACGGACACTAACGAAGGTTACGGGTAGGCATGACGTCTCGTGAATTTAGTCTACGGACACTTACGAATGATCCCGATGCCATTTGGCACACTCGTCACATTCCGGAATCGACAAGATACCGAGTGGTGAGGAATGAGCCGATATGGCGCGAACTGAAAACGGCTTCAGGCGTCAGACGTCAGACGTCGAACTCGCGAGTACGCATGAATGACACGGTATTTAATCATTCGTCGGGTGGATTTTGTGACAGAAAAGTGTGGTAGGGAACACTGTAAAGATGATGTGGATAATAGTAAGAAACGATGGAGGAATAAGCATGACTAGTGACGATCACAACGGTGAGTACGCTTTTGAATCAGTACTGAAAAAAATGTAACCGGTGAAAGTGGCATGTGTGAATGTCCCAGGACAGTTTCCAGTAACCAAAATATTCGACACAAAGCCATTTCATCCTTTTTACTCGAAGTTTTTGTGTGAAGAATATAAGGAGGCGCTATAGAATCTGTAATAGCCACTAAACAAATACCTAACCCTAATGATCGTAAAGCGGTGATTGATCGTAAAGGGGATCCAAGGGCTAAGGATAGAGTTCGGGGAATCTAATAGCCACTAAACGAGTACCTAACCCTAATGATCGTGGAGGGATGATTGATCGTAAAGGGGATCCAAGGCCTAAGGATAGAGTTCGGGGTAACCTACCGTAACACTGGCGATATTTGGTTGTGTTCAGCGCCAATATAATATCCCTATTAAACTGCATTCTTGTGCATAATAATGAAAATTAATGAACCGAAAAATTAATATATGTATATATTAGTTCCCATTAATAACTATTTAGCCACTTGAATTACGAGAAAAACGAAATAAAAAATATATAAAAATAAATATGCCTTCGTAAACTAGCGCTTGCTATAAAATGCGCCGCCGCAGGCTATATTTAATTAACAAATTATTCAAAACTCTCAACATCGCTGGGCGTATTGAATGACATTGCGTGTAGAGATGATAGATCACTGAGAAGAGCTTAGGCACACTCGATGACCGCTGACGTCACAGGGAATTGTTTCGCCGGTGTGACTGGCAACAAAATACCAAACATTACGTCATAGGGTATTGTCACGTGTTTGAAAAGTTTGTAGTACTGTGTTCTAAAGTTAGGTCATTCTTTATGTGGTAATACATCAGAGTACATCCTGCATGCGGTTATACATCAGAATACATCCTTTATGGGGTTACACTTCAGAATACATCCTACATGTGGTAATACATCAGAATACATACTGCACGTGATAATACATCAGGAGACTACATGCATGTCATAATACATCAGAATACATCCTGTATGTCATAATACATCAGAATACATCCTGCATGTGGTAATACATCAGCATTTGGAATTTCACAATCGTCTGTCTCTTTTGTCAGTTTCTTTGAGAGTCACACCTCGTCACGACAAACACATAACGTGTCATATCAAATTTATGTGATACCAAGGTCTTCAAAAGGACCAGAGGAAAACTATCAGGAGGTTCTGCATATATAATAATAAAACATGAAAAGTGTCGTCGATTTTATGTCGCGTTGTCAATAGTTCGAACAAGCGGACTGTCGACATTCCCGACAACTAAAAACGTTGGATGCCCCTGGATAAAGACATCAGAATAGGCTTATAACAACTGAAGTAGCTATTTCATTATTTGAACAAGACTGTTTTCATTATACACTTGCATATGATACAGTCAGAATCGGACAATGGGCTCTGTTATTAGCAGATATTTCTTATTATTATTGAAATGGTTGCGTCGCTTCTTTTTACATCACAAATATATCAGTCGCCTGGTTTTCTGTGAGATCCGCTTCCCCACGCGCCAGTCCACCTGGCCGTAGGGAGAGGCGGTGTGGGCATCAGGCGTTAAAGGTCATCCCTATTCTCCCCTTTGATTTGCGGGATTACCACGCGTTTATCGCATCTCTCGCTGGACTGTGGGGACCCGCTGCGTGCTGGTCACTTCCTTCTTCCCATTGTGTCTCTGTTGGCCACGCGTGTCTTCATCAGCCTCCTGTTTGAATCTGACCAGTGTTTGGAGGCACGGTGTCAAGGGGAAGTTTACAAGATGCTTGTTTTAACACGCCCTTTGCGCACACAATGAGATGCTCCATATTGAGGAGACCAGGGCGTTAGTCACCAATAGTCTAGGTTAAATCTTGTGCTTCGAAACAGGAGTAAGTATACAACACAGTTGTGGTAACATGATCAGTACGATACACGTTATCATAGCTAACGCTTATCATAGGGTCTCTATAAGAAGCGTGATGCGTAACATGCATTGTTTAGAGGTATATGGTATACATTTACCCATATAATGTATAATTTTTTCGTTGCTTTGGATGACATGCCGATTGGTAGCGGGAGACAGTGATTATAAGATTTACCCTATAAATAGAGATTACTTAACGAATGTCAGATACCATTTGTGTTAAGAGTTGTTTCAAAATGTATTTATGAAAAATAATTGATAATTTGTACATGACAGACGCGAATGCAGTAATCTGTTTCTTACACACCCTATCATCGCGCCATTTTAGCATCCAATCGATGCATATCTTGTCTATTCTCATGATCGCATTGGTGCATTAATACATAAAACAGTCACGAGTGACGTCATCCGGATTACTCCATACCATTCCGACCTAGTGTGGCCCTCTATAAAAAATGTTTCCGCCATATGTGGGGATGTTCAAAGCGATGATGACAATGCAAACAAGATCAGATAAAAAAAACAATTATTTATGATTCGACCGAAGCACGAGAAAATTATCACTGAATTACAATCAGGAAAAATGTCCGTCATAATCTGAACTTAACTCATCGCCATGGAGTAGCCCATCGCGAACCTGAAATTCGATCTCACACATATATTGTAGGTTGGATATAAGTTATGTCACAGATGTCTCAGAAGACCCATTAAACCAGGTAATGTGTTAATACCTATTTTAAGGTGCAGAACATTTTAAAACATATTACTTCAGACAGTAATCATTTAGTTTTCTTTACACCGTCATATACATTCTTCAACGAAACCTTGCTATTAGTTTGCTTTTGTGTGAAATTGTATGAAACAGTAAGCTTATGAGTATTAGTTTAGTTGGCATTCACAAGTCAACACAGTGGCAAACATACCATGAAAATAGTTTCGGGAATTTCAACAGAGCAACATACTCAGTAAAGGCGATGACAGTCACATTGAACGCAATGACAACCAGTCAACGCAGTGACAAACAGTCACCGCAGTGACAAACAATCAACGCAGTGACAAATAGTCAACGCAGTGATAAACAGTCAAGGCAGTGATAAACAGACAACGCAGTGACAAACAGCCAACGCAGTGAAAAACAATCAACGCAGTGACAAACAGCCAACGCAGTGACAAACAGCCAACGCAGTGACAAACAGTCAACGCAGTGACAAACATTCATCGCAGTGACAAACAGTCAACGCAGTGACAAACAGTCAACGCAGTGACAAACAATCAACACAGTTACAAACATTCATCGCAGTGACAAACAGTCAACGCAGTGACAAACAGTCAACGCAGTGACAAGCAGTCAACGCAGTGACAAAAAGTCAACGCAGTGACAAACAGTCAACGCAGTGATAAACAGCCAACGCAGTGACAAACAATCAACGCAGTGACAAACAATCAACGCAGTGACAAACAATCAATGCAGTGACAAACAATCAACGCAGTGACAAACAATCAACACAGTTACAAACATTCATCGCAGTGACAAACAGTCAACGCAGTGACAAACAGTCAAGGCAGTGACAAGCAGTCAACGCAGTGACAAAAAGTCAAGGCAGTGACAAACAGTCAAAGCAGTGATAAACAATCCACGCAGTGACAAACAATCAACGCAGTGACAAACAGTCAACGCAGTGACAAGCAGTCAACGCAGTGACAAAAAGTCAATGCAGTGACAAACAGCCAATGCAGTGACAAACAATCAACGCAGTGACAAACAATCAACGCAGTGACAAACAATCAACACACTTACAAACATTCATCGCAGTGACAAACAGTCAACGCAGTGACAAACAGTCAACGCAGTGACAAGCAGTCAACGCAGTGACAAAAAGTCAACGCAGTGACAAACAGTCAATGCAGTGACAAACAATCAACGCAGTGATAAACAATCAACGCAGTTACAAACAGTCAACGCAGTGACAAACAGTCAATGCAGTGACAAGCAGTCAACGCAGTGACAAAAAGTCAACGCAGTGACAAACAGTCAACGCAGTGATAAACAGCCAAGGCAGTGACAAACAATCAACGCAGTGACAAACAATCAACGCAGTGACAAACAGTCATCGCAGTTACAAAAAGTCAACGTAATGACAGTCAAGGCAATGACAAACAGCCAACGCAGTTGCAAAATGTCAACGCAGTGACAAACAATCAACGCAGTGACAAACAATCAACCCTGATTGAAACAGTAAGCTTATAAGTATTAGTTTAGTTGGCATTCACAAGTCAACACAGTGGCAAACATACAATGAAAACAGTTTCGGGCAATTTCAACAGAGCAACACACTCAGTGAAGGCGATGACAGTCACATTAAACGCAATGACAACCAGTCATCGCAGTGACAAACAGGCAACGCAGTGACAAACAGTCAACGCAGTGACAAACAGTCAACGCAGTGATAAACAGTCATCACAGTGACAAACATTCATCGCAGTGACAAACAGTCAACGCAGTGACAAACAGTCAACGCAGTTACAAGCAGTCAACGCAGTGACAAACAGTCAACGCAGTGATAAACAGTCATCGCAGTTACAAACATTCATCGCAGTGACAAACAGTCAACGCAGTGACAAACAGTCAACGCAGTGATAAGCAGTCAACGCAGTGACAATAAGTCAACTCAGTGACAAACAGCCAACGCAGTGACAAACAGTCAACGCAGTGATAAACAGCCAACGCAGTGACAAACAGTCAACGCAGTGACAAACAGTCAACGCAGTGATAAACAGCCAGTGCAGTGACAAACAATCAACGCAGTGACAAACAATCAACGCAGTGACAAACAGTCGACGCAGTTACAAAAAGTCCACGTAATGACAGTCAAGGCAATGACAAACAGCCAACGCAGTTGCAAAAAGTCAACGCAGTGACAAACAGTCAAGGCAATGACAAACAGTCAACGCAGTGACAAACAGTCAACGCAATGACAAACAGTCAACGCAGTGACAAACAGTCAACGCAGTGATAAACAGCCAACGCAGTTGCAAAAGGTCAAGGCAATGACAAACAGTCAACGCAGTGACAAACAGTAAACGCAGTGACAAACAGTCAACGTAGTGACAAACAGTCAACGCAGTGATAAACAGCCAACGCAGTTGCAAAAAGTCAAGGGAATGACAAACAGTCAACGCAGTGACAAACAGTCAACGCAGTGACAAACAGTCAACGCAGTGATAAACAGCCAGCGCAGTGACAAACAGTCAACGCAGTGACAAACAGTCAACGCAGTGACAAACAGTCAACGCAGTGAAAAACAATCAACGCAGTGACAAACAGTCAACGCAGTGATAAACAGTCAACGCAGTGATAAACAGTCAACGCAGTGACAAACAGTCAACGCAGTGATAAACAATCAACGCAGTGACAAACAGTCAACGCAGTGATAAACAGCCAGCGCAGTTACAAACAGTCAACACAGTGATAAACAGTTAACGCAGTGATAAACAGCCAGCGCAGTGATAAACAGTCAACGCAGTGATAAACAGCCAGCGCAGTGATAAACAGCCAGTGCAGTAACAAACAGTCAACGCAGTGATAAACAATCAACGCAGTGACAAACATTCATCGCAGTGACAAACAGTCAACGCAGTGACAAACAGTCAACGCAGTGATAAACAGTCAACGCAGTGATAAACAGCCAGCGCAGTGACAAACAGTCGACGCAGTGACAAACAGTCAACGCAGTGACAAACAGCCAGCGCAGTGACAAACAGTCAACGCAGTTACAAACAGTCAACGCAGTGACAAACAGTCAACGCAGTGACAAACAGCCAGCGCAGTGACAAACAGCCAGTGCAGTGACAAACAGCCAGCGCAGTGACAAACAGTCAACGCAGTTACAAACAGTCGACGCAGTTACAAACAGTCAACGCAGTGACAAACAGCCAGCGCAGTGACAAACAGCCAGCGCAGTGACAAACAGTCAACGCAGTGACAAACAGTCAACGCAGTTACAAACAGTCAACGCAGTGACAAACAGTCAACGCAGTGACAAACAGCCAGCGCAGTGACAAACAGCCAGCGCAGTGACAAACAGTCAACGCAGTGATAAACAGTCAACGCAGTGATAAACAGTCAACGCAGTGACAAACAGTCGACGCAATGACAAACAGTCAACGCACTGACAAACAGTCAACGCAGTGATAAACAGCCAACGCAGTTGCAAAAGGTCAAGGCAATGACAAACAGTCAACGCAGTGACAAACAGTCAAGGCAGTGACAAACAGTCAACGTAGTGACAAACAGTCAACGCAGTGATAAACAGTCAACGCAGTTGCAAAAAGTGAAGGGAATGACAAACAGTCAACGCAGTGACAAACAGTCAACGCAGTGACAAACAGTCAACGCAGTGATAAACAGCCAGCGCAGTGACAAACAGTCAACGCAGTGACAAACAGTCAACGCAGTGACAAACAGTCAACGCAGTGAAAAACAATCAACGCAGTGACAAACAGTCAACGCAGTGATAAACAGTCAACGCAGTGATAAACAGTCAACGCAGTGACAAACAGTCAACGCAGTGATAAACAATCAACGCAGTGACAAACAGTCAACGCAGTGATAAACAGCCAGCGCAGTTACAAACAGTCAACGCAGTGATAAACAGTCAACGCAGTGATAAACAGCCAGCGCAGTGACAAACAGTCAACGCAGTGATAAACAGCCAGCGCAGTGATAAACAGCCAGTGCAGTTACAAACAGTCAACGCAGTGATAAACAATCAACGCAGTGACAAACATTCATCGCAGTGACAAACAGTCAACGCAGTGACAAACAGTCAACGCAGTGACAAACAATCAACACAGTGACAAACAGTCAACGCAGTGACAAACAGCCAGCGCAGTGACAAACAGCCAGCGCAGTGACAAACAGTCAACGCAGTGACAAACAGTCAATGCAGTGACAAACAGCCAGCGCAGTGACAAACAGCCAGCGCAGTGACAAACAGCCAGCGCAGTGACAAACAGTCAACGCAGTGACAAACAGCCAGCACAGTGATAAACAATCAACGCAGTGATAAACAGTCAACGCAGTGACAAACAGTCAACGCAGTGACAAACAGCCAGCGCAGTGACAAACAGCCAGCGCAGTGACAAACAGTCAACGCAGTGATAAACAGTCAACGCAGTGACAAACAGCCAGCGCAGTGACAAACAGTCAACGCAGTGACAAACAGCCAGCGCAGTGACAAACAGTCAACGCAGTGACAAACAGCCAGCACAGTGATAAACAATCAACGCAGTGATAAACAGTCAATGCAGTGACAAACAGCCAGCGCAGTGACAAACAGCCAGCGCAGTGACAAACAGCCAGCGCAGTGACAAACAGTCAACGCAGTGACAAACAGCCAGCACAGTGATAAACAATCAACGCAGTGATAAACAGTCAACGCAGTGACAAACAGTCAACGCAGTGACAAACAGCCAGCGCAGTGACAAACAGCCAGCGCAGTGACAAACAGTCAACGCAGTGATAAACAGTCAACGCAGTGATAAACAGCCAGCGCAGTGACAAACAGTCAACGCAGTGACAAACAGCCAGCACAGTGATAAACAATCAACGCAGTGATAAACAGTCAACGCAGTGACAAACAGTCAACGCAGTGACAAACAGTCAACGCAGTGATAAACAGTCAACGCAGTGACAAACAGTCAACGCAGTGACAAACAGCCAGCGCAGTGACAAACAGCAAGCGCAGTGATAAACAGTCAACGCAGTTATAAACAGTCAACGCAGTGATAAACAGCCAGCGCAGTGATAAACAGCCAGCGCAGTGATAAACAGCCAGCGCAGTGACAAACAGTCAACGCAGTGATAAACAGCCAGCACAGTGATAAACAATCAACGCAGTGATAAACAGCCAGCGCAGTGACAAACAGTCAACGCAGTGACAAACAGTCAGCGCAGTGACAAACAGCCAGCGCAGTGATAAACAGCCAGCGCAGTGACAAACAGTCGACGCAGTGATAAACAGCCAGCGCAGTGATAATCAGCCAGCGCAGTGATAAACAGCCAACGCAGTGATAAACAGCCAGCGCAGTGACAAACAGTCGACGTAGTGATAAACAGTCAGCGCAGTGATAAACAGCCAGCGCAGTGATAAACAGCCAACGCAGTGATAAACAGCAAGCGCAGTGACAAACAGTCGACGCAGTGATAAACAGTCAGCGCAGTGACAAACAGCCAGCGCAGTGATAAACAGCCAGCGCAGTGATAAACAGCCAACGCAGTGATAAACAGGCAGCGCAGTGATAAACAGCCAGCGCAGTGACAAACAGTCAACGCAGTGATAAACAGCCAGCGCAGTGACAAACAGCCAGCGCAGTGATAAACAGCCAGCGCAGTGACAAACAGTCAACGCAGTGATAAACAGCCAGCGCAGTGATAAACAGCCAGCGCAGTGACAAACAGTCAACGCAGTGATAAACAGCCAGCGCAGTGACAAACAGTCAACGCAGTGACAAACAGTCAGCGCAGTGACAAACAGCCAGCGCAGTGACAAACAGTCAACGCAGTGACAAACAGTCAGCGCAGTGACAAACAGTCAACGCAGTGACAAACAGCCAGCGCAGTGACAAACAGTCAGCGCAGTGACAAACAGCCAGCGCAGTGACAAACAGTCAACGCAGTGACAAACAGCCAGCACAGTGATAAACAATCAACGCAGTGATAAACAGTCAACGCAGTGACAAACAGTCAACGCAGTGATAAACAGCCAGTGCAGTGATAAACAATCAACGCAGTGACAAACAGTCAACGCAGTGATAAACAGTCAACGCAGTGATAAACAGCCAGCGCAGTGACAAACAGCCAGCGCAGTGATAAACAGCCAGCGCAGTTACAAACAGTCAACGCAGTGACAAACAGTCGACGCAGTTACAAACAGTCAACGCAGTTACAAACAGTCAACGCAGTGACAAACAGTCAACGCAGTGACAAACTGCCAGCGCAGTGACAAACAGCCAGCGCCGTGACAAACAGTCAACGCAGTGACAAACAGTCAACGCAGTGATAAACAGCCAGCGCAGTGACAAACAGTCAACGCAGTGACAAACAGTCAGCGCAGTGACAAACAGTCAACGCAGTGATAAACAGTCAACGCAGTGACAAACAGCCAGCGCAGTGACAAACAGTCAACGCAGTGACAAACAGTCAACGCAGTGACAAACAGTCGACGCAGTGACAAACAGTCGACGCAGTTACAAACAGTCAACGCAGTTACAAACAGTCAACGCAGTGATAAACAGTCAACGCAGTGACAAACAGTCAACGCAGTGACAAACAGTCGACGCAGTTACAAACAGTCAGCGCAGTGACAAACAGTCAACGCAGTGACAAACAGTCGACGCAGTGACAAACAGTCGACGCAGTTACAAACAGTCAACGCAGTTACAAACAGTCAACGCAGTGATAAACAGTCAACGCAGTGACAAACAGTCGACGCAGTGACAAACAGTCGACGCAGTTACAAACAGTCAACGCAGTGACAAACAGTCAACGCAGTGACAAACAGTCAACGCAGTGATAAACAGCCAGCGCAGTGACAAACAGTCAACGCAGTGACAAACAGTCAACGCAGTGATAAACAGTCAACGCAGTGACAAACAGTCAACGCAGTGATAAACAGCCAGCGCAGTGACAAACAGCCAGCGCAGTGACAAACAGCCAACGCAGTTGCAAAAAGTCAAGGCAATGACAAACAGTCAACGCAGTGACAAACAGTCAACGCAGTGACAAACAGACAACGCTGTGACAATGACACTGGATGCAGTCAACGCTGTCAATGACTAATGACAGTCAAGCTTAACACAACGTCTTTATCACTTTTCTCATTAGACACAGACCAATCCAACACAGTAACACTCAAATCGAAACGCAGTCCAACTGAACGCAGTGACTCACAATGTTAATATTACGGAATTGTAAAGGGTTTTTAAAAACTTAAATCATTTTTGTTTTGCTTATTTCAACAAATTCAGCACTCTGTGTCCTTCATAATTCATATTTGGGTTCTCTACTTTGATGAATTGATTTTTCCCGTTACTGTATGTGTCATATGTAATGTCAATATAGAGCATACATCATATGTAATGTCAATATAGAGCACACATCTGTGGCAGTTTGCCTCTTAGGTGGACATGTTTTACGCCATAAAGGTTACCTACTTGCATAAAAGTATTCAACGTGTAGATCTTTATGTATAGCACATCCAAGTGTGTCAATAGTATGTCAGGGGGGAAATTTCCCGCCTTTATAATGACAAAGCTACAACGCCCACCTTGAGACGAATGCACAAATATACCATATTGACATCAAATATTTAACTCTCAGGCACAAACATACCTACTTTTCAGAAAGAATCGCTATTGTGATCCGTTTGTTTAGAATGGACGTCCAAGTGAGAAAAAGTTAATACAATCTATTCTAGACGCTGGCTGTTTTCTGTGGCGGTATTTCTATCGACTAACGTGGTGTTGGGGAGCGATCAGATGAATATGCGTGGTTGGTGTACTGAATCACATTTACAAGCGCACAAGGAGATGGTTTAAGCACTTCAATGCCACTCGAACTCCAATTGTTATGTGTTTGGTGTACATGCGATTAAGGTTAATATACGTGTACAATCGACTTAATCCCTCGTAAAAGTGTTGAAGTGTTAACCACATGGGTTGAGGGACTGAGCATTAATGATATCTATCCATATCAAATCATCATTTATATCACGATTTACTGTTAAAAGAAAAGCTGAAAATACTTAAATATTATCTCTGTCTCGGCAAAACGTGTACTTAGATGAGATGGATAGACAGAGTGTAAACTGTTAACAGATCCGACAATACATCACTTCCAGGGTAGTAATTTCATAGTAGTGTGATATGTTAGTATTATTATTAGTAGTAGTATCATCATCATCATCATCATCACCAACGTGACTAACGACGACAATCCACTATTCCATTACTATTAAGATGGTAAAAAACAATATTGAATAGGTTAAACTGTTGTAATAAACTGAGGGGAAAACGAAAGTATACCGAGTTTGTTTTTAATGTAATTGAAATTTGAAAGAACACTTCTATCATTTGATTATGTCTATTTAACCGTCACTCATTCCTGCAACAGTTTGGAAAATGTAATATGTGTCTGGGTAATTTTTGTGTAAAAATAAATTGGTTCAATGACGACTGGGATAAGTAATGAATTTGCACAAATTTGTGCTGATAAAAGTACATTTATTGATTTTCAAAGATAAGATGTCTAAGATACCCACCAACAGTTGTGTATTATGCGAGTTTTCTTTTGCACTTTTATTAGGTTTAAATCAAATTATTTATTTTTTTAAATGAAACCCCGTAGAAACATGTTTGAGTATTGATTAAGCGGCGGTAGTTCATGTTTTGGATATGATATCGCTAACTTCAGTATTTTCATTTGCAAATCAAACATAATGATAACATCAACAGAGAGCAATTTTTTGCTCCTCAGTTTAATATTGCGACAGTTAATTAAGTACCTCTATCTTCCTACAATGAAGATTTCCTAATATTTTTCGGCAATATCGCAAAGTCTGAAGCGTGTGCCATGTATTGGAGTCACTATATGTACTATCGATTGTGTACATGTATCGCGATATCGATATTAACTGTTGATATTTGTACTGGTCATCGATGTATTGACATCGATTCTTGGACAAGTGCATTGATGGCTCGATCGGTGGTTTGGCCCTTAATTATTATCGTTATAATAATTATTGTAAAAAATTGTTATTATATATATGAATTATATGTATCGTTTGTTTGTTTCAGGTCATAAGCAGGAAGCTCTACTCCGCAAAGCAAGAATGGTATGTTAATTGCAAGAATAAAAGACCGAAAAGACCAACTAACTGCTTCAAAATATTTAGATAATGTCTAAGGACCGTTAAGAAACATAAGTGAACACTGATTTAAGAAATGTCTCATAACACCTTTCTTTACATTTATCGTTCTAGATAAGAAAAAATAAATATTTTTATTATTATTATTTATTTTATTTATTTTTTATTTTTTATTTTATTTTATTTTTTTTTTGGGGGGGTCGGGTAACCTACTGGTTAAAGCATTCGCTCGCCACACCGAAGACCCGGGTTCGAATCCCGACATGGGTACAATGTGTGAAACCCATTTCTGGTGTCCCCCGCCGTGAAATTGCTGTAATATTGCTAAAAGCGGCGTAAATACCATACTCACTCACTCACTCTAGATATATTGGCATATTGGCGTATACTAAATAAACTGCCTGGCAAAAGAAAATTAAAATTAGTTTTGACCAACATATTACAAACGTTACCCGAACCATACCAGGCTGAAAACTGCCCCCGATACATCATAAACTTAACATTGAAAAAACGACTATGCTATGCATCACCATCGAATAGCCATGTATTACAAGGGCGGATCCAGTATTTTTAAAAGGGAGTTTCTAAAGATTCATTGTGTATGAGCATAGATTGAGGAGGCCTTTCATAGAGGAGAATACTGAACGATGGAAGATGATGCTGTTAGTGTGAGTGAAGTCAGCGTCTTATAAAGGAGAGAGTTTAGGGGTGGCTGTCTCGTTTCTATGTTGGAAGCATCAACGAATACTTGACATACACAGAGAACATTTGTGATGAAGACGTCATTAATAATTGGTATTAATCAATAATATATACTTGATATCACATGTTAAAGTGCAAGTATCATGTGATAGTGATAGATGTTTCTTGCATCATTATGTGGCCAGTATGATGTACATCGATGGCAGAGAAAAACAGTGCGGGGAACATTAACTTAACGCTGTTGCGCTCAATTAAAAGTATGTATTTTGAGGTCGGTATTTCTAACAACCAAAACGAATCTTGAAAGCGCTAACGAGGAGGGAAGGCTTATTTAGCACTGCAGGCCGGGTGTGTAAGCTGATTGGGTAATACGACTATAGACATGCATTATGTTACAAAGAACATGCATTTGTAAGCGTGTATCAATGGTATGACAACGTGAAAGTCTCTGTGGTAGTCTCTCATTTGTTTTGTTCTTTCTCCGACGGGGCGGTCGGGTAGCCTAGTGGTTAATGCGTTTGCTCGTCACGCCGAAGACCCTGGTTCGATTCCCGACATGGGTACAATGTGTAAAGCCCATTTCTGGTGTCCCCGCCGTGATATTGCTGGAATGTTGCTAAAAGCGGCGTAAAACCATACTCACTCACTCACTCTTTCTCCGAACGTCTGATCAGGTCGCCAACTCATTCAGGTGCGAATGAACCACGATCAGCATTATCGTTGATACACTTGTCTAAATGATATATACTCTTTTGCTGTATATAATATATTGCTGCAAGTGTTTACTGGGCGGACAATATTGACAACAACATTGGTTGTAATATGAGCACAGAATAAATCTTTTGTTACAGTTACAGTGAGTTAGATGGGTTTAACGCCGATTTTAACAGTATTCCAGTTACATCACGGCGTGTCAGCTTAATGTGGGAGGAAAGCCCGAAGTAATGCAGGTCTCAGACGTTTACCACTTCGGTGAAATCCACGAGCACGGGCATGGTGCTGACAAACGTAGAAACATAATCGGGGCGAACCGGGATTCGAACCCACAATCATAGGTTTCTGGCATGCCCAAGGGACGCAACTCTGCACAGCGAATCGCGGCGCCTCAGACGACTGGGCCACCCGTGCCCCCTACAGTTACAGAGCCTTTTACATAACTATAATCTATCTCTATAACCATTCCTTGACCACAGTCCTATTTTAGAAACTGATGAGTCTGTTGGATGTCTTTTAACGAACCCTTATATATGGGAACCTTTTGAGAAACGCGCGAAGACGTGATTTTCAGGTGAACAATTGACTTGCCTTAGCGTGTGTTTGTGACGAATGTCACCGGTGGGGCAGAACTCTCGTTCGTTTTGCGAATACTATCATCACTATTTGAAAGTGATTTATAAACACATGTTCATGATATAGTCGGAATCGTACTATCGACTTTTATTTTTATTGGACATGGAAAGGGTTTTGTCGCTTTATTTACAGGAAAAGCTACTGTTTATGATAATGTCACTAGCGGAGTGTGTGGGATTTTACGCGCTGGTTTGATCATGTACACAACGAGAATTTTCAGCTCGTTAAACCCGCTACTGATATATGCAAATCATACCGTTCACAAGTTAAAGGCCCGTAAAGATCCGGGTTATATAGAATAGGTCTTCAGCAACCCATGTTTGACGTATCAGGCGACTATGCTTGTCGTAAGAGGCGAATGACTGTACCGGGTGGTCAGGCTCGCTGACTTGGTTGATGCATGTCCTCGATCCCAATTGCGTGGATCGATGCTCATGATGTCAATCACTGGATTGTCTGGTCCAGACTCGATTATTTACAGACCGCCGTCATATAGCTGGAATATTTCTGAGTGCGACGTTAAACAACAACCAAACAAAGAAATAAGCACTGGTTAAAAGGCAATATCTTTAATATGTGTGACCTATCACGTGACCGCCATCGGACTGTGAGTATGGTATGAATGAGATCGTCAATTAGGGCGTGACAAGTCACGTGAACTCATTATGACGTCATGATATCCGCCCAGCCGATTTTGTCTGAGGTTTCACATGACCGCGACTGGCCAATCAATACCTAGATTCTATAGCGAATAATACTACAGTAATTAATTTCCTGTAATACTGCTTCAGGTCTGCGACTCCAAGTATTCCAGTATCCGAACAGACCATACTATGTGTCTGACAGACGCTGCCGGAAGTTCTGAAGTGGTCCTCACAGCTCAGGACATACAAAACATCGTGGACAGACATAACCAGCACAGACAGGAGGAGACAACTGCTGCTAGCATGCCTATGGTGGTAGGTATATAGTGAATCTCACCCTCGTGTCTTTTGATATCAAATATATCAACACGAGTTGATAAAAGTGGAAAAATTCCGAGGCTTGCCGAGGATTTTTGCCACTTTTATCAACGAGTGTGGTGTGGTAACCAGTGACGTCACAATGGTCTGCAAAGCATTGTGATGTAATTTCACGGAGCCAGTTTGGATGATAAATCACAAGGAACACTTGTGACGGGAGACATGGCATGGGTCACAACTTCGTTATTGTTTGTAACAGTGTTCTGGCCTACTTCTTGCCCGTCATCAGATGAAGACTGAAAAGGAGTTTCGTACATACTCGTTTCCATCTTCCCGAGGCAAGGGCGTTAACTGACTTCGACTTTTATCGCCAGTTAACTCCCTTGCCTCGGGAAGATGATAAGTTTCATGACTTCATGAACTTCTACTTCTAAATGCCAGTCAAATACTTCCCTTACATAGGGAATATCGGGACATGGTGCTCACATATCTTAATTCTCACTCTCGTGGACAATATACACATACCACAGTTTGGGCTGGACACAATGGTTGATGACATATTCTCCTGGAACTTTCTGTGTTAAGTTGTTTTTAGTGATCGACCATTTGCTATGGGGGCCTGGGATTTTGTGAAGAATCTAATTTGTGTTAGAAACAAATAATTTGTCCTCAGATTTGTCCTCAGAAAATATTTAATAATATATTGCTTGGTTCCTCCTTTCACAGACAACATTACATTGACTGGTTCCTCCTCCAAATACAATATTACATTGCTTGTTTCTCCTCTCACAGACAATATGACATTGCCTGGTTCCTTCTGTCACGGACAATGTTACATTGCTTGTTTCTCCTTTCACAGGCAATATAACATTGACTGGTTCCCCCTGTCACGGACAATATTACATTGCTTGTTTCTCCTGTCACGGACAATATTACATTGCTTGGTTTCTCCTTCAAAGACAATATTACATTGCTTGGTTCCCCCTGTCACTGACATTATTACATTGCTTGGTTCCTCCTTCAAAGACAATATGACATTGCTTAGTTCCTCCTTTCAGAGACAATATAACATTGCCTGGTTCCTCCTCCAAATACAATACATTGCTTGTTTCTCCTCTCACAAAAAATATTACATTGCTTTTTCCCCTTGTCACGGACAATATGACATTGCTTGGTCCTGTCACAGAAAATATAACATTGCTTGGTTCCCCTGTCACGGATAAAATAACATTGATTGGTTCCTCCTCTCACAGAAGGAAATTGGTTTTTTTAAACTCTAACCAAAAATATCCTATCCTATCTATAAGATATTTTTTCCAGTCTTGGGACGAGGAAGTTGCTGTTATTGCTGCTAAGTGGGCGCGCCAGTGTACGGCAGGACATGAGGCATCGGGAACAATGAGAGCTGCCAGTGGTAAGTACCGGTCAACGTCACACGCATTGCTCATACAGTATATCAGCAATAATCTACACTTTGTTAAAGAACATTTGAGTTTTTCGAATCTGATCCAGATTTTAAGTTATTACTCATAATCAGGATACTGCCTCATTTAGTCGAGAAATGTCCAGATCTCTGTACCACGTAGTGGGCTAAAGCGCCGATACATCTGATTAAAGCTAGTTTTTAACTTGTTTAAGCTGGGCCTATCGATATCTGTCGCAGGGCAGGAGCACTGCTTTGTTGTGTCAAGCAATATTGTTTTTACAAACTGTATGAGCAGCTGGTGCTGTCGGTAGGGCAGGATATGCTCGCCCTTTTCGCGCACACCTGGTGTCATCACTGGTGTTTAGTGGTCCATTTTTTTATAATTTCCACAGTTATTTGCCCTTTACGCCAAGTGGAATCTGTTTTGGCAGAGAATCTTGGCTGGTTATTCTCTTGCATTGACAACTTATGTTTCATTTTTGTGTGTAAACAATATTTCCCAATGTATTCGAGCTCTTTCTCAGCAATAACTTGTTTTGGGAGTTGAAGTTAATTTCGTTATTGTACATGTACAAATTTTAACTCGTATGTTGACTAAATGTGCAGATTTGTTTTGTTTGTTTGTTTGTTGTTTAACGCCGCACTCAGCAATATTCCAGCTATAAGACGGCTGTCTGCAAATAATCGTGTCTGGACCAGATAATCCAGCGATTGACATCATGAGCATCGATCCACACAATTGGGATACGATGATATGCATCAACCAAGTCAGCAAGCCTGACCACCCGATCCCGTTAGTCGTCTCTTACGACAAGCATATTCGACACCCCCATCTTCTAAGAGAGCCTTAAGTATAAACATACCATGAAACTGTCCGGTGTTTGAAATAGGTCTCTTGTATCTGTTCATAGGGTCGAGAGAAACGTTTCATTTATATGTGTAAAATAGTGTTACAGTTACCACCGCCTTGTACAAGGGAGAGATGGGTGTGGAATGCGGAAGTACATAAATAATCAATCTGTTATTGGCCAGTCGGGGATACGCTGGTACCAAATAAACGTTGGTACCACACTCATTTCGCCTCCGTTATGTGTACTGTTGTTCAATGAGAACATATTACTGTCGAGAGACACGTGTTGTAGACATGGGTTGGTTGGATTGCTGTTTTACGCCGCACTCAGCAGTATTCCAGCTATATGACGGCGGTCTGTAAATAATCGAGTCTGGAGCAGACAATCCAGTAATTAACATCATGAGCATCGATCCACGCAATGGGATACGATGACATGCATCAACCAAGTCAGCGAGCCTGACCACCCGATCCCGTTAGTCGCCTCTTACGACAAGCATAGTCACCTTTTACGGCAAGCATGGGTTGCTGAAGATCTGTTCCACCCAGGATCTTCACGGGTAGTGTAGATTTGTGGAACATTTGGTTAGGTGTGCACTTGAACCGAGTGATTTCAAGAATGAGGCTGAGATTAAATATTCAACAGGCTAAACCTACAGCAGTGATGACAGAAATGTTGATTTACTTGAACCAAAGAACGGTTATATGACTACTATGCCGCACAAATACATCAAAATATATTTTGGCTGACTTTTATATGTAACAATAGCTACAGTGTGCAACCACTTTGCTTCAAGAGAGAACTTTAGAATCAAGCATTATTCAGGATGTTGGTTTCATAAAAGGATTTGTAATCATTATGTCAATAGATTCCTCATCCTACCCGTGAAGACGCGGATGGAGAATAGGTCTTCAGGCGACTAACGGGATCGGGTGGTCAAACGCGCTGACTTTGTGGATGCACTACATGTGTGGATTGGGTAACCAGGGTCGGTAAAAATTGATTGTGCGTCATCGTACCGCAACAGCGTGAAACGTTGCTCACCATATCAATCACTGGATCTTCTGTTCCAGACTCGAGTATTTACACTGCCGTTATATTGTGTGCGCGTTAAGCAGCAGACAAACACAAAATCGCTAAATATAGCACATGACTGTGTCATTACGGTTGTTGGAGGAATCGGTTCTTTGCGATCAGTTCTATGGATGTCTTCTGAATGTCAAGAAACCTTTTATTGTCAGCAAACTGGTGAGGTATTGGAAATCTTCGACTAAAAGGTTACTTTCCTTAGCGTTGCAAGGATCCGGTCAACGTTGGTTCTAATCCCACATTGAACACAAAATGCCTTTAAGAAAGTTATAAAATGTCACAAATGTTATGTTTGGGATAACATTTGTTAGTAAAGTACAGATTCTTGTATTTTTTGGGTTGAGTCCCGTCCGGGATTCGAACCCACACTGCCAGAGTGAGGCACCTAATCGCCAGCACACAAAGTCAGCGATCTAACCCACTCAGCCACCGAGGCGTTCACAAAAAGTAGTCCGACAAGTGGTAGTTGTACTTTGTGTACCCCTCTGACAAGTATAAATTGGCACGGCTCCCATGGCCGAAAGCTAGGAACACTAAATGCCATTTAGAAAGTGGTCAAATCTAACAACTGTTGCATACACATTAAGTACAGATTCTAGAAGTGTTTTGGGATGAGTCCCATCCAGGACTAGTTGTCGGACCTTCCTTTTGTGGAAGCCTCGATGGCTGGGTAGGTTAGATCGCTGTCCACCAAAGGGATCAATGGCTAAGACCGGCGTCACTGCCTTTAAAAAACATGTCACCCTAACTCGCCGTTATTTGACTGATTTACTGTTAAAAGCCAATGCACTCACTCCTTCACAGCAATCCCTGGTGTGGCCATAGGTCAGAACGTGGCCTGGGGTTACAGCGACTTTCTCAGCGCTATAACAGATGGATGGCAGGGAGAGAAGGCCTGGTTCGAGTACGGGACAGGATCCACCACTGGGGAAGCAGTGGGCCACCACACACAGGTCAGTGAGCAACGCCACCTCAGCATCAGCATCACTACACCCCAAGCTCCATCTCTGTACCACCAACATCACTTCGCCACCAACATAATCGTAACAACACCAACATCATCACTTCGCCACCAACATCATCACAACACCACCAACGTAATCGCAACAACATCATCACTACACCATCAACGTCATCACTACACCACCAACGTCATCACAACACCACCAACATAATCGTAACAACACCAACATCATCACTACACCACCAACACCACTACACTACCACCACCATCACAACACCACCAACGTAATCGCAACAACGTCCCCAATACACCACCAACGTCATCAATACACCACCAACGTCATCACTACACCACCAACATCACTACACCACCAACATCACTACACTACAAACATCACTACACCACCAACATCACTACACCACAAACATCACTACACCACCAACATCACTACACAACCAACGTCCCCAATACACCACCAACGTCATCACTACACCACTAACGTCATCACTACACCACCAACATCACTACACCACCAACATCACTACACCACCAACATCACTACACCACAAACATCACTACACCACCAACATCACTACACAACCAACGTCCCCAATGCACCACCAACGTCATCACTACACCACCAACGTCATCACTACACTACCAACATCACTACACCACCAACATCACTACACCACCAACATCACTACACCACCAACATCACTATACCACCAACATCAATACACCACCAACATCACTACACCACCAACATCACTACACCACCATCATCACTACACCACCAACATCACTACACCACCAACGTCATCACTACACTACCAACATCACTACACCACCAACATCACTACACCACCAACATCACTACACCACCAACTTCATCACTACACCACCAACATCACTACAGCGCCAACATCACCACTACACCACCAACATCACTACACCACCAACTTCATCACTACACCACCAACATCACTACACCACCAACTTCATCACTACACCACCAACATCACTACAGCGCCAACATCACCACTACACCACCAACATAACTACACCACCAACTTCATCACTACACCACCAACATCACTACACCACCAACGTCATCACTACACTACCAACATCACTACACCACCAACATCACTACACTACCAACATCACTACACCACCAACATCACTACACCACCAACATCACTACACCACCAACTTCATCACTACACCACCAACATCACTACACCACCAACGTCATCACTACACTACCAACATCACTACACCACCAACATCACTACACCACCAACATCACTACACCACCAACTTCATCACTACACCACCAACATCACTACAGCGCCAACATCACCACTACACCACCAACATCACTACACCACCAACGTCATCACTACACTACCAACATCACTACACCACCAACATCACTACACCACCAACATCACTACACCACCAACTTCATCACTACACCACCAACATCACTACAGCGCCAACATCACCACTACACCACCAACATCACTACACCACCAACGTCATCACTACACCACCAACATCATCACTACACCACCAACATCACTACAGCGCCAACATCACCACTACACCACCAACATCACTACACCACCAACTTCATCACTACACCACCAACATCACTACACCACCAACGTCATCACTACACCACCAACATCACTACACCACCAACATCACTACACCACCAACATCACTACACCACCAACTTCATCACTACACCACCAACATCACTACAGCGCCAACATCACCACTACACCACCAACATCACTACACCACCAACGTCATCACTACACTACCAACATCACTACACCACCAACATCACTACACCACCAACATCACTACACCACCAACTTCATCACTACACCACCAACATCACTACAGCGCCAACATCACCACTACACCACCAACATCACTACACCACCAACTTCATCACTACACCACCAACATCACTGCACGACCTGCAGAGAGTGAAGTTCAATAGCGTCGCTGTAATTATTGAAGAAACGAAGTCATTTACGGACGTTGTTTTTGAAATGTATAATGTTATTTGCTATGCTGTATCTTTCACGTCATTGCTGTTGTATAAACTGTTCCATCAGTACAGAGATGTTTATTGTATTTAGATCATAAACGACGATGTGATTCGCATCGGGTGCGGGCAGGCCACGTGCAGTAACGGCAACTACTACGTGTGTAACTACGCCAGAGGGTAAGACAGTTCACCCTTTACAATACAGAAAATCTGTTAATCCGGACAGAAGATTTTAGATTTATTACATATCTTGATGCATGATTGGTGTGGACTAGCCGTGTCTAGACTGGCAGTGTGTGGGTTAACGTGGTGTGGACTAGCCGTGTCTAGACTGACAGTGTGTGGGTTAACGTGGTGTGGACTAGCCGTGTCTAGACTGGCAGTGTGTGGGTTAACGTGGTGTGGACTAGCCGTGTCTAGACTGATAGTGTGTGGGTTAACGTGGTGTGGACTAACGGTGTCTAGACTGACAGTATGTGGGTTAACGTGGTGTGGACTAACGGTGTCTAGACTGACAGTGTGTGGGTTAACGTGGTGTGGACTAACGATGTCTAGACTGACAGTATGTGGGTTAACGTGGTGTGGACTAACGGTGTCTAGACTGACAGTATGTGGGTTAACGTGGTGTGGACTAACGGTGTCTAGACTGATAGTGTGTGGGTTAACGTGGTGTGGACTAACGGTGTCTAGACTGACAGTATGTGGGTTAACGTGGTGTGGACTAACGGTGTCTAGACTGACAGTGTGTGGGTTAACGTGGTGTGGACTAACGATGTCTAGACTGACAGTATGTGGGTTAACGTGGTGTGGACTAACGGTGTCTAGACTGACAGTATGTGGGTTAACGTGGTGTGGACTAACGGTGTCTAGACTGACAGTGTGTGGGTTAACGTGGTGTGGACTAACGATGTCTAGACTGACAGTATGTGGGTTAACGTGGTGTGGACTAACGGTGTCTAGACTGACAGTATGTGGGTTAACGTGGTGTGGACTAACGGTGTCTAGTCTGACAGTGTGTGGGTTAACGTGGTGTGGACTAACGGTGTCTAGACTGACAGTGTGTGGGTTACCGTGGTGTTGTCTCTTTGGTGTCTAGACTGACAGTGTGTGGGTTAACGTGGTGTGGACTAACGGTGTCTAGACTGACAGCGTGTGGGTTACCGTGGTGTGGAAAAACAGGATCTGGATTGACGGGGTCAGGATTTACGGGTCTGGATTGACGGGGTCTGGACTAACGAGTTTTCACTGTTCTTTCATGTCGTGATTTTAAAAAAACGGTACGATAATTTGTCTCCCCGTCTTCTCCATTAATTTACGCCGGCAACGCTTTTTCTTGTATAACATTAATACATAAACTTTCCTCTCACAATGAAAAGTTTCCATTAACACTCCATATTCATGTGACCCGCGAAGATCCGGGTTAGGATTGATATTCAGCTAACCATGCTTGTCGTAAGTGGTGACTATGCTTGTCGTAATGATCGATTATGTCAATCACTGGATTGTCTGGTCCAGACTCGATTTTTGGGACAGCCATCATATAGTTGTAATCTTCCTCAGTTCGGCGATAGACAACAGACACAAAAACATAATCAAGTTGTATGATGATAGGCCCGTGAAGATCCGGGATAGAATAGGTCTTCAGGAACCCATTCTTGCCGTAAAAGACGAATATGCTTTTCGTAAGAGGTTACTAACGGGGTCGGGTGGACAGGCTTGCTGATTTGGTTGATGCATGTCATCGTATCCCAACTGGTGGATCAATGCTCATGATGTCAATCACTTGATTGTCTGGTTCAGGCTCGATAACTTACAGACCGCTGTCATATAGCTGGAATATTGCTGAGTGCGGCGTTAAACAACAAACAAACAAAAAATGTATGATGATACCAGTTACATTTACACATCTACGTAATTCACGTCAGTGATTCATCTGCACCAGTGACTAGCAACAGTGACTAACACCAGTGACTAACACCAGTGACTAACACCAGTCACTAGCACCAGTGACTAACACCAGTGACTAACACCAGTGATTTACACCAGTGACTAGCACCAGTGACTAGCACCAGTGATTTACACCAGTGACTAGCACCAGTGACTAACACCAGTGACTAGCACCAGTGACTAACACCAGTGACTAGCACCAGTGACTAGCACCAGTGACTAACACCAGTGACTAGCACCAGTGACTAGCACCAGTGACTAACACCAGTGACTAGCACCAGTGACTAACACCAGTGACTAACACCTGTGACTAACGCCAGTGACTAGCACCAGTGACTAACACCAGTGACTAAACACACATTCACTTTCCTCATCATGCAGCCATAGTCCCGCGACCTCATTGCCCGCTTGAGTGAGTGAGTAATTTCTAAATATGTTTTATCGCAGCTTTTAGTACTACTACATGAGACACAAGAAAAGGGTTTAACACTGATTATCCATTGTGAGGGTTAGGAAACAGGCCTTTCTTATAACTGTGTAATATATTACACAACGGTAATACATACGACCTCGCCCTTCATGTAACAAATAAGAGTGCCTCCTTTCGACCTAGACGGCTCTGTGACTTCAGGAATTTCGTTTATTCTTGATGTTCAACATTTGATTATACGTGAATCATTGGGTGTTAAGTGAACTCATAGTCCTCTTTTGCTCATGAGGTACAACAAGTCCTATCCATCATCTAGTGCTCAGTACTCTAGGACATCCTCCCTTAGGTTATAATATTCCGGAAAATGCGACCCTGTGTTACACTATTCCTGAATATTCTACCCTCGGTTATACTCAACGACGCTCTACCCGAGGTTACAATAGTCAATGACATTCTATCCTTGGTTACAATACTCTAGGACACTCTACCCTCGGCTACATTACTCTAGGACGAACTATCCTAGGCTACAATACTCTAGAACGAACTATCCTAGGCTACACTACTCTAGGACACTCTACCCTCGGCTACAATACTCTTGGACGAACTACCCTCGGTTACAATACTCTAGGACACTCTACCCTCGGCTACAATACTCTAGGACGAATTATCCTCGGTTACAATACTCTAGGGCACTCTACCCTCGGCTACAATACTCTAGGACAAACTACCCTCGGCTACAATACTCTAGGACGAACTTTCCTCGGCTACAATACTCCAGGACACTTTACCCTCGGCTACAATACTTTAGGACGAACTATCCTCGGCTACAATACTCTAGGTCGAACTACCCTCGGCTGCAATACTCAAGTACACTCAACCCTCGGCTACAATACTCTAGGACGAACTACCCTCGGCTACAATACTCTAGGACGAACTTTCCTCGGCTACAATACTCCAGGACACTTTACCCTCGGCTACAATACTCTAGAACGAACTACCCTCGGTTACAATACTCTAGGACGAACTATCCTCGGCTACAATACTCTAGGTCGAAATACCCTCGGCTGCAATACTCAAGTACACTCAACCCTCGGCTACAATACTCTAGGACGAACTATCCTCGGCTACAATACTCTAGGACACTCTACCCTCGGCTACAATACTCTAGGACGAACTATCCTCGGTTACAATACTCTAGGGCACTCTACCCTCGGCTACAATACTCTAGGACGAACTACCCTCGGCTACAATACTCTAGGACGAACAACCCTCGGCTACAATACTCCAGGACACTTTACCCTCGGCTACAATACTCTAGGACGAACTATCCTCGGCTACAATACTCTAGGTCGAACTACCCTCGGCTGCAATACTCAAGTACACTCAGCCCTCGGCTACAATACTCTAGGACGAACTACCCTCGGCTACAATACTCTAGGACGAACTTTCCTCGGCTACAATACTCCAGGACACTTTACCCTCGGCTACAATACTCTAGAACGAACTACCCTCGGTTACAATACTCTAGGACGAACTATCCTCGGCTACAATACTCTAGGTCGAAATACCCTCGGCTGCAATACTCAAGTACACTCAACCCTCGGCTACAATACTCTAGGACGAACTATCCTCGGCTACAATACTCTAGGACACTCTACCCTCGGCTACAATACTCTAGGACGAACTATCCTCGGTTACAATACTCTAGGGCACTCTACCCTCGGCTACAATACTCTAGGACGAACTACCCTCGGCTACAATACTCTAGGACGAACAACCCTCGGCTACAATACTCTAGGACGAACTACCCTCGGTTACAATACTCTAGGACGAACTATCCTCGGCTACAATACTCTAGGTCGAACTACCCTCGGCTGCAATACTCAAGTACACTCAACCCTCGGCTACAATACTCTAGGACGAACTATCCTTGGCTACAATACTCTAAGACGAACTACCCTCGACTACAATACTCTAGGACGAACTACCCTCGTTAACAATACTCTAGGACGAACTATCCTTGGTTACAATACTCTAGGACGAACTATCCTTGGTTACAATACTCTAGGACGATTTATCCTCGGCTACAATACTCTAGGGCACTCCGAGGTTACATTATTCTGGGACATTCCGCCCTAGGTTACGGTATTCCAGGAAATGTCTTGCGGTTCCAAATTATCTCCTGTCAGAGACAAGAATTCAGTCATCATGTGGAGTAGAGACAGGAATTATATTATGTCTGTAAAGCGGCGGCCACTAAGGCGAAGACCGCAAGTCGCTGACTGGAGCGTATACCGACATCCAGCACAGTAAACATACCATTGTCACAATGCTCATATTTTCGTGATGCTGGTTTGTTTGTTTGTTGTTTAACTCCGCACACAGCAATATTCCAGCTATATGACGGCGGTCTGTAAATAATCGAGTCTGAACCAGACAATCCAGTGATTGACATCATGAGCATCGATTTACGCAAATGGTTGGTTGTGGTTGGTTGGTTGGTTGTTTAACGCCGCACTCAGCAATATTCCAGCCATATGACGGCGGTCTGTAAATAATCGAGTCTGGACCAGACAATCCAGTGATTGATATCATGAGCATCCATCCACGCAATTGGGATCGATGACATGCATCAACCAAGTCAGCGAGCCTGACCACCCGATCCCGTTAGTCGCCTTTTACGACAAGCATAGTCACCTTTTACGGCAAGCATGGGTTGCTGAAGACCTATTCTACCCCGGAATCTTCACGGGTCTACGCAATTGGAATACGATGACATGCATCAACCAAGTCAGCGAATCTGACCACCCGATTCGGTAAATTGCCTCTTACGACAAGCATAGGCTCCTTGTGATGTACTGTCAGTGAATCAGCTCGAGTATTAAACTGTTTCTTAAATTCTATCCCCAGACAATTCTCCGATGAGATTAATAAGCCATACTGTTCCACCACCGACGCGACTACAACCTGCGCCACGTGTTCGGAGAGAGACCCCAACACCGGACTCTGCAGTAAGCTGGAATCCATTCGCTGGATCTCACGTCATTATGCTAGCAGTGATCTGTAGATATAAACACATCAGTGAGTGAGTGAGTGAATTAGGCTATAAACATATCATAAACGAAAATATGTTTATGTCGTTTTACAATCACAATCGCAATATTTGATAATTATGACTGTTCTGTGCTCACAATATTGACCACTAGTCTGTATGGTTCAAATTATAGTACGTACAGGACTCGTTGATGTAGTTGTAATGTTGCTGACAACGACGTTGAGAGCTAATTAATTATTATACATCTCATCTATATAAATGCCATGGTGTTACGTGCTGTGACATAGCCTGTCCAGTCTGCTAATACCACTTAACCATTTGTAGGCCATGATTCAAATTCACTAACCAGTGCTGCGGTCATTGTGTAACTAAATTATGTGTACATCAATGTGCAACGGTGACCTCGTCATCTGAAAGTAATTCCTTCCTGTTATGTCAGCACCATTCCCGTGCTCGTGGGTTTCACCAACGGGGCTAGCTTCTGAGACCTGTATTACTTCGGGCTTTCCTTCCACACTAAGCTGACACGCCGTGATGTAACTCGAATACCTTTCAAAGCGGCATTAAACCCGACTCACTCACTCACTCACTGAACATATTTTTAAACGGGTTTCATGCCTTCTACTACTTCTACTAGGTTGGGCGTTTGTTAAGAGTAGAAGGGCTGCGGGTGTTCATCAGTCGCCCCGAATCGCCCTTCGGAGCTGCGTACCTTGAAAACCATGATTGTGGGTTCAAATCACGTTTCGACCTGATTTTGTTTCTAGTTTTGTCAGCACCATATCCGTGCTCGTGGGTAAACGTAAAAGAATTAATCCCTTCATTCTTTCGTCCCGCATGAAGCTGACGCGTCCTGAAATAACTGGAATACTGTTCAAATCGGCGTTAAACCAAAAGCAGGAGTTCTCAGCTCACCAGTGTTCGTTGTCCGATTCATTTGGCACGTGATACGTATGAGGAGGTTGTTGAAAGTACTTAACATGGAATCCTAGGGACATCGTAACGCTGTCGCATTGTCGAGATGACGGCCTTGCAATATCAAGCAGACAGTCACAGCATGACCAAAGCACAATAACATCTAGGATTTCATACTTAATTTGAACGTGAATATTGTTTTTTATTTCAATGTTTATAAATTCAAAATCTTGGGTTTTGCTTTCTTTGTAGCCTGCGACAGAGTTTGTTTGAATTCCGCACAGCTTGATATAGCGACTTGTACGTGCACCTGCCCTGATGGCGGCTACTTCACAGGGGGATCATGTGAGACATGTAAGTGTAATGCACACAAGCTGATGCCATGATTTGTGTTGTAAACAAAAAACTGATAAACATCTTAAACAAGATTTTAAACCAGGAACTGTAAGCTATATCTCTTTATATTACACCTAGACTCTTGTCACTGCATTGTATCTCTAGTTATGCGATAAATGACGTCACGCATCTGAAGTTATAGTTATTACACATTTGTTATATACCACACCTGTGTATCTTGCAGTGACGTCACACACCTGTAGTTATAGTTATTACACATTTGTTATATACAACACCTGTGTATCTGGCAGTGACGTCACACACCTGTAGTTATAGTTATTACACATTTGTTATATACCACACCTGTGTATCTGGCAGTGACGTCACACACCTGTAGTTATAGTTATTACACATTTGTTATATACCACACCTGTGTATCTTGCAGTGACTTCACACACCTGTAGTGATAGTTATTACACATTTGTTATATACCACACCTGTGTATCTTGCAGTGACGTCACACACCTGTAGTGATAGTTATTACACATTTGTTATATACCACACCTGTGTATCTTGCAGTGGCGTCACACACCTGTAGTTATAGTTATTACACATGTGTTATATACCATACCTGTGTATCTTGGAGTGACGTCACGCACCTGTAGTGATAGTTATTACACATTTGTTATATACCATACCTGTGTATCTTGCAGTGACGTCACACACCTGTAGTGATAGTTATTACACATTTGTTATATACCACACCTGTGTATCTTGCAGTGACGTCACACACCTGTAGTGATAGTTATTACACATTTGTTATATACCACACCTGTGTATCTTGCAGTGACGGTACACACCTGTAGTGAAAGTTATTACACATTTGTTATATACCACACCTGTGCATGTTTCAGTGACGTCACACACCTGTAGTGATAGTTATTACACATTTGTTATATACCACACCTGTGCATGTTTCAGTGACGTCACACACCTGTAGTGATAGTTATTACACATTTGTTATATACCACACCTGTGTATCTTGCAGTGACTTCACACACCTGTAGTGATAGTTATTACACATTTGTTATATACCACACCTGTGTATCTTGCAGTGACTTCACACACCTGTAGTGATAGTTATTACACATTTGTTATATACCACACCTGTGTATCTTGCAGTGACGGTACCAACTGTAGTGATAGTTATTACACATTTGTTATATACCACACCTGTGCATGTTTCAGTGACGTCACACACCTGTAGTGATAGTTATTACACATTTGTTATATACCACACACGTGTATAATGCAGTGACGTCACACACCTGTAGTGATAGTTATTACACATTTGTTATATACCACACACGTGTATAATGCAGTGACGTCACACACCTGTAGTGATAGTTATTACACAGTTGTTATATACCACACACGTGTATAATGCAGTGACGTCACACACCTGTAGTGATAGTTATTACACATTTGTTATATACCACACACGTGTATAATGCAGTGACGTCACACACCTGTAGTTATAGTTATTACACATTTGTTATATACCACACACGTGTATAATGCAGTGACGTCACACACCTGTAGTTATAGTTATTACACATGTGTTATATACCACACCTGTGTATCTTGCAGCGACGTCACACACCTGTAGTGATAGTTATTACACATTTGTTATATACCACATACGTGTATAATGCAGTGACGTCACACACCTGTAGTTATAGTTATTAGCCCTGTGTTTTATACCACACCTGTGCATGTTTCTGTGACGTCACACACCTGTAGTTATAGTTATTAGCCCTGTGTTTTATACCACACCTGTGCATGTTTCTGTGACGTCACACACCTGTAGTTATAGTTATTACACATTTGTTATATACCACACCTGTGTATCTTGCAGTGACGTCACACACCTGTAGTTATAGTTATTAGCCCTGTGTTATATACCACACCTGTGCATGTTTCAGTGACATGTCCTGCAGCTGACCAGAGCTTCTGCAACACCAGCCCGGCCGACTACTGCACACAGTTCTCCAACTGGCCGTACCTGTGTCCGGTGGTGTGTGGAGTGTGCCCCACAAGTAGGTGGCTTATAACAGGGATGTTCCACAAGTGGGTGGCTTATAACAGGGATGTTCCACAAATAGGTGGCTTATAACAGAGATGATCCACAAGTAGGTGGCTTATAACAGGGATGTTCCACAAGTGGGTGGCTTATAACAGGGATGTTCCACAAATAGGTGGATTGTAATGGGGATGTTCCACAAGTACGTGGCTTGTGATTTGGATGTTCCTCAGGTAGGTGGCTTATAACGAGGATGTTCCACATGTAGGTGGCTTATAACGAGGATGTCCCACAAGTGGTTGGCTTTTAAAAGATGTGTTTCACAAGTGGTTGGCATTTAACAGGGATATTCCACAAGTAGGTGGCTTATAACAAGGATGTCCCACAAGTAGGTGGCTTATAACGGGGATGTCCCACAAGTAGGTGGCTTATAACGGGGATGTCCCACAAGTAGGTGGCTTATAACGGGGATGTTCCACAAGTAGGTGGCTTAAAACGAAGATGTTCCAGAAGCAGATGGCTTATAACAGGTATGTTCCACAAGTAGGTGGCTTATAACGCGGATGTTCCATAAGTAGGTGGCTTATAACAGGTATGTTCCACAAGTAGGTGGCTTATAACGCGGATGTTCCATAAGTAGGTGGCTTATAACGGGGATGTGCCACAAGTACGTGGCTGATAACAGGGATGTTCCTCAAGTTAGTGGCTTTTAATGGGGATGTTCCACAAGTAGGTGGCTTAAAACGGGGATGTTCTACAAGTAGGTGGCTCATAACGGGGATGTTCCACAAGTAGGTGGCTTATAACGGGGATGTTCCACAAGTAGGTGGCTTGTAATGAGGATGTTCGACAGAAGGTTCCAGAAGTGTTTAGCTTCAGAGATGTGTCCCTTAGGAATCCCGGTTCGCCCTGATTATGTTTCTAGGTTTGTCAGCACCATACCCGTGCTCGTGGGTTTCACCGAAGTCGTAAGCTTCTGAGACCTGCATCACTCCGGGCTTTCCTTTCACATTAAGCTGACACGCCGCGATATAACTGGAATAATGTTAAAATCGGCGTTAAACACAACTCACTCACTAACTCAATGATTTGATCTGGTTAATGTAACCCAGTTCGTCGTAAAGCTGTACATACACCTGCAGGTGCTTGGTCTTGGTTTTCTGTTACAGCTTGTGGTCTAACCTGCCAGAACGGGGGCACCCAGAACACCATCCCGTGCCTGTGTAATTGTCCCCCTGAATTCACCGGATCACAGTGCGAGACTCCAGGTAATCAGTGACAGCACCCAACCGAGCTCCGCTGTTATACGATGTCCTAAATTTGTTTTATTTGTTTTATTTTCATGTATTGCTCACTTTTAGTTGCACCAAGTTTCGTGTCAAGCTGATTCCCGAAATGCACTATTTCAAACGAAAGTGCTTTTTCGATTGCCTCTCTACGAAAACTTAATAGGAAAACAATTCGAAATGACCTGACACAGCTATACAGTGTTAACGACCATGTGGTAACGATGTGTATATAATACGTTTGAATACTAATCTCCATAACAGGCACTAAACATTCGGGTTGTATGTCTTCAGTGTCGACGTCGTGCACTCTCGCTTGTGTCAATGGCGGAGTACTTGATTCCACGGCCTGCACATGCGCATGTCCTACCGGATACAGTGGCGCCACCTGCAGTAAGTACAGTAGTCTCCGCCCATCCGGGTACGTATGGCCCTGGTGCAGTAACAATTCTGTATTCCAACACCAAATAATGTAAATAAAGGGCAGATTCAGCATTTTTAAAAGGGAGTGGTCAGTATTACTGCCCACAACATACTACATTTGGTTTTTAAAAGGAGAGTGTTGGTGAGTCGGGTTTAACGCCGTTATATCGCGGCGTGTCAGCTTAATGTGGGAGGAAAGTCTGATGTGATGCAGGTCTCAGACGTTCACCACTTCAGTAAAACCCACGAGCACGGGTAGAACCTAACACCATAATGGGGTGGAACCGGTATTCGAACCCACATTCATAGGTCTCCCAAGGGACGCAACTCTGCACAGCGAATCGCGTCGCCTTAGACGACTGGGCCACCCGTGCCCCCTCAAAAGGAGAGGGTACTATATACATAGATAAATTGCAAGTGGCCCCATTGCATTTGTTTGGTTAAACATCGACCGAAAAACAATTAGGCCACGCCCACAAGCTGTCCACTGATTGGCTGATTATAGGCCCCTGATTTCGTATTGTTGTCATGATTTAGCATCTACACTGACACCCGGTGTCCCCTTTAAGGACCTGATCTAGCTGTACCTGCAATAGTGGTCATCGGAAAGACTCACTATGCAAGTTGACTTATTCGTCTGGTCACAGACATATGTTTGTATTGTTTCATCTGTTACAGGTGATTGTGTAAGAACTTGCAACAACGGTGGCGTTCTGTCGCAGGCGTCATGCACGTGCAGTTGCCCTACCAAGTGGACCGGGGACTCCTGTGGTATGTCAAGTCCTCTGTTGCCGTGATGTTTGTAGAAACATTGCACACGAAAGAGTAGAATTCGTTTCTTTGTTTGTTGTTGAACGCAGAACTCAGCAATATTCCAGCTATATGACGGCGGTCTGTAAATAATCGAGACTGGACCAGGCAATCCAGTGATTGACATCATGAGCATCGATTGACGCAATTGGGATCGATGACATGCATCAACCAAGTCAGCGAGCCTGACCACCCGATCCCGTTAGTCGCCTTTTACGGCAAGCATGTGTTAAATATGAAGTATTCTACCCAAGATCTTCACGGGTCCTAAAGTGTAAAAGTTATAGCTTGATCCTTAAGCACATTTTATCTGTATTAACAACATTATGTAGTTAGATACCTGTTTCTCCCCGTTGGGATGTAGATAGCCTAGTGGTTAAAGCGTTGGCTCGTTACGACGAAGACCCAGGTTCTATTCCCCAAATAGGTTCAATGTGTGAAGCTCATTTTCCGGTGTCCAAAAACCATACTCACTCACTCACTCACCCTATGCATGTCGTAAGGCTAACTGATCGGGAAGTCAAATTGTTTGACGTGGTGAGTAGGTCATATTTTTGACTTGGTGAGTAGGTCACAATGTTTGACGTGGTGTGAAGGTCGCAATGTTTGACGGGGGTGAGTGGGTGGATCGTTGTTTACGCTATCAATCCCTGGTTTGCGTAGCGCAGAGTCGATTGTTTTGAAGCCATCGGGATAAAGTTCGAGTATAGAAGATTGCGGCGTAAATGTATATTCACTTCTCTTCAAGACACCTGCAGTCAGACATGCCAGAACGGTGGAGTTGTGACCTCACAGTGTACGTGCAGCTGCCCAGCTGGATACAGCGGCGACGAATGCCAAACACGTGAGTTCATTAATCAATACTATGTCTAAACATCTTACATACTATTTACTTTCGCATTTGTTACCTGTCGATTCCCAATTTCAAACAATATGTTGACCTAGAAATCTGGAAGTAAATGAACTTAATGTGAAACCAACAAACAACCAACAAGCGATAAACAATCAACAAAAGTATTACAAAATTTAACTAAGTTTACAAATCGATACAAATCACCGCTAAACAATTACAATGGCAGTTAACAAAAGCGTGGAAGTACAACATTCAATGATAGTATATATACATGATAGCAGTGGGCAGTATCAGATACACAAGTACAGTGGTGATAGCAAACGTCAGTGATGATAATATATATATTCACCCAGCGGCGACAGTGGTCAAGTTTCCGTGATAGGTTAGCCAGGGAATCAGTGTTGATGAGCGATCCGCACATGAAAGATGGTTCCGAAGCGATGAAATGCGTGAGAGATACATAAACACGCTATTTTCCCTTATATACAACCTACCCAGCAACTGGGACGTTCCACAAAGTGTTCTCCCCAGTTCATCGGCACTGGAACATTAAAGAAGTTTCCATAACATACTATCACCTCCGCGGTATACCGGACCGGAAGTTTACACACGGCGCTAGCATCTAATTATAGTAACCTCCTGACGACTGATCAATCTCCAGACACAATGCAATGGGCGTCTACCGATTCCCAACAAAAACAATGCCAAACAGCTACAATCACTCTTAAACAATAACAATAAAATACACTGCCATACAACAATTATGAAACTTGTTCCAACCGTATGCCGCATATACATACATACGTGTATGCAGAACAATAGCACACAAATCCTGTGAATTACAAATGTTCGAAGCATTTTCCATACATGAACGTGAAGCATCCACACTATACCCTCATCCAAACACCTGTTTATCTGACAAAACTGCGCTCGGGATTCCCCTCAGTGGAACCTGTGATCTTGTTTTTGTGTGTAGGTCACACACTGTGTTCATGAAGAATTGATTAACCTGTTACTTAATTAATAGTGGCTTTGTTAAATGTTTATTCATCTCGAATCTTCCCTCCGATAATTCAAATTTACAGTGGAACCACTCCTTTCGGGCAACTACTTTTGGGAATGTTTCTAACAAAGGGACCTTAACTCCGTACCTATGGTTTGCAAGTTGTGAATCCCAACGATTTCTCTTTGACGTGTTGGTGGCTACTTGGTTGATTCCATGTCTGATAGTTGTCCTGTTTGTGTGAAACTGAACCACACATGTTCCTCCCACAGCTACGTCCACCTGCTCCCTGACGTGTTCCAACTCTGGCGTCCTCGACTCCACAGCCTGTTCCTGCTCCTGCACTGCGCCGTGGTCGGGAACATCTTGTCGTACGTTATTGCCCGACTATCTCTTATACTTTTCTTTTTAGTGAGTGAGTGAGTGAGTTGAGTTAAACGCCGCTTTTAACAGTATTCCAGTTATATCGCGGCGTGTCAGCTTAATGTGGGAGGAAAGCCCGAAGTGATGCAGGTCTCAGACGTTTACCATTTCGGTGAAACCCACGAGCATGGTGCTGACAAACCTAGAAACATAATCAGGGCGAACCGGGATTCGAACCCACAAACATAGGTTTCTGGCGTGCCCAAGGGACGCAACTCTGCACAGCGAATCGCGGCGCCTTAGACGACTGGGCCACCCGCGCCCCCCGTTATTTTTTAAGTCCTATCAATGAGTCTTATATATTTGCTGCATCGGACATTATGTGCTGGCAGTCTTTTCATTCACTTTTAACACACGTTTGTATTCATTACCTCCAGAGACTTGTGATCGATCCTGCTCCAATGGTGGTGTGCTTGATTCTGCAACCTGCACTTGCCAGTGCCCCTCCCAGTGGACAGGAGACACCTGCCGTAAGTCACGATCATTGTTAGCCCAAGTTGATGTTAAAAGTAAAATACATATTGCCCGACCGGACAGGATACAAATAAATGAGGTTGCCAACTCCATGTTAGATATCGAGAATTGATACTTTACAGCTGCAAAAACAAAGTTATTTTTGTTAAACTATGAGCCTGAATTTTTGTTCAAGAAAAAACACATTGGCAGGCAATTTTTGTTTCTTTCAACAGTCCGAAGCATATTTCTTTCACGTACATTTTGAAGAAAATCCCAGCCCACGCCCCAAATTTTTAATGAAATTATAATTAACACGTCCCATTTTAATTCTGGAAACCCAAAAGTCCAGAAACTCTACGCTCTTTGCCCAGTCTCGGTTAAAGGTATTTTCAAAATTAAACATGCCGTTTTCATGGGAACATACCAAGGAAGAAAAAATGAAAAAAAAATTGTTTAAAAACTCAATATTTAGACTATGTCGCCCATGGGCCTGCCCATGGGCGAAGTTTGGCCCATGGGCCTGCCCATGGGCGAAGTCTGGCCCATGGGTAGGCCCATGGGCAGGCCCATGGGCGAGAATATGTTCCTTTACTTAAAACTCATGTTTTTGATTCGCAAATACATTTAATGTATTCATTCAAGTATCATGACACAATATTTAACTCATTTTAACTTAATTCAACGATTTTATAGCGATATTGAAATATTTCGCCCATGGGCGAGAAAAAGGTTTGGCCAATGGGCGAGAATATGTTCCTGTACTTAAAACTCATGATTTTGTTTCGCAAATACATTAAATGTATTTATTGAAGTATCATGACACAAAATTTAACTCATTTTAACTTAATTCAACGATTTTATAGCGATATTGAAATATTTCGCCCATGGGCGAGAAAAAGGTTTGGCCCATGGGTAGGCCCATGGGCAGGCCCATGGGCGAGAATATGTTCCTTTACTTAAAACTCATGTTTTTGTTTCGCAAATACATTTAATGTATTCATTTAAGTATCATGACACAAAATTTAACTCTTTTTAACTTAATTCAACGATTTTATAGCGATATTGAAATATTTCGCCCATGGGCGAGAAAAAGGTTTGGCCCATGGGCGAGTATATGTTCCTGTACTTAAAACTCATGATTTTGTTTCGCAAATACATTAAATGTATTTATTGAAGTATCATGACGCAAAATTTAACTCATTTTAACTTAATTCAACGATTTATAGCGATATTGAAATATTTCGCCCATGGGCGAAAAAAAAAGGTTTGGCCCATGGGCAGGCCCATGGGCGAGAATATGTTCCTTTACTTAAAACTCATGTTTTTGTTTCGCGAATACATTAAATGTATTTATTGAAGTATCATGACACAAAATTTAACTCATTTTAACTTAATTCAACGATTTTATAACGATATTGAAATATTTCGCCCATGGGCGAGAAAAGGGTTTGGCCCATGGGCGAGAATATTTTCCTTTACTTAAAACTTATGTTTTTGTTTCGTAAATACATGCAGGAGTTCTAACTATTTTCATGGCACATAATGTAACACAATTTTACTCACTTCAGCTATTTTACAGATTTATTGAAATATTTCGCCCATGGGCGAGAAAAGGTTTTGCCTTCGAAATCCTTGATTATTATATCATGCCAGAGTTCTGAAATTCAGTGACAATGCTGTTGAACAGTAGAATCTGATTGACGTATTTTGCAGAACCTGTTTGACACTATGGGTTCCAGGACCACTAACACTCTGAGCTGAAAAAGTTTGGTCCTAACCGCACCCAGCATCTTTAATGAACCCGGCCTTATCTCTCAAAACGTTTTGGCAGTTTATCATACGAATTCATGTGCGTGTACAACATTAAATTTTAGTTAGTTTCTATTTCATTTCTTATTTTATGACCCGTTGATACATCACACTGGGCAATTACGTGACAGGTACGCGTGCGCGTATTTTAATGAAAGAAACTATTCGTCTTTTATTGCATAACGTTTGGCTGAATATCTTACATTCTAACGAAATCTCGAAATAATTATTTAATTACAAGCAGTGTCGAACTGACCAGTAGGAATTATGTTTCAATGCGATTGAGGAAAACGTGAGTGAATATTGTGACACTAAAGCAACTTTTAACTGCATTGTCACTTTTGGTATGAAAATGGTAATAGTTAAGAAAAACGTAACAGCCTTCTTATGATAATTCTCATATTCTCATTAGTACGTTGTGTCTAATTACAGTGTCGGCCTTATTTACAGGTGATTCTACAATACTTGTTGTCGGTCAATTACAATCTGCCACACCACGCGTGAATAAACAGTTATGCAGGTGTTGCTGTGGGCAAATACCTAGCCTGTACATGTATATTTTTGTGGATACATGTATTACATATTTTCGTTGATATGTGGATATATTAAACACCAAGACACAAAAAGTTTATGAAAGATGAATTTGTGCCTTGATATATATATTCAACGCGAACTAAGCTTGTATTTTCTCCGCGATCCTGATGTGTATCATCGTTTAATTTGTCATTCATTAAAAGTATGTTGTGAGGCGATATCAAAGGAGCCGCTCAATATACGCAGTGTCGTCCGTTTCGCGTGAACTACCACCCTACCCTGTCAGTAAGAGTTATGTAATCGGTACACAAATATATTTGGTGCGATGTCAGTGTGGAAGGAGTTTGAATTACGTCCGCCAGTGGCCACAGAAAGTATAGTACCAATCAACAAGGCCAATGCCGTACTAATAACCTAGTGACTCGCGTAACAACGGCTGTCAATATGTCTGCTACATCTACCATACCATCATCCCTGTCACAACTGGCGTATTAACGGCTTATTCAAAATATTAATTGTAGAAATGTCGTTACCAGACTAACGTACGTCGTATTCAGTCCTCAACTGGATGTTACATTCCTTATATCAGTTAACAGCCCTGTTTGTGAAAATATTTACTAGACATAAGATTTAAAGACTAATAAAATCAATTGTAAGACCGCATAGACCATAAAACCGAATAAAATATGTCTTGGTATCATCTCTTGTGTATTAGATGATGGCAATGACCGGAAATGTTATAACGTTAGATTAAGAAGGAGAAACATTAAAGTGTTTTACAATACTTGGAAACATGAGCAATAAGATGTAGCAACATAAACATGCATGGAATAGGGGAAAAGGATGAAAACAAATTGAAAAGGATTTTAATATAAAATTATCGAACTAAATAACTTGCCTGAACAGAATGGGTACCCAAACTTGTTTGACAGTTATTCGTGTGTTGTAGACTGTCGAATGGGACACATGTGTGTACGTAGGGTAGGCATATCTATTGCAAGTTTTAGTACTCATACACTTTCTCTTTTTGTGTTTTGTTTGTTTGTTAGTTGTATAACGCCACACTTAGCAATATTTCAGCTGTATGACGGCGGTCTGTAAATAATCGAGTCTGGACCAGACAATCCAGTGATTGACATCATGTGCATCGATCCACGCAATAGGGATACGATGACATGCATCAACCAAGTCAGCGAGCCTGACCACCCGATCCCGGTAGTCGCTTCTTACGACAAGCGCTGTCGCCCTTTTACGCCAAGAATGGTTTGTTGAAGATCTTCACGGGTCTATTGAATGCAGGGATTTGTGTAAAGTCATTCAGACAGCATACAATGCCAACTAAAAAATTATACTCAGTGTCTCCGCAAAGTAATATAGTACGGTACTTAGAGTACATGTGAGATTATACTCAGATTAGGGAGATGTTTTATCCATATAACGTGTTATTATTCTACCTAACAATGTATTTAATGAAATGAATGCAAAACAAACTCAACGGCTAAAAGGTTTCATTGAAAAAACTACCCGTAGTCTTGACTAATAAAACAACTGCAACCCGACACAGATTAAACGCACTTACAAACACAATCATAATCTGGTTAGTCTGTATCACTCAACGAGGCCGCTTACTTTGCCCACAGTATGAAAGTATTGGGCAGTTCAGTAATTAGGAGCCAAAACCAGGCAGGTACGCTGGTCACACTTGACTGGTCTGACTGATGATTAGGTCGTCTGACAATTGTGAGTGAACCATAGCAAGAAGTATCTGCGAAACTATTTGCTCCTTTTATGGGACCGATTAGTTTTATGACCATGGGCCTCGGCACAAGCGTGGTGTTGGAAGACAAGTTATACATGTACATCCGATATGGTGACTGTTTTTCGCTATTCATATTCTAAATACATTCATAATACCACAACATTTTAGTACTCCTTGAAACTTTACAATCACTTCAATATGTACAATAGATTGAACGAGAACACTTGATATATTGCAGATTATTAAATCATTGTCTCTATTATCAGCCGCTACGTTTGTATCGTTTGCATTGTACAAAGAAATATTTTATCTGTCCTTTTGCAGATTTAGCCTCAGAATATGCTCATTCGAATTAGGAACGAAAATAATTGCTTATCATGAGTACATATGATACAGTTAAAAGTTACTTGTACACTGTAGACGTATTCACTTTAAAGTCGCATACGACCTTCGCGAGCGAGTTGAATGATCCAGGTTAATTGGAACGAAGTCTAGAGAGGGTTATACAGTTTTGTATTTGGTAATGTGTAGGTTTGTTAAATATAATTTTTTTCATTCCTTTTATTTCAATATGTAAAAACATAACTATGCGCTTAAAAACAGAGCTGACTTGATGGGAGATAGCCACCTCAGATTGTCTGTTGGACACGGTTTAACCTTACTGTGTCCTCACCCTGGTTGTTGTTACCGTTGTTATAAGGGATTAAGAGCTAATTGCATTTTTGGTTACAGTCTGTATCACTAAAGTGGACATGTGCAGGTGAACTCTGTTCAATTAGTATATGAAATGCCCCAAAATGTGAACTCCAGACAATAATAACCTGAGGGTAAATCCACGTGCGTCTGCCTTTCCCCTCGTTCACCTTCGAAATCCTTGATTATTATATCATGCCAGAGTTCTGAAATTCAGTGACAATGTTGCTGAACAATAGAATCTGATGGACGTTTTGTGCAGAACCTGTTTGACACTATGTGTTCCAGGACCACTAACACTCTGAGCTGAAAAAGTTTGGTCCTAACCGCACCCAACATCTACAAGTAATTAACAGTCCCATGCTGAGACCTTTCTCAAAATTCAGACCGGTGGCAGGTTGCCAACAAAGAGAAGAAAATATCGCAACCCCGACACGAGTGTGCTAAGTCAAACAATGAACTTACGACCGGCAGAAAACAACTCCAGTTGAGTATGCCGATGCTGTATCTCAGCCGTGTTGGCCTGAAAATTTAAACATGCTAATTAAATCCAAAATCGTATAATTATTTTTAATAGAAACCGTATCTTAATTTGTTCTTGCACTGTATCATATCGTGTATTTCATCTGTATATGTGTAATGTGTATATGTATCAATGACTACACTTATACCGCATAACCTGCAACAGACTATAATTAATCACCTTATTATTGTCTCTCCATTTACCATGGCTGACTGCACTAATACCCTTTTAACAGTGGACACCGATATCAGTATACATGTAGGCTTTTTGTTCAAAAAGGAATATGCAAGAAATTATATGTAACAATTAACTGTGTACTAATTACATGTTTGAATGTTATCAGTTTTACGTTCTGAGATACAGTGATGTATGCATCTTCTAAAATCTTCTAAAAATATAATAAAATACAAAACTCTCTGCCGTAATTTTTTGTGGAAATCATTCGATCAAGTAAAAAATGACTGCGTGACAAGACGAATCAACTATTTATACCCGATAAAAGAAACTGCCGTATTTTAGGAACAGTTCTATAACAAGACATTTGAAATTTCTAACAAGCAGATACATTAGAGACAGTGACTAGACTACAGGTACGTAATCCGTATCAATCAAAGGTGTAAAAAAACTGAAAATCATATCTGTCGGAGACCTACCAAATTACCAAGTTTTATCATTACTATATTTATTACAATGCAAATACTTTAGTGATACATTTTTTAGAGGAGAGGGCATACACACAAGTATATTGCTTCCGTGTGTGAATGCAGGTTGTACTTGGTATCTCAGTTCTCAGTTTCATACCGGTTGTATAACTGAATTTGTATATGGAACCATGCGTACAGCATGACAATTACTTGCTATTCGTCAGTTTACAACACACATAACACGGTCAAAAATTTTAGGCACCGCTTTTGCGAGTTATGTAGTACAGTAATGTTATATTAAAATCTATTTCAATTTGTTTTCACCATTTTCCCTATTGACAGTCGTTGTTACGTGCGTCACTAGGGAATTAGTACGGATTGACCTTGTTTATTGTTTCTATACTTTGAGGATTTCTGTGACAACTGGCGGACGTAATTCAAACTCCTTCCGCACTGACACCGCATCAAATATATTTGTGTACCGATTACATAACTCTAATGGACAGGGTGGGGTGGTAGTTCACCGGACGACACTGTGTATATTGGGCGGCTCCTTTGATATCTCCTCCAAACATACGTTTATTGAATGACCCCCTTAAACGATAATACACATCTCGATGAATATATCAAGGCACTAATTCATCTTTCATAAACATTTTTTTGTCTTTGTGCTTAATATATCCACATATCAACGAACATTTGTAAAACATGTATCCTAAAAAAAATAAACATTTTCAGGCTAGGTATTTGCCCACAGCAACACCTGCATAACTGTTTATTCACGCGTGGTGTGGTAGATCGTAATTGACCGAGAGCAGGTATTGTAGAATCACCTGTAAATATGGCCGACACTGTAATTAGATACAACGTACTAATGAGAATTATCATAAGGAGGCTGTTGTTTTTTCTGAACTGTTACCATTTTCATACCAAAAGTGACAATGCAGTTAAAAGTTGCTTTAGTGTCACAATATTCACTCACGTTTTCCTCAATCGCATTGAAACATAATTCCCACTGGTCAGTTCGAAACCGCATGTAATTAAATAATTATTTCGAGATTTCGTTAGAATGTAAGATATTCAGCCAAACGTTATGCAATAAAAGACGAATAGTTTTTTTCATTAAAATACGCGCACGCGTACCTGTATATTGCATACCTGGTGTCACGTAATTGCCCAGTGTGATGTATCAACGGGACATTAAATGGGAAATGAAATAGAAACTAACTAAAATTTAATGTTGTGGAAAATAACTCCAATGAATTGGAGTACACGCACATGAATTCGTATGATAAACTGTCAAAACGTTTTGAGAGGTAAGGCCGGGTTCATTAAAGATCGCTACAATATGTAAAACAGGTGAAATTTGTAGAACTAAAGGAAACATCCAACCAAATGCCCTTTTTAAATAGTAATGTAATGATATAATATAAAGTATATTTCACATGATACAATATACTTTGCAAACAGTTAGTTGATGCTTGAAAGGGACTGACGTAAACATGGACGAAATATTTTAATAACGCCGTAAAATAGTTGAATTAAGTAAAAATTAGTTAAATTTTGTGTCATGATACTTGAATAAATACATTTAATGTATTTGCGAAAAAAAACATGAGTTTTGAGTAAAGGAACATATACTCGCCCATGGGCCAAACCCTTTTTCTCGCCCATGGGCGAAATATTTCAATATCGCTATAAAATCGTTGAATTAAGTTAAAATGAGTTAAATTTTGTGTCATGATACTTGAATGAATACATTAAATGTATTTGCGAAACAAAAACATGAGTTTTAAGTAAAGGAACATATTCTCGCCCATGGGCCTGCCCATGGGCCTACCCATGGGCCAAACCTTTTTCTCGCCCATGGGCGAAATATTTCAATATCGCTATAAAATAGTTGAAATAAGTTAAAATGAGGTAAATTTTGTGTCATGATACTTCAATAAATACATTTAATGTATTTGCGAAACAAAATCATGAGTTTTAAGTACAGGAACATATTCTCGCCCATGGGCCAAACCTTTTTCTCGCCCATATTTCAATATCGTTATAAAATCGTTGAATTAAGTTAAAATGAATTACATTTTGTGTCATGATACTTCAATGAATACATTAAATGTATTTGCGAAACAAAAACATGAGTTTTAAGTAAAGGAACATATTCTCGCCCATGGGCCTGCCCATGGGCCTACCCATGGGCCAGACTTCGCCCATGGGCAGGCCCATGGGCCAAACTTCGCCCATGGGCAGGCCCATGGGCGACATAGTCTAAATATTGAGTTTTTAAACAATTTTTTTTTCATTTGTTCTTCCTTGGTATGTTCCCATGAAAACGGCATGTTTAATTTTGAAAATACCTTTAACCGAGACTGGGCAAAGAGCGTAGAGTTTCTGGACTTTTGGGTTTCCAGAATTAAAATGGGACGTGTTATATTCTAAAAACTAAAACCCTGTGGAAGTATCTTTGAGTTCTGACTAACCGCCAGTACAGTTCAATGTTTTATGTAATTTCGTTGACATTTGTAATTGGAAATCAAGCATGATAGCGTAAACTGAGATGAATAGTTTCTTTTGCCTGTCAACAAAATATAACCCAATCGTTATACTTGTTTCGCGCGTGCAAGCATTCTTGGATCCGGTGTCATTTTCGAGCTATATAATTCTTTAATACCACACCAAAGACAAAATCCCTTTAAATATATATCAAGAGTTTGAAAGACTATAAAATAAAAACAAAATCATGTTGAAAGTCAATATGTATATATTTCATTAGAGTTGTGTTTTAACATAATGTGTAAAACTGCTTATTATGTTATCCAAATAATAACTTTATGACTTACGGAAGCGTAAAGACACATGGGAGTAAAACCTGACAAGTTTCACAATTTCACTGTCACAATACTTGTTCATTATGACTTTAAAATCTCTGGAAGCACATTCGAAACCAACCTACTACCGAGCACGTCCATCATGACTGTGCATTACGCTCGCCTGAACACGACGTCGCACAGATGACTCACTGCCATTCCTCAAGGAGACATTGTTTCAGTTCTTGACCGTTGACTGGTGCCACTCTTCGTCTTCTCATCTGTCGGTCAAGGTGATCCCGTAAATGTTCGATGGGGTTCATCTCAGGAGAACTAGCCGGCCAGGGTCAAAGACAATGCCAGCATGCCAATGCTGGAAGACAATGCCACGTTGCTGTTGCTGAATGAATGGCTGCACAACGGGTCTCAAAACTTCATACCGATAACTCTTGGCATTCAGGTTTCTCTGAATAATAACCAGCCTCGTTCTGACATAATAGCATATACCTCCCAAGACCATGACGCCACCGCCTCCACATGGTTGAAGGGGGTACGGGTGGCCCAATCGTCTAATTCTAATCGCCACGATTCGCTGTGCAAAGTTGCGTCCCTCGGCACGCCAGAAACCTATGATTGTGGGTTCGAATCCCGGTTCGCCACGATTATGTTTCTAGGTTTGTCAGCACCATACCCGTGCTCGTGGGTTTCACCAAAGTGGTAAACGTCTGAGACCTGCATCACTTCGGGCTTTCCTCCCACATTAAGCTGACACGCCGTGATATAACAGGAATACTGTTTAAAAGCGGCGTTAAACCCAACTCACTCACTCACTCACTGACTCCAAATGGTTGAACTCGTTGAACACAATTTGGCGCTAACGTTCACCTGTATACTAGCTTCCAACCATCATTTCTGTACAAGCAATATGTACTCTCATCGGAGAACATGACGCGTCCCTAGTCTCGCACTTGTCAACGCCGAACCTTCCTCGCTCATGTCAACCTGTTACGTCGGTTTTGACGTGTAACGTCAATCTGACGTAGGGGCAAGGTGGTCTTATACCACGTTCTCTTAATCTCCTAAACACTGTCGACTGGCCCTGTGTCGCTGTAATGAAGATGCTTCGGAGGTGAATGGTGCGGATGTAGCGGTCATAATTGGGAGTGGTCACCCGTTGTCTTCCCGCATCTACGCCTGTCAGCGTTGCATAGATATATAGATAGATAGATATTCTTTATTGCCTCGAATTGAATGAAGATAACAATATGCAGATATAATTAAGTTACATGATTAACATGAATTGGGGGTATATTTACACATGTTCAGAAACATACAAGTTTTTTAGCAAGTATCGCCGTTTAAAGCGGATTACGTTAATTAGTAGTTCTGGTAACATTCCCAATTTTCACACAATTGCCAATTTCTCCTGCTTTTTGTCACCGAATACATTTGGTTGTATTTGTGCGACGTATTTAAGTCCTAATTTACATTGATGTTTAAGTTACCAAATAGTAGAAAAACATTTAGTTGGTATACTTTCTTTTAGACATTAGGTAATTAAAGCTATAATGCAACAGCGAACTTTCTTTTCTTACCTTGGCAATATTCATCGAGCGATAAATAACGTAATTATAATATTATCATAAATATTAACCGACGCGGCACTTGTGTATCATCTGAAGTTGGGGATGATAATTGCCATTAACTATTTCTTCTGAAGCAACCGCCTCAGTGGTTTAGAAGATAGAGCATCAGGCCGGAGAGCGTAGGCCGCTGGTTCGATCCTCTGGCCACGTCATACCAAAATGTAATACTGTTAAAAGTTGGTACTTGTTGTTCCTCCTTCTGCCGCTCGGCGTTAAGGGGATCAAACGAGGACTCCATCAGTATACTGTGTCTGAGTGGGATATCGCTTCACCTCACCTCACCTCACGTCACCTCACCTCACCTCACCTCACCGCACCTTCGCGAGTAAGCAAGTATCAACATGACTATTCCATGTTCCAGAAACGTGCACCTGGGCTTGTATCAATGGCGGAATACTCTCAACGAGCACCTGCTCCTGTTCCTGTCCAGGAGGATGGTCCGGGGACATTTGTGGTATGTAGATGACATATTACTGAAAACGGGGATGGTCCAGGGACATTTGCTGTATTTAGATGACATATTACTGATAACGGGGATGGTCCAGGGACATTTGCTGTATTTAGATGACATATTACTGATAACGGGGATGGTCCGGGGACATCTGTGGTATGTACATGTAGATGACATATTACTGATAACGGGGATGGTCTGGGGACATTTGTGGTATGTACATGTAGATGACATATTACTGATAACGGGGATGGTCTGGGGACATTTGTGGTATGTAGATGACATATTACTGATAACGGGGATGGTCTGGGGACATTTGTGGTATGTAGATGACATATTACTGATAACGGGGATTGTCCGGGGACATTTGTGGTATGTAGATGACATATTACTGATGACGGGGATGGTCCAGGGACATTTGCTGTATTTAGATGACATATTACTGATAACGGGGATGGTCTGGGGACATTTGTGGTATGTAGATGACATATTACTGATAACGGGGATGGTCCAGGGACATTTGCTGTATTTAGATGACATATTACTGATAACGGGGATGGTCCGGGGACATCTGTGGTATGTACATGTAGATGACATATTACTGATGACGGGGATGGTCCAGGGACATCTGTGGTATGTACATGTAGATGACATATTACTGATGACGGGGATGGTCCAGGGACATCTGTGGTATGTAGATGACATATTACTGATGACGGGGATGGTCCGGGGACATCTGTGGTATGTACATGTAGATGACATATTACTGATGACGGGGATGGTCCAGGGACATCTGTGGTATGTAGATGACATATTACTGATGACGGGGATGGTCCGGGGACATCTGTGGTATGTACATGTAGATGACATATTACTGATGACGGGGATGATCCAGGGACATCTGTGGTATGTAGATGACATATTACTGATGACGGGGATGGTCCGGGGACATCTGTGGTATGTAGATGACATATTACTGATGACGGGGATGGTCCAGGGACATTTGCGGTATGTAGATGACATATTACTGATGACGGGGATGGTCTGGGGACATTTGTGGTATGTAGATGACATATTACTGATAACGGGGATGGTCTGGGGACATTTGTGGTATGTAGATGACATATTACTGATAACGGGGATTGTCCGGGGACATTTGTGGTATGTAGATGACATATTACTGATGACGGGGATGGTCCAGGGACATTTGCTGTATTTAGATGACATATTACTGATAACGGGGATGGTCTGGGGACATTTGTGGTATGTAGATGACATATTACTGATAACGGGGATGGTCCAGGGACATTTGCTGTATTTAGATGACATATTACTGATAACGGGGATGGTCCGGGGACATCTGTGGTATGTACATGTAGATGACATATTACTGATGACGGGGATGGTCCAGGGACATCTGTGGTATGTACATGTAGATGACATATTACTGATGACGGGGATGGTCCAGGGACATCTGTGGTATGTAGATGACATATTACTGATGACGGGGATGGTCCGGGGACATCTGTGGTATGTACATGTAGATGACATATTACTGATGACGGGGATGGTCCAGGGACATCTGTGGTATGTAGATGACATATTACTGATGACGGGGATGGTCCGGGGACATCTGTGGTATGTACATGTAGATGACATATTACTGATGACGGGGATGATCCAGGGACATCTGTGGTATGTAGATGACATATTACTGATAACGGGGATGGTCTGGGGACATTTGTGGTATGTAGATGACATATTACTGATAACGGGGATTGTCCGGGGACATTTGTGGTATGTAGATGACATATTACTGATGACGGGGATGGTCCAGGGACATTTGCTGTATTTAGATGACATATTACTGATAACGGGGATGGTCTGGGGACATTTGTGGTATGTAGATGACATATTACTGATAACGGGGATGGTCCAGGGACATTTGCTGTATTTAGATGACATATTACTGATAACGGGGATGGTCCGGGGACATCTGTGGTATGTACATGTAGATGACATATTACTGATGACGGGGATGGTCCAGGGACATCTGTGGTATGTACATGTAGATGACATATTACTGATGACGGGGATGGTCCAGGGACATCTGTGGTATGTAGATGACATATTACTGATGACGGGGATGGTCCGGGGACATCTGTGGTATGTACATGTAGATGACATATTACTGATGACGGGGATGATCCAGGGACATCTGTGGTATGTAGATGACATATTACTGATGACGGGGATGGTCCGGGGACATCTGTGGTATGTAGATGACATATTACTGATGACGGGGATGGTCCAGGGACATTTGCGGTATGTAGATGACATATTACTGATGACGGGGATGGTCCGGGGACATTTGTGGTATGTAGATGACATATTACTGATGACGGGGATGGTCCGGGGACATCTGTGGTATGTACATGTAGATGACATATTACTGATGACGGGGATGGTCCGGGGACATTTGTGGTATGTAGATGACATATTACTGATAACAGGGATGGTCCGGGGACATTTGTGGTATGTAGATGACATATTACTGATGACGGGGATGGTCCGGGGACATTTGTGGTTACGTAGATGACATATTACTGATGACGGGGATGGTCTTTGGACATTTGTGATATGTAGATGACATATTACTGATAACGGGGATGGTCCGGGGACATTTGTGGTATGTAGATGACATATTACTGATAACAGGGATGGTCCGGGGACATCTGTGGTATGTACATGTAGATGACATATTACTGATAACGGGGATGGTCCGGGGACATTTGCGGTATGTAGATGACATATTACTGATAACGGGGATGGTCCGGGGACATTTGTGATATGTAGATGACATATTACTGATAACGGGGATGGTCCGGGGACATTTGCGGTATGTAGATGACATATTACTGATGACGGGGTGGTCCGGGGACATTTGTGGTATGTCGATGACATATTACTGATGACGGGGAGGTGGGGCACGTGTGATTTTCTTCGCCTAAAATGTTTGAGAACGTTTGTGTTTTCTGATTGGATTACAACACCCAAACGCACTGTCTCGTACTTTATTTAAATTTAAAACGGATCATGGAAGTTTGACATTCATAGATATTTGCTTAGGTTCAGTAATATCATTAGAAATATAGACGACGTATGTAAATATACTACTCAAAGTTTTTGCTAAGGATCACCACTTCAAAAGGTAAAACGTCAAATTGTGTGCATCTGTTTACATAGCAAACGTCAATATTGCGTGGTGCGTGAAGACATGTTTAATGAACAAAGGTCCTGACATGTGCCACACAATGCCAACAAACAACATGTCATCAATAATTAATCAGATCATTTCTGTTTGAGGGGGGTATGCTACTGATGAGGGGAGATGGTCCGGGGACACTTACCCTATGTAGATGTCAAGTTACTGAAAGTGACTGTAGTTTTATTTAAACCAGTTTGTGAAATTTGTTTTTTGATGACGATATCAACAAAATCAAAGCATTTGTATCACATCAAAGAACATGACAAACATGTTAAGCTGCGTTGTCAAGAGGGTAGAGTATTTGATGTGGGAATGTATTAAATTTTACAGAAACTTGTCAGCGGAGCTGCTCTAACGGTGGTATTCTGAGTTCCGTCACCTGCACGTGCGCATGTGTCTCGCCCTGGGGTGGAGAGACCTGTCGTATGTATTACTTACCATATCATGTTGTCACCAATACCTCTACACGTGACTCTCACAAGAGACCTGAATCTTGATGCATCTTGTTTGAAGGAATTAGCATTCAGTGTCAAGGACTAGTGTTTGTTTGTTTGTTTGTTTGTTTGTTTGTTTGTTTGTTTGTTATTTAACGCCACACAGCAATATTCAAGATATATGACGGCGGTCTGTACAAATCGAGTCAGGACCAGACTGTCCAGTGTGTGGCGTCATGATCATCGATCAACGCAGTTGGGATACAATGACATGCATCAACCAAGTCAGCGAGCCTGACCATCCGATCCCGCTAGGATCATGTTACGGCACGCATGGGTTGCTTCTTACACGGATCTTCACTGATCGGGTCAAGGACTGCAACGCGTGTTGATCATCTGTCAGTCACAGCTATACCTGACATTGTGACACATGTACATGTATCAATCACATGTCTTTTCTGTCGGAAATACATAACCTGTTAGTCATACCTATCATGGCCGCATAATATTCATGTTCATTTTGACAGAAACCTGCAGTCGATCCTGTTCTAATGGCGGTGTACTGTCTGCGGCCACCTGCACGTGTGCATGTCCGACACCTTGGACTGGAGATACATGCCGTGAGTTGACAATATAGCTGCACATTATATACTCATGTTAACGCAAAATACGGAAACCGCCAAACATTTGTTACGTGTCGATTCGAAAATTGAAACAATATGTTAAACCAGAAATCTGGACGTAAAAGAACTGAGTGTGAAATGAACAAACAACAACAACTGCTATACAATCAAGAAATGTATTATGAAATTAAGTCTGTTTACAAATCAACACAAATTACTGCACAGCAATTACAATGGCAGTACACAATAGAGTGGTTGTACAGTATTCAATGGCAATGTAATATGCAGTGGTAAGTATCAAATACAAAATTGCACTGATGATAGCAAAAGTCAGTGATAAAGCCGGCGACAGTGGTCGAGCTTCCGAGATGGGCAAGGCAGGGCTGATGAGTGATCCTCACATGAAAACTGGTCTTGACATGATGAGATGCGTGAGATATACCTGAACACGCCCTTGTTCCACTACATAGTGCCCTCACCAGTCTACCGGCAGAATACAGAATATTCTGCATGTCCACAGTTTACCGGAAGTTTACATATCACACTAGCATCTATATATAGTAACTTCTTTACGACTGCTTACATTAAATAGTACAACATTCCTGACGACTAATCACTGCCCAAGTACAATGCATTGAACTTCTACCGAATCTCAACAGAAACAATGTAACAGTTACAAATATTGTTCAACAATAAAATGCACTGTCAATTAACACATTGTTCATTTGTTATACGGGACGGTTGGGTAGCCTAGTGGTTAAATCGTTCGCTCGTCATGCCAAAGACCTGGGTTCGATACCCAACGAGGGTGGTGTCCCCTGCCGTGATATTGCTGAAATATTGCTAAGAACGGCGTAAAACCATATTACTCACTCACTAAATGAAGCTACATCTATATGAATGTTTGCGGAATGAACAAAGCCACGTATTCTGCTGAGCACTGTTGTATATATATATATATATATATATCTATATCACACTGTAGAGACGTGCACCCGCTCCTGTGCCAACGGAGGAGCCCTGGATCCTGCCACGTGTACCTGCTCCTGTCCCGGTGCCTGGTCCGGCACAACTTGTCGTGAGTAGTGGGAGATATTAGCTGCTGTAAATTTGATCCCACTTGATCCCAAATTCGTTATTTATTTATTCGTTTTCTAAACTTGACATTCAACTCTTGCAGTCTTGAGACAACTTGTCGGAATATTAATTAGAGGTCATGTGTTTCAGTTTGGATCTTCAACAAATAGAAACTGTTGTCTCTGGTAAAATACGCTACATGGTAGGGGAAATCGATAATTAATTATGACTTCTTTGCAGAAACGTGTGGTGCGTCTTGTTCGAACGGTGGTCAGTTGAACCCCTCGACCTGCGAGTGTTCCTGTGTCGCCCCCTGGACAGGATCAACATGCCGTGAGTAAACACTGTGTTGTGTCCGTTACATGCCGTGAGTAAACACTGTGTTGTGTTCGTTACATGCCGTAAGTAAACACTGAGTTGTGTCAGTCTGATGCCGTGCATAAACACTGTGTTGTGTCCGCTACATGCCGTGAGTAAACACTGTGTTGTATCCGTTACATGCCGTGAGTAAACACTGTGTTGTGTCCGTTACATGCCGTGAGTAAACACTGTGTTGTATCAGTCACATGCCGTGAGTAAACACTGTGTTGTATCCGCTACATGCTGTGAGTAAACACTGTGTTGTGTCCGTTACATGCCGTGAGTAAACACTGTGTTGTGTTCGCTACATGCTCTGAGTAAACACTATTTTGTGTCCGCTACATGTGAGTAAATTCTGTGTTGGGTCCGCTACATGCCGTGAGTAAACACTGTGTTGGGTCCTCGTGTGTGCGCGGCAGGCTGGGATTTTACCGAAAACTATATATTGTCCCCGAAAATTCTTGAAAAGAGTAACTGTCTTTCAGTCTGTTGAAAAAAATGTCTGCCAAAAGAATAACATTGTTTTCAATGTGTTTTTCTTTTTAATTCAAAATAAATATCTGGTTTTGTAGATGTAGCTGAAAAAATGCTACGTGCTGTGAGTAAACATTTAGTTGTGTCCCCTACATAACGTGAGTAAACACTGTGTTGTTTCCGCTACTCACGTGCTCCCAAATTATTCATTTCAAACAATATGAATTCAGAGGAACACACACTGGACGTTGATATAAACAATGATTCATAATTAAACGCCTTTTTTAATGTTTTAAGGAATATATATATATATATATATCGACCACAGTTATACCTGACTTCACACATGTAAACGTATATGTATCATTCAGTCTTCATACATCACAATAAGCGACTTTTTACCAGAAGTACATTGCCTGCCATTCATTTCTATAGAGATAAACGTCGCACAATATTCATGTTTATATATCGAATACTTTGACAGAAACCTGCAGTCGATCCTGTTCTAATGGCGGTGTACTGTCTGCGGCCACCTGCACGTGTGCATGTCCGTCACCTTGGACTGGAGATACATGCCGTGAGTTGACACATTATATACACATGTTAACTCAAACGTAATATACGAATGCCGCCTAACATTGTTCAATTGTGATACTGTGCGTTTGGGTAGTCTACTTGTTAAATCCTCACGCCGAAGACCTGGGTTCGATACCCAACGAAGGTTCCCATATCTGGTGTCCCCTGCCGTGATATTGCTGAAATGTTGATATAAGTGGCGTTAAACAATACTGCACATTATATACAAATGTTAAGTCATACTAAAATGCTAACATTGTTCAATGGCTATGCATCTATATAAATGTTTGCGATGGGAACAAGGCCACGTATTCTGCTGAGCACTAGTGTATATATTTTTATATCACACTGTAGAGACGTGCACCCGCTCCTGTGCCAACGGAGGAGTTCTGGACCCTGCCACGTGTACCTGCTCCTGTCCCGGTGCCTGGTCCGGCCCAACTTGTCGTGAGTAGTGGGCGATATTAGCTCGTGTAAACATGATTCATCTCATAAATTCATTAGTGAGTAAACATTGTGTTGTGTCCGCTACATGTCGAGAGTGAACACTGTGTTGTGTTCGCTACATGCCGAGAGTGAACACTGTGTTGTGTTCGCTACATGTCGAGAGTGAACACTGTGTTACGCCCGCTACATGTCGAGAGTGAACACTGTGTTGTGTCCGCTACATGCCGAGAGTGAACACTGTGTTACGCCCGCTACATGTCGAGAGTGAACACTTTGTTGTGTCCGCTACATGTCGAGAGTGAACACTGTGTTGTGTCCGCTACATGCCGAGAGTGAACACTGTTTTACGCCCGCTACATGTCGAGAGTGAACACTGTGTTGTGCCCGCTACATGCCGAGAGTTAACACTGTGGTGTGTCCGCTACATGTCGAGAGTGAACACTGTGTTGTGCCCGCTACTTGCCGAGAGTGAACACTGCATTGTGCCCGCTACATGTCGAGAGTGAACACTGTGTTGTGCCCGCTACATGTCGAGAGTGAACACTTTGTTGTGCCCGCTACATGTCGAGAGTGAACACTGTGTTGTGTCCGCTACATGTCGAGAGTGAACACTGTGTTGTGCCCGCTACATGTCGAGAGTGAACACTGTGTTGTGTTCGCTACTTGCCGAGAGTTAACACTGTGTTGTGTCCGCTACATGTCGAGAGTGAACACTGTGTTGTGTCCGCTACATGTCGAGAGTGAACACTGTGTTGTGCTCGCTACATGTCGAGAGTGAACACTGTGTTGTGTCCGCTACATGTCGAGAGTGAACACTGTGTTGTGCCCGCTACATGTCGAGAGTGAACACTGTGTTGTGTTCGCTACATGCCGAGAGTTAACACTGTGTTGTGTCCGCTACATGTCGAGAGTGAACACTGTGTTGTGCCCGCTACATGTCGAGAGTGAACACTGTGTTGTGTCCGCTACATGCCGAGAGTGAACACTGTGTTACGCCCGCTACATGTCGAGAGTGAACACTGTGTTGTGCCCGCTACATGTCGAGAGTGAACCCTGTTATGTCCGCTACATGTCTTGAGTAAACACTGTTGTGCAGATAACATAATGTACTCACTTACATTTACTAATTGCAAACACAAGTGCTTCCAAATTATTCATTTCAAATTATGTGTCATACGAATTCAAAAATACACAGACAGGAGGTCAGTAAAATGAAGGATTCAAACTTGAACGCCCTTATAAATGTTATCAACATTTCATTCAGTGAGCTAGTATTTAGCAATTAGCATTCCGTGTCAACACACGTGTGTTTATCAGCTGGTCAGTCACAGTTATACATGACATTGTCACACATGTAAAGGTATCATTCAGTCTTCCTCACTATGTATGAGACCCGTGAAGATTCAGGGTAGAATATGTCTTTAGCAACCCATGCTTGCTGTAAAACGCGATTATGCTTGTCGCAAAAGGCGACTAACGGGATCAGGTGGTCAGGCTCGCTGACTTGGTTGATGCGTGTCATCGCATCCCAATTGCGTGAATCGATGCTCATGACGTTAATCACTGGATTGTCTGGTCCAGACTCGATTATTTACAGACCGCCGTCATAGAGCTTGAATATTGCTGAGTGCGGCGTAAAACAACAAACAAACAAACCAATACACAAAGACTTTTTTTACCAGATATTCATTACCTATCATTCAATTCTATACCGATTAAGGCCGCTCAATATTCATGATCATATATCGGGTACTTTTGACAGAAACCTGCAGTCAGTCCTGTTCTAATGGCGGTGCACTGTCCGCGGCCACCTGCACGTGTGCATGTCCGTCGCAATGGACCGGAGATACATGCCGTGAGTTGACAATATGGCTACACACATTATATGTACGGGTTAAATCAGACGTAAAATACGTAATAAGGGGTGGTTGGGCAGCCTAACTGTTAAATCGTTCGCTCGTCACACCGACCTGGGTTCCATACCCCACGATGTTGCTGAATATTGATAAAAGTGACGTTTAACAATATAGCTGCACATAGAATACAAATGTTAAGTCATACTAAATGCTCACATTGTTCTATGGCTATGCATCTATATAAATGTTTGCGATGGGAACAAGGCCACGTATTCTGCTGAGCACTAGTGTATATATTTTTATATCACACTGTAGAGACGTGCACCCGCTCCTGTTCCAACGGAGGAGTTCTGGACCCTGCCACGTGTACCTGCTCCTGTCCCGGTGCCTGGTCCGGCCCAACTTGTCGTGAGTAGTGGGCGATATTAGCTGCTGTACACATGATTCAAATAAAAAATTCATCTGCTTTTTCTACAATTGACATTCAACAGTTGCAGTCTTCAACTTGTCGGAATATATATTAGGTATACTGTGCTTCACTATGGGGGTTAACAAGTATTTGTCTCTAGTGAATGTTTAATACACGATACGGTACGGGAGCTGATGCAGATAATAATAATGACGTCTTTGCAGAAACGTGTGGTGCATCTTGTTTTAACGGTGGTCAATTGAACCCCTCGACATGTGAGTGTTCCTGTTTCGCCCCCTGGACAGGATCAACATGCCGTGAGTAAACACTGTGTTGTGTCCGTTACATGCTGTGAGTAAAAACTCTGTTGTGTCTGCTACATGTGAGTAACCACTCTGTTGTGTCTGCTACATATCATGAGTAAACATTGTGTTATATCGTGAGTAAAATCTGTAACCGAGTAAACACAGTTTTGTGTCCGCTGTATGGGTTCATAATATATTGTAAACGTTGTTTAATTTGTCTTTATCAATTATTTGTGTGTATGTGCAGAGGGCTGTAGTCGCACCTGTTCTAACAATGGGGTATTGAATCCAAGCACGTGCAGCTGTTCCTGCCCCAACCCATGGACTGGAGACACCTGCCGTACGTACAGTATTATATCACGAACAGCATCACAGCTGTTCGCCATTCGCCTACTGGCCTGTCATTAAACGCCAGTGACAAAAATAATCACAAAAGGTTATCTGCCGAAAAAGATTTCATTAGGCGTAAAAGTCAAAACAATCATGAAAATTATATGAATTATATAAAATTAGTGATAACACCAGGTGTTCGCGAAAAGGATAAGTATGTCCTGCTCTACCGGCAGCACCCGCCACTCACACAATGAGCATGAAAACGTAATTAGTGTAAGAATCCCCAGCAATGCTCCTCCAACTGCATCTGAAGTTGTTGAAAGAGCTCTCATCGTTTGTCGGGCGTCCCATCATTGTTGTAGAGACCTGCAGCCGTGTGTGCAGCAACAGTGGCGTCATCAACCCCACCACGTGTGCGTGCACGTGTCCATTCCCCTACACCGGTCCTACCTGTGGTGAGTCACGTTCCTCATAATGATACCAAGCGTTCTACTGAAAATGAAATGTTACAGAAATCATAACCTTCATGTCCATATATAATGCCATTATAACACGTTCCTCGACCAAGCATGAATCACCTCTGTCAATCATTGACTGTGTATTTTTTTTCGCTTCATTGAGGTATGGGGGGCGGTCGGGTAGTCTGGTGGTAAAGCGTTCGCTCGTCACGTCGAAGACACGGGTTTGATTCCCGACATGGGTACAATGTGTGAAGCCCATTCCTGCTGTCCCCTGCCGTGATATTGCTGGAATATTGCTAAAAGCGGCGTAAAATCAAACTCACTCACTCCCTCATTCACTCATTGAGGTATGAATCGAAAAACCGATGTACAAACTTTTGCAAGAAAACATAAGGTTTGCACACTGGTTATGTCGGTTTTCATACCTCAATGAGACGAAACCAATACACAGTCAATCCTAATCATTAAATTCGATACCGAAAACATGTGTTACCTACGATAGTTTAATCAAAAACAGTTATAGACCTCAAAGCAGACAAAAATAATTGACAAACATTCCAGGCGCAGAAATACATGCCGTGGCGTGACATGAATCAGGTGATTATTTAATTTATGCACATAACGTGACACGCCCACAACATCTGTAGCCAATCAACGGAGAGTATGATCAAAACAAAGTTCATAGGACCTGTCAATCAAGGCAAGAGGCGAGAAAAATATGTCCGGGAGAAGGCGGCTGTTTCAAATGACATGGTCAGTAACCGCCAGATTCAAACATTAGTTCCCTGTGAACGGAAAGACAGAATATTGCGGGTCAGAAATGAAACCCGAAGACATGAAATTTTGTGGAACCCACGCGAGCGGAAAAAAAACAACAGGCGAACAAGCCTGCGCGTTTGCATCTTCCCGAAAAAAGTGGTAGAGTGAGTGAGTGAGTGAGTGAGTTGGGTTTAACGCCGTTTTTAACAGTATTCCAGTTATATCACGGCGTGTCAACTTAATGTGGGAGGAAAGCCCGAAGTGATGCTGGTCTCAGACGTTTACCACTTCGGTAAAACCCACGAGCACGGGTATGGTGCTGACAAACCTAGAAACATAATCGTTGCGAACCGGGATTCGAACCCACGATCATAGGTTTCTGGCGTGTCCAGGGGACGCAACTCTGCACAACGTATCGCGGCGCCTTAGACGACTGGGCCACCATGTGATTTGATGCTCTTTGCGATGTAAAACTCGTCTTATCACAATATAGATCTTGATTATCGATCAATCTCATTAAAATCAGACCTTAGTTCTTGCTACCGCTAAACAAAGATCTGAAGACATCCCATTAGGGGTCACGTCAGAACGACCTTTCATCCGACCAATCAGAGCGTCACTTACCAGATCATGAAAGTGACAGTCGGAATGTGATTTTTAATCATACAACCCCGAAAACATTAACACGCCGTGACGGGATATCCCGAACGATAGTTACGGGTTTAACGATTGAATCCATACAATCTAGACCATCTATTAGACATTCCAGAATGTTCTTTTGTTCAGGTTTCAAATTTGTAATCGAGAATTTGTCAAATTATGTTTCGAAGCGTAGTCGCCAATTTGAAATTAGTGCCGTAAAGCACGAGAAAGCTGCCTTCTGATTGGTCATTCCATTGGTCGGTCAAAGTTCGCGCAAGGTCGGTCTGACGTGACCCTTAATGGGATGTCCTCAGATCTTTGTTTAGCGGTAGCGAGAACTAAGATCTGATTTTAATTAGATTGGATTATCGATGAGATCGTCTTGACTGGGCGCCGCCATTTTGTTTGAAGCAAATGCAAGTGATAGGAGAGGTGGAATCTGATTGGTCTATGGGAGAGGCATAGAATGGACATAACTCGTAATAGCCACAGGTGGAGCTACGATCGAGCCCAGCAATTCCAGCCTGGTTCGGCAGGGGTGGAAACTGTACTTTTATAGTCAGTTAAATCCCTTGCCTCGGGAAGATGGGGCGTTTGCTGTTTCATACTTTCTCGGACGTCGGACAATGAATATGCATGAATTTCGCTAAATAGTCCTGTGCATGACGATACAGATAAGGATCACTATCAAATAGTGATGATACCAGGTGTCCGCGAAAAGGTGAGCGTATCCTGCCCCACCGATGGCACCCGTCATAAACACATGCAAAGGCAAGTCAATTGTTCACCTGATAACTCAAGATAACGTAGTAACATTAACTGTGGTTCCCTCAAACGGAGATTGCATGTTGTGACAAAATAAATCAACTGTTCTCTGTACAATACTGACTGGAATACGAAAGAAACTGACTATTTAAAACTGTAACTGAACTACAGTAAACTACCCTAATAACGAACACGCTTATAACGAACTGACGGATATAACAGTCCTGTCCATTTGCTGTATATATGCCTTACATATGGTTATAACGAACTACTGTTATAACGAATAAAAAGTAGTGGTCCCTTTGCGTTCGTTTTAAACGTAGTTTACTGTATCAAATATTAACTGACATCCCTCTCTCCAGACACGTGCAACATCCAGTGTGAGAATAACGGAGTTCAGGCTACCAGCGGGTGTTCGTGTATCTGCCAGCCCGGCTTCACGGGACAGACATGCCAGCTACGTAAGCCTATCTTTACTTGATCATCCCTTGAGTACATTCTGTAGCCGTTGCATGTACTCTTGTAAACTGAAAGAAGTGATATCGATGTTATACTTGAAAATATACTCCTGTTACTATATGTGCTTTCACATTTAACATTTTCGCATGGGTTTCAACTAAAAAAACACTTTAAAAGAAATATTTACTCTTAAAACGAACGACTACATAATTAAATGTTATGATTCCTGAAAGTATTCTTGGAAAGTATTGAAATTCGTGCCAGAAACGACATACATGTGTATTACCGGCTATTCATATTCTATCTTAAATTCCTCCAACTTTTAAATTAAGAAATTGGACACATTACACTGTCATGAATAAGATCAATCAAATAACAGAAGCCTGCCCTAAGTACATGGAGACAATGTGTGAATAAATGACATCCGCTAGACTTGATGCCAATGAGTATTGGCACCAACCCATTAGAGGTATAGCCCCATGATTCCGACAGACCCTGTGGTTCAATATTGCCAATACGTTTATTTCAAACTACAGATATAGTGAAACAATTTCAGTGGTCTTCGACTTAAAAAGTACATCATCCATCTCTGTTTTTCCCAGAAACGTGCACCCTGCAATGTATGAACGGTGGCGTCCTGGACGCCTCCACCTGCAGCTGCTCCTGCCCCTCCCCCTGGACGGGGACCTCGTGCCGTAAGTCCAACAACATACTCAGATATACTGTTAGAACAGAGCAAAGCATCGCTGCAATTGTAGCCAGGTCCATAATTTCCTAAACTTGCAAATAAAACGACAAAACACTTTCTTTATCCAATAGAAATATCTGCATAAAGTAGAGTCGATTCTACGATTCTGACAATATCATGAGCATGTGTTTAGGAATCACTATCAAATAGTGATGATACCAGGTGTTCGTGAAGCGGTAGGAGTACCCTGTCCCACCGGTGGCATCCGTGACAAACACATGCAAAGGCAAGTCAATTGATCACCTGAAACAAACACGGGAACATATGGTACAAGTCAAAACAGAGAATTGCATCGGACATCATTAGAGTCACTGATGCTTCAAATTTGGAGGACCGCCTCCGTGGTCTAGTGGTAGAGCGTCCGCCCGGAGAGCGGAAGGTCAGGGGTTCGATCCCCGACCGCGTCATACCAAAAGACGTTAAAAGATGGTACTTGTTGTTACCCTGTCTGGCGCTCGGCATTAAGGGGCTAAAACAAGGACTGGTCGGCTCGGAGTCAGTATACTGTGTCTGAATGGGGTATTCATGTTAAAACTGCTGCATGGTATCTCAGTGAGCTAGCACTATAAATCGGCATCAGTCTGGACTAGTACAAGCAGCCACACACACACACACACATACACACACACACACACACGTGCATGCACGTCGCTATATAGGTGCAATAATCTTGGACGCGACGTTAAACCCTATTTCACCTCAAGTTTGGAAATGTCTTCCACATGTCCACTATAACACTTTTTAAAAGTTTCACTTAGGCCTTGAATGTTGCAACCTTGATCAAACAACGTCTGAGCATGTGTCATATGGCGCTCTTTGAAGTCTTGGTAGAACGAGTATGCTCGATTGTATCTCAGAAGTTGTGAAATGACAACACCAAAGACTGGAGCTGCGGGAATATTGTTCGATATAAGGAAAAGTTGACTGTTAGAAACTTGAAGTCAGCCCTCTTGCCACACAGTCTTGTACATGTGGAGAGTGTTTTGTCACTCTGAATCTTTATGCGTAGATCTAAATATGAAACAGATGAGGTCGTCTCACTGGTCAAATTAATCGAAAATAGTCTCCTGTGACGTGTCCACGAACAATTAAATTACCATATGGTCTCATATCTCTTCACAGAAACATGTATGCGATCATGCTCCAACGGAGGCGCCGTTAACCCAAGCACGTGCACCTGCACATGCCCGTTTCCTTGGACTGGGATCACTTGCAGTGAGTTACTATCTAGTTTGTATCTGTTCAGAACACACGAGGAACTGAAGGCTCAACCCGTGAAGATCCGGGTTAGAATAGGTCTTCAGAAACCCATGCTTGCTGTAAAACGTGACTATGCTTGTCCTGAGAGGCGACTAACGGGATCCGTTGGTCAGGCTTGCTGACTTGGTTGATGCATGTCATCGTATCCCAATTGCGTGGATCGATGCTCATGATGTCAATCACTGGATTGTCTGGTCCAGACTTTATTATTTACAGACCGCTGCCATATAGCTGGGCGTTAAACAACAAACAAACATCATCTATTTTTGCAGACACGTGCGGCCGACAATGCGTAAATGGCGGAGCGTTGACATCGGCCTGTACATGTACTTGTCCTTTTGGCTTTGCTGGAGACTCCTGCGAGATAAGTAAGTACAACAAACAAACAAACAAACAAACAAACTGATGGTTCCTGAGGTGATTCTGATTCAAGGTCTGACAGAGTTTGTCCTCTGACTGAACACACAACCCAACTTTCTCAAACTTAAAATACATCGGCATTCCCCACTTAGAGACTTTCACAGGGCATTACTTTAAGCCAAGTATTTTAATATATACCTAAAAGCCGATGTACACAGTTATCTTAGAGCTAAGGACAGCCTCCGTGGTCTAGTGGTAGAGCGTTCGCCCGGAGAGCGGAAGGTCCGGGGTTCGATTCCCGGCCGCGTCATACCCAAAAGACGTTTAAAGATGGTACTTGTTATTACCCTGTCTGGCGCTCGGCAATAAGGGGCTAAAACAAGGACTGGTCAGTATACTGTGTCTGAGTGGGGTATTCATGTTAAACTGCGGCATGGTATCTCAGTGTGCTAGCACTATAAATCGGCATCAGTCCGGACTAGTACAAGCAGCCACACACACACATACACGTGCATGCACGTCGCTATATAAGTGCAATAATCTTGGACGCGACGTTAAACCTTATTTCACCCCACCTCTTAGAGCTAAGGTGATCGTAACTCCCATACCTTAACACAGACCTACGACAGTCGTAGAGCTAAGGTTGTTTTGTACAGCGGCACCCAGAACTGCATGTAATCTGTGTAAAAATGAATACTCTGTGAGTCGGCCTTGTGTGCTGCACGATTGGGATTGAGTATGGTTTTACGCCGCTTTTAGCAATATTCCAGCAATATCACGGCGGGGGACACCAGAAATGGGCTTCACACATTGTACCCATGTCGGGAATAGAACCCGGGTGTTCGGCGTGACGAGAGAACGCTTTAACCACTAGGCTACCGACCGCCCCCTGTGCTGCCCGAGAAACGTCTTGATCATCATGATGCACGCACGCCAATCCCCATCACGAGTCAATCTTTACAATGCATTGTTCAAGGCTCTTTGCTATTGCATGGGGTCCAAAACAAGTGATACTATTGTTCGGTTTTAGTACATGCTGACGGGGATTATAGTAAATATAGAGCCCCGAACAAGGACATACATGCTTCCCCTGGTGTTGTTTTTAGTTTTTATCGCCAAAGCTTCATCTAATTACTTTAATATAAATATTATTACAGGTAACACACAGTAACACATCGGTGTACAATGAGTTTCTCAGCGTTTAAGGATAGTGAAAAAAGTTAACTTTCATATTTCGCCGTAGCCGAGGTAAACAACTAAACGCCCTGCAATTAAAGGATGCTGTTTCCAGCCCCGTTGGCAAAACGTTTTTCGACAAAATGTCGAAATAAATAATTGTTCCGTTTATTCAAAGTGTTCATTTTTGACAACCAACTGTCTATTCGTGAAAAAGATTGGTTCGTTTCAACAATCAAGTCACAGATGTGTTTAAACTAGCCATGGCGCTATTGCTCTCTTCCATGCCCGGGGCGGTGGGATAGCCCAGTGGTTATAATCATCATCATCGCCGAAGACACGGGTTCGATTCCCCACATGGGTACAATGTGTGAAGCTCATTTCTGGTGTCCCCCGCTGTGATTTTGCTGGAATATTGCTAAAAGCGGCGTAAAACCATACTCACTCTCCCATGTTGACATGTTAATGTGATAATTATCTGCTACAGATTATTATAAATCTCAAATGATTGTAAAATTGCCTGATTGTCATTTTGTCAGTAAATGTATTGTGATTCACTTTTTGCTTATAAATCATTTGGTAAACAAATTCGTTCATGTTTGATGCTTTAGGCACCTGCACCCGCACATGTTCCAATGGAGGCGCCCTTAACCAATTAGCGTGTTCCTGCTCTTGTCCGTCACCTTGGACTGGAGATACTTGCCGTGAGTAATGAATAGTTATTCTATGACGCGATTGTGAAGTACCAAAATACCTTTAACCTTTAACTTGACCATATGATATTCACCTGTGACCTGGCTCAGTTTAAACAGACGACATGTGAACATCCAGGCAGAGAAGGGGGTTATGTTTGTGTTCAGTCAGTATGTTTAGACATGTTTAGATTGTAAAGACTAAACAGTAACTTCTTTAAGAGGCATTTAGAAGTTGGAGGACTAAGTAAGGATATGATTTATGAGTGAACAACTTTTTTATTACAATTAGGAGCGACGTTTCGGTGTAGGTTCTTACACCGTTATCAACCAAGTCGCTCCTAATTGTAACAAGTGAGTGAGTGAGTATGGTTTTACGCCGCTTTTAGCAATATTCCAGCAATATCACGGCGGGGGACACCAGAAATGGGCTTCACACATTGTACCCATATCGGGAATCGAACCCGGGTCTTCGGCGTGACGAGCCAACGCTTTAACCACTAGGCTACCCGACCGCCCCTTAATTGTAACAAGAGTTTGCCACTAACGTGGCTATATCCCCCGCCCTTGTTGCAGAATTTATGACATAATTAAATCTAAACAAGCCCGAACCTTTTTTAACCGAGGTGGAACTTGTCATGGAAATTGTAAAAAAAAGAAGAGTTTGGGACGTAAGTCCATCTTGTTGCGGCAACAACGTAAAAAATAAAAATTTCTAAATAGCTAAAGGCACAAGTTCAGCATGTACCTGACACCTGCAAAGTTTGATGAAACAATATTGAACGGTTTATGAGTTATGCTCCGGAAACGAACCTTACCCTCACAGAACCTAAGGCCATCTTGTTGCCATGGAAACGTAACAAATGAATATTTCTAAAATTTCTAAATAGCAAAAGGCACCAGTTCAGCATGTACTTGACAGACCTGCAAAGTTTCATGAAAAAGTATTGAACGGTTTCTGAGTTATGCTCCGGAAACGAAACGTGACGGACGGACGGAGCCCGTTTATATATCCCCCGCCAACTTTTTTGTTCATCCATAAATGTTATCCTCATTGACTAAACAGTAGTTAAAGGGGCGGTGGGGTAGCCTTGTGGTTAAGTCGTTCACTCATCACACTGAAGACCCGGGATTCATTGTGGGGATGGTGACTGTTATTCGTTATGTAGGATGACGTGATGATGATGATGATGATGATGATGGTGATGATGATGGTGATGTTTGTTGTTTAACGCCGCACTCAGCAATATCCCAGATAATCCAGTGATTGACATCACCAGCATCGATCCACGCGATTGGGATACGATGACATGCATCAACCAAGTCAGCGAGCCTGACCACCCGATCCCGTTAGTCTCCTCTTACGACAAGGATAGTCGCCTTTTACGACAAGCATGGGTTGCTGAAGACGTATTACACCCCGGATCTTCACGGGTCTTATGTAGGATGACAGGAGCGTAGGTAGGGAACACTGGAGAATTGGGTTTAACTCCGACCATGCGTGTCATGTCTCAACCCGGTCGTGTGGAGCGCTGTTACCTTGCAATTTGTGAGGTGAGGTGAGGTGAAATGGGGTTTAACGTCGCGTCCAAGATTATTGCACTTATATAGCGACGTGCATGTACGTATGTGTTTGTGTGGCTGCTTGTACTAGTCCGGACTGATGCCGATTTATAGTGCTAGCACACTGAGATACCATGCCGCAGTTTAACATGAATACCCCACTCAGACACAGTATACTGACTCCGAGCCGACCAGTCCTTGTTTTAGCCCCTTAATGCCGAGCACCAGACAGGGTAACAACAAGTACCATATTTTAACGTGCTTTGGTATGACGCGGTCGGGGATCGAACCCCGGACCTTCCGCTCTCCGGGCGGACGCTCTACCACTAGACCACGGAGGCGGTCTTGCAATTTGTCATGTTTCACAAACAATGGGGTGTACGGGTACCTGTAGCTTGGCAATTAAAGCCTTCGGTCGTAACGCCCCAAAAAGCATTCACACAGCATTCACACATTATTCAGCTACTCTTTAACTCTTTAAAAATTGAAATTAACTCAGCTAAACGCAGAGGCCCGATTTGTATGCAAACCGTTAAATTCGGAACGACAAATTGCTTACAACTCCAGTTCATGAAACTAATTGCATACAACTAACTGAATCATGTGAACGAATGCCCCTTAAGAATTGGGTTTATTTCCTTGCTTTGGTAAAAGCGTGTGTTCTCAATGGCGTTACATTACTGTGTGCCGTTGTACAAAACAATCTTACCACTACGACGGTGGCAAGTCTATGTTAAGGGAGTTACGACCACCTTAACGCTAAGATCGCTTTTTAAAACGGCACCCTGGACTATTGCTACACACAATGTACCCACAAGCAGAACGGGGCATTTACAACGAGTTTCTTGCATATAATTCGTCTTCATAGCATTAATTTCAATATAGACATGTAAGGCAATATTAGATTTTAACAATATCGTTTTTCTATAGCAGACATCGGAAAACGAGATGTCGACTGATTTAACAATAAAATTAAGAAAATACCTGGACATAATATTATTTCACTCTGTAGAAACATGCAGTCGTTCCTGCGCGAACGGTGGAGTGCTGGACCCGTCTACCTGTACCTGCACCTGCCTGACTCCCTGGACGGGCGACACGTGTGGTGAGTAGCGGCAGTGAGTGAGTATAGTTTTACGCCGCAATTGGCAATATTCCAGCAATACCACTGTGGGGGACACCAGAAATGGGCTTCACACATTGTACCCAAGTGGGGAATCGAAGCCGGGTTTTTGGCGTGACGTGGGGACGCTTTAACCACTCGGCTATCCTACCGGCCTTCAGACTTAATGCTCTGGGAACATTGTTTCCACACAATGAACAGGACAGACTGTTTATTCAGTTGGGCAGATAAGCCAACTGTACGCTTAGTCGTTCACTCGTTAGACCCGTGAAGATCCAGGGTAGAATAGGTCTTCAGCAACCCATGCTTGCCGTAAAAGGCGACTATGCTTATCGTTAGAGGCGACTAACGGGATCGGGTGGCCAGTTTCGCTGACTTGGTTGATGCATTTCACCGTAACCCAATTGCTTAAATCGATGTCCATGATATCTATCACTGGATTGTCTGGTCCAGACTCGATTATTTACAGACCGCCGTCATATAGCTGGAATATTGCTGATCGCGGCGTAAAACAACAAACAAACATCATCTATTTTTGCAGGAACGTGCAGCCGACGATGTGTAAATGGCGGAGCGTTGACATCGGCCTGTACATGTACTTGTCCTTTTGGCTTTGCCGGAGCCTCCTGCGAGTTAAGTAAGTATATCTAGCTGCTACAGTGTGTTTAATCCTATTTTTAAGTTTGCACAGTTTCTTAAAACGATTACAATACTCACAATAATTGACTCTAATAATCCTTATAAGGATTGGCCGTTGAGTTCCCACTCCCAAATTGCCCTACGTGTCCAAACGTTATCTCCAAACCAAAATATGACATGTCCACTTTGTTGTTGGTTAGAAAGAATTAACGTATATCAGGAAACACTCACTTTATGAGTGAATGAGTGGGGTTTTTACGCCGCTTTTAGCAATATTCCAGCAATATCACGGCCGGGGTCACCAGAAATGGGCTTCACACATTGTACCCATGTCGGGAATCGAACCCGGGTCTTCGACGTGACGAACGAACGCTTTAACCACTAGGCTACCCGACCGCCCCCTCACTTTGTCCTTAAAATGAATGTGTTCTGAGTCCAAGAAATCCATGTATGTCTTGCACTCGAACACAACACCTAGCAATGGCTAGCATGCATTAAAAGCGTTCAGCAAACCATCTTTTATTCGTTATTAAAACACTATATGAAGTAAGTATATATGGGTTCGGTGAGGTGAGCTTTAAAGATATGGGTGCCGTTGTACAAAACAACCTTAGCGCTACGACTGTCGTAGGTCTCTGTTAAGGTAAACGATCACCCGAGCGCTAAAATTGCTTTGTACAACGGCACCCATGCCAGGGCGTGATCCTGCACTGAGCTGCCTCGGATGCAGGTCTTAATGGTATTAGTAAGTATTATTTCAAAAGTAGCATATATTCCCAATATCCCCCCCCCCCATGAGATCCGTGAAGAGCCAGTGTGTAATAGGTCTTCAGCAACCCATGCTTGTCGTGAGGAGCGACTAACGGAATCGGGTGGTCAGTCTCGCTGACTTGGTTGATGCATGTCATCGTATCCCAATCGCGTGGATCGATGCTCACGATGTCAATCACTGGATTATTTACAGACCGCCGTCACATAGCTGGAGTATTGCAGAGTGCGGCGTTAAGCAAATAACAACAACATATAGTGATTAAGTTCATGCTACGTGTGTCTTTATTGGAATATCCAATTTGTGACAAATTATATGATATTGCCACTAATTCGGAATCTGACATGTACTGTCTCTTGTTTCTAAGCATCCTGCACAACGCAGTGTCAGAATGGCGGCACTCTGACGTCCTCCTGCACCTGTGTCTGCCCCGCGGGGTACACTGGAACTTTCTGTGAGACACGTATGTACTGATTAAGTTACTGTTTGATAATTCAAAATGCATATTGCCAAGCTGTAATACCTATAATACAAAGCTGTAATACCTATAATACAAAGCTGTAATACCTATAATACAAAGCTGTAATACCTGTAACACAAAGTTGTAATGCCTATAACACAAAGTTGTAATACCTATAACACAAGGTTGTAATACCTATAACACAAAGCTGTAATACCTATAACTCAAAATTGTAATACCTATAGCACAAAGTTGTAATACCTATAACTCAAGGTTGTAATACCTATAACACAAAGTTGTTATACCTTTAACGCAAAGCTGTAATACCTATAACACAAAGCTCTAATACCTATAACTCAAAATTGTAATTCCTATAACACAAACGACGGTAAACCGGTATCTGAGTTGGATTATCTCACATCTATGCCCAGAATCTTTTGTAATCATGCACGGTCTCAAGATGTTTCACACCACATGTGCGTGGGATCAGGGAGTATTACAACACTAATGGAAACACATAGGCTAATATTTGACTAACTGTATCTAGGGAGCAGTGTTTGAATACCACGTTCAGAGTGAATACGCAAGAGGAATGTCGTGACATACTGAACTGAGTTAAATATTATCATGGTTTTTGGTTTTCAAAAGCAAACATACGCGGAGTAAAACCGTTCAGTGATCCCGGAATTCGACCTTTCAACAAATTGAAAATATTCTATTCAACCAATTCCGGTTCAAGGTTGAGTTACTCCAACAATCTTGTTTCAGCTTCCTGTTCCCGACAGTGTCTTAACAACGGCATCCTCATCCAGTCTGCGTGTGCCTGTGCCTGTCCGGTGAGGTTCGCCGGTGACTCCTGTGGTAAGTAGATCACAGACACAACACAGCTTTCCGGGGTGAGGTTCGCCGGTGACTCCTGTGGTAAGTAGATCACAGACACAACACGGCATTCCGGGGTCAGGTTCGCCGGTGACTCCTGTGGTAAGTAGATCACAGACACAACACAGCTTTCCGGGGTGAGGTTCGCCGGTGACTCCTGTGGTAAGTAGATCACAGACACAACACGGCTTTCCGGGGTCAGGTTCGCCGGTGACTCCTGTGGTAAGTAGATCACAGACACAACACAGCTTTCCGGGTTGAGGTTCGCCGGTGACTCCTGTGGTAAGTAGATCACAGACACAACACAGCTTTCCGGGGTGAGGTTCGCCGGTGACTCCTGTGGTAAGTAGATCACAGACACAACACGGCTTTCCGGGGTCAGGTTCGCCGGTGACTCCTGTGGTAAGTAGATCACAGACACAACACAGCTTTCCGGGGTGAGGTTCGCCGGTGACTCCTGTGGTAAGTAGATCACAGACACAACACGGCATTCCGGGGTCAGGTTCGCCGGTGACTCGTGTGGTAAGTAGATCACAGACACCACACGGCTTTCCGGGATCAGGTTCGCCGTGACTCCTGTTGTAAGTAGATCACAGACACAATACGGCTTTCCGACATCAGGTTCGCCGTGACGCCTGTTGTAAGTAGATCACAGACACAACACGGCTTTCCGGGGTCAGGTTCGCCGGTGACTCCTGTCGTAAGTAGATCACAGACACAACAAGGCTTTCCGGGGTCAGGTTTCGGTCTTCTTAAAACGATCCGGATACCTTCCTCTGAATGGTTTTACTTAGCATTGTCTATCAAGTAATTTTCTCCGGTTGCTTTGGAAGCGTTGCACAGATATAACCGAGGTTGGATGTATGCACCCTTAGTAAGTGTTTAAGCAGGTAACAATAGCTACCAGTGACCAAGGATGACATTTATTAGATATACACAATATCATGAATTATAACAAATACACAAATAGTGAAAACCTGGACCGTTATTTCAAGCGAGTGAGTGGGTGAGCATGGATTTTGCCGCTTTTAGCAATATTCCAGCAATATCACATCGGTGGCACCAGAAATGGGCTTCACACATTGTACCCATGTGGGGAATCAAACCTTGGTTCTCCGCGTGACAAGCGAACGCTTCAACCACTAGGCTACCCCACCGCCCCAGATTAATTGAAATATTGTTCAAAGCGGTGTTGGAAACAAATCGCTCACTCACTCAATGTTTTCTGTATCATTTAATTTGATTTCATGCCATCAAAAATGTCTTGTGGGAATATTAAATGATAATGCCAAATATGGATTGAAGAGGAGAATAGCGTGGGACTGTTGTGACTATACATAACATTATAATTATATTCGGACTTACACAGAAACGTCACGATGACGCACTGATATATTCTATATAAAATCAAACAATTTGTTAAAAAAAATGACAACCACTGCTCAGAAAAGGCAAAGATGTTGTCAAAATGGCAATATGACACAGACAGGTTCTGGTAAATCTATGGGGCACGGGTGGCCCAGTCGTCTAAGGCGCCGCGATTTGCTGTGCAGAGTTGCGTCCCTTGGGTACGCCAGAAACCTATGATTGTGGGTTCGAATCCCGGTTCGCCCCGATTATGTTTCTAGGTTTGTCAGCACCATACCCGTGCTCGTGGGTTTCACGGAAGTGGTAAACGTCTGAGACCTGCATCACTTCGGGCTTTCCTCCCACATTAAGCTGACACGCCGCGATATAACTGGAATACTGTTAAAAGCGGCGTTAAACCCAACTCACTCACTTACTCACTCTGGTCAACTTGACATCATTCGTAAATAACCAGTTGACACCTATCCATCACTAAATTCTATATTGAAATGTGTATGCACCATTGAATATTCTCTGTTGTGCAACATGTAGATGTTCAAAAATAAATTAATTCGCAATAAAATTTGAAAAAATTTAAGAAAAATATACAAAATAAATATGGGTTATTAATCGAAAACAACGTAACTCAAAGGACATGATAACATACAACCATTTATGTTTTTTGGTAACTATATTGCGCGATCTTGTGAAGACCTAGAGTTATCTTTGCATTATCCAGGAACACATGAGTTAGATTTGCAATAGACATCATGAGCGGCGCCAGGCCTAGGCAAAAAACACTTATCTTTTATACAAATAGTATGATTCGAGGGACATGTTTATCCTTTTCGCGAACACCCGGTGTCATCACCGATTTTCAGTGGTCCATTCATATCATTCTCATCTCTGTTTTGCCTTTTACGCCAAGGGGAATCTGTTGCGGTGTTTAATCTGTGTTATTCGCTGTCGTTGACGATTCATATTTACTTTTAGAATACAGGTGAAACATGATGACGTCATAATGGGAATATATTGTTTGCGGAGGAATCCTCCCCCGCCCATACCTGAGTTGAAATAGACTGCTCAGTTTAATTCCTGTTTCAGAGCGGTGTAATCTCAACTGTCAAAATGGCGGTGTCGCAAATTACCCATCATGCACCTCCTGTACCTGTCCACTCGGATTCAGTGGCGCCCTCTGTCAGACAGGTGAGTGACCTACCTGTGTGTGTCACAGGGTCATGGTTCTTTTCTTGAATTAGTTAATGTTGCCGTTAGAGGCAACTGAAATGGCAATGTGGTCCTCAGGATGTGTTACCTTGTTTCTTGCGAGCCACCATTCCCCGATGCCGTGAGTCGCGGTTCATGCCTTCAGTCCAGTATATTCACAGGTCGTTATATAATCGTAATTGAACTGCTTGGGAAAAAAACAGCTTACTAAAAGTCACTTCGTCCAGTACTTGTAGTCAACATAATGTAGGAAAGTTATTGTTAACGAAAATATGACACATTGATTCTGCTTTGTACTATATTAATATTGACCTGTTTTCTCATATTTCACCCAGCACATCACAAACTGGCACAGTAACGCTTACACCATGATTACATCGTACGTAAAATAAACACTAGAAAATCGTGCCAATGTCTGCCTTATATTGTCATTGTTTATGAAAATGTACATTAGGTTATGTTTATTTGAGTTGGGTGGTGAGCCTGCCATACATGTTTTATTTGAAGATATAGAATGTTCTTTAGAGTTGACCGTAACATTCTAAACTACATCTTTATCCTACCCTCTATCAAACGTACAGATGGAAGGGCGGTTTATTACGCCTGTGTAACGAAACAACATTCAAGTGAAGCGACGTGTAATATAATAATAACATGTTAATTCTTCAATTACGGACTACAATGTCTAATACCGAGTCCTGCTTCAATAACTGCCCCACGACCAACGTCTAGGCCAATCTATAAGTCTAATTATAAGTGCCCCTGAACAACGTCTAGGCCAATCTGTAAGTCTAATTTATAAGTGCCCTTCGACCAACTTCTAGACCAATCTATAAGTCTAATTTATAAGTGCCCTTCGACCAACTTCTAGACCAATCAGTAAGTCATATTTATAAGCGCCCCTGAACAACTTCTAGACCAATCAGTAAGTCATATTTATAAATGCCCCTGAACAACTTCTAGGCCAATCAGTAAGTCATATTTACAAGTGCACCTGACCAACTTCTAGGCCAATCTGTAAGTGTAATTTATAAGTGCCCCTGAACAACTTCTAGGCCAATCTATAAGTCATATTTATAATTGCCCCTGACCACCTTCTAGACCAATCAGTAAGTCATATTTATAATTGCCCCTGACAAACTTCTAGACCAATCAGTAAGTCATATTTATAATTGCCCCTCGACCATCTTCTCGACCAATCAGTAAGTCATATTTATAATTGCCCCTGACCAACTTCTAGACCAATCAGTAAGTAATCTAAGCAGCAGCGAAGAAGGTGACTATATTGCCATGTAGCTATTTTCGAACAGTAATTTTCATTGACGTTTGAACGAAGTTTGTCCACTTAACAAATTTAACTCGTTGTTTTAATAAGCTACCCCGTCATGAACTTTCTAAGCGCACACGGCACATATTACAGTGAATTCAGTATAGATATTATGTCGTGACAATATAATTTCACTGGTGTAATTTGTCCCTTACACATGTCTCGATGGCGGTCTTTCAGCGGGCTGCACTACTGAGTGTCAGAATGGCGGACAGCTGACGTCCTCCTGCACGTGCACATGTCCAGCTGGATTCTCTGGAAACCTGTGTCAGATCTGTAAGTTAAACACCTCCTTTTATTCATCTTGTACAAGGCGTTTTCCAATATAAGACGAAAGTAAAATGGATAAGAGATAATAATACATTCTCATTGTGAAATCACTTGTCTTTCTACGCTGTATACCACTCAGTGTTACTCAGTATACCACTCGTCGTGGACATAAGCACCCATGTTGAGACGTATGAAGAACCATCTAAATCAGAAAAGTTATCTGCAATAATACTGAAAGTGTAATCTAAAGATTCTGTTTGTATAGTCTGGCCTTAAAGAGGCAATAACAACACAAAGTTTGGCTAGCTTATCCAGCTCCTTTTCCGAGTATAGGAAGCTAAACACACCATCCCCAGTTCCGCACCAAATTTCACCGTGTGTGTGTGTGTGTGTGTGCGTGCGTGCGTGCGTGCGTGTGCGTGCGTGCTTATACTAGCTTCCTTATAGTAGCTTCCTTATACTAGCTTCCTTATACTAGCTTCCTTATACTAGTTCATTATACTAGCTTCCTTATACTAGCTTCCTTATACTAGCTTCATTATACTAGCTTCCTTATACTAGCTTCATTATACTAGCTTCCAGTCAACTTGTCTATGTCAATCAATATATCAATCACTGTATTGTTTTACCCATCATGCCTTGTTAATTCTATTTATGTCTTACCAGGTGTAATACTTTAACGTTAACTGTTGTGTAAACATTATCGTGTATAAACATCAATTATCCACATGTATATACCCTCCCTACTTCAAATGCATGTTCATGACTTGCTTGATCACGGTGTTAGTATCTACACCGAAACGTCGCAGTCATTGTAATAAAGAAGTTGTATGTCCCAAGAAATATATCCCTTGTTCAATGAGTGTTGTTTTTTCCTTGTTAGATTGATCTTGCGTCCAATAGTTAACACAACCCTTTAATACGTTCAATCGGATATGAGTATTATTATGAATAGAATGCTTGGAGTTTTAGGTGAAAGGTTCAAAAACCTTTATTTAGTTTAGCAATCAAAACGAAGTTTATTCGGATCCTCGTTTTGGCTAAATGAATAACAAGCAAACTAGGATGCGATTCCACGTGATGTGAGTGTGTATTCACGCCGCATGTATTCTACCCATGACTATTGTTTCAGCGTCCTGTTCACGGGTATGCCCGAGCGGTCAGAAGCTGAATCCCTCGCGCTGTGTGTGTATCCCCGACAACGGTGAGTTGAGATGACATGGTTACGCATTCGACTAAATTAACTGATAGACTTGCCACTACCCTGAAACCGTACACTAAAGGAATTACCAACGAACTACCATGGCCAGGAACGTCGGATTATCGGTCCTGAGTGAATAAATGGCGACGGACTATCTGATTTCCTTCACGAGGGGCAGATAGTTCGTAATTTCGAGTTTCGTTTAGGTTATTCTATCTACTAACCATTGACATGTTAAAAAAGAAAATGAAGAATAAACGTAGGAAATGGCAACCCTACAGAGAAAGTTCACCGAAGCCTATAGTTCAGATGACGTAATGGCATCAATTTTTGACGTCATGAGCCATGGATGTCGTCATATCGGATATTTTCTCAGCAATGAAGCATTGTGACGTTGTATGGCTCCAAGTGACCAATCAGCATTGCGAATCTTCAAACTAAATGCACCTGCGCATATATATTACTCATAAGGGAAGATTGAACTTTCCGATATATGCGCAGGTGCATTTGGTTTGAAGATTCGCAATGCTGATTGGTCACTAGGAGCCATACGACGTCACAATGCTTCATTGCTGATCTTTTTCGATTATCGTATCGGAATTGGGTTTTTTAAAGTTTTGTATTAAGGCAATGTATGTATAAATCAAATTTGAAGATGAAACATCATTTGTAAGGTTGTAATTCATCGTTAGAACCCCAAACTTACAAGTTTGAAAATACAAACTCAGGATCAGTTCTAGCGATGGTGGAATCGGTAATGTTTTGGGGGATATAGATATAACCCTTTTTTTCTCACGAAGTCACACCAAACGTTGTACCTGCTCACCAACATTTCACCCGCATGTTGTATATTCAGTTGAATGCAATGGGAGAGAGGCTGAATTCTGTCGCTTCTACGCCACTGTATGCCGATACATCAAGACACTCATGACAGTCTGTCCCAACACGTGCAGGACATGCGGTAAGTACACTCATCTGTGTTCGCTGGCAGGTCCCATAGTGTCTACAACAAGGTGAGATGAATTGGGGTTTAACGTCGCGTTATTGCACTTATATAGCGACGTGCATGCACGTGTGTGTGTGGCTGCATGTACTAGTCCGGACTGATGCCGATTTATATAGTGCTAGCTCACTGAGATACCATGCGGCAGTTTAACATGAAAACCCCACTCAGACATAGTATTCTGACTCCGAGCCGACCAGTCCTTGTTTTAGCCCCTTAATGCCCAGCGCCGGGTAAAAACAAGCGTCTTTTAACGTGCTTTGGTATGACGCGGCCGGGGATCGAACCCTGGACCTCCGCTCTCCAGGCGGACACTCTGCCACTAGACCACAGAGGCGGTCGTGTCTACAACAAAGGGGATTTCACTGTATCATAAAAAGATTAAGAAACGTCTCTGCACGTTCAGACTGCCAATAATTGTTTTGTTCCATCTAAAACCTAAGCAAATGTACACTGAAAGTTGGACGAATATACCAAGAGAAGAATATGCCTATAACAAATACTTCAATACAGATCGGCCCCGTGAAGATCCGGGGTAGAATAGGTCTTCAGGAACCCATGCTTGCCGTAAAAGGCGACAATGCTTGTCGTAAGAGGCGACTAACGGGATCGGGTGGTCAGGCTCGCTGACTTGGTTGATGCATGTCATCGTATCCCATTGCGTGGATCGATGCTCATGATATTAATCACTGGATTGTCTGGTCCAGCCTCGATTATTTACAGACCGCCGTCATATAGCTGGAATATTGCTGAGTGCGGCGTTAATTATCCAACCAACCAACCATAGATGAAAACTTGGTGGTGCCATACGTGATTTGTTGTCTACATTTGTTTGTGTGTTTATGATTAAATACCCAGTCTTTGAAGTACTGTTGACGAATTTATTAATACGGATTTATTTCAAATTGTCTTTGCGTTTATGGACATTTCAATGAAAAAACCCGATTTACACATTATGCACACCGATGTTTACGTTATACCTCAATCAACGCAAAGAAATTTTGAAATAAATCCGTATTAATAAATTCGTCGACAGTACCAACTTCACAGGCTGGGTTTTTAAAGTCATTTCTTAAACATATATGCCTGGTCTACTTTCAGAGATCAATGCGCCGAACCCGCTGCCACAGTTCACTGGCTGGTCCTAGGCTGGGGTCCTAGCATGCTTCGGTTAAGCCGAATACGGAATTAAAAGGAATAAAAAGTATCGGCTAACATATCTTATGTTTTATTTGGCAGAGAAAGGGAAGAGGCACCATAAGCTGAATATTTTAAAATATGTGTACATTTTTAATTGTCGACTGGTCTTAAAGAGTATATGGTGTGATGCACCCTATGTGTGAGTCTATGTACCCCTCTCCTACACCATATACCTGAAGGATCGGTTGACCGGTTTATCTTACCTGCATAATCTACGCTCGTTTATTTAAAATGTCTTTAACAGTATGTCTGGTGACCGTTTCACAAACATCTTGACACCTGGAAACTACTTAAATATATCCCAAGTTATCGCCCTTGCACTACAATCAGACATGCTCTTTTAGTTCCTTGAACTGTATTTGATAGGTGTTCAGTTTGAAAATAATATTATAATCATATCGTTGTTTTCATATTGATAAGAACTTCGGCATTTCCGAGCGGGGTATATGCTATGTCTACCTTGTTTGTCAGCTGGGAACATGGGTACAGCAATCAGTCCGAGTTTCATGTAAGGTAAAATAATGGATCATGTCCAACGCACATTATATTGTATTGTTCTTTACCGTACTTGTCCCCACTTTGATTATGCCATACACGTCTCGTTGATAGATGGTGAGGTGAGGTGAAATGGGGTTAACGTCGCGTCCAAGATTATTGCACTTGTATAGCGCCGTGCGTGCGTGCGTGCGTGCGTGCGTCTGCTTGATCTAGTCCGGACTTATGCCGATTTTATAGTGCCATGATTCAGATCACTGAGCTGTGTTTAGATGTACGCCATGATTCAGATCACTGAGCTGTGTTTAGATGTACGCCATGATTCAGATCACTGAGCTGTGTTTAGATGTACGCCATGATTCAGATCACTGAGCTGTGTTTAGATGTACGCAATGATTCAGATCACTGAGCTGTGTTTAGATGTACGCCATGATTCAGATCACTGAGCTGTGTCTAGATGTTGAACGCCATGATTCAGATCACTGAGCTGTGTTAAGTTGAACGCCATGATTCAGATCACTGAGCTGTGTCTAGATGTTGAACGCCATGATTCAGATCACTGAGCTGTGTCTAGATGTGGAACGCCATGATTTAGATCACTGAGCTGTGTCTAGATGAACGCCATGATTCAGATCACTGAGCTGTGTTTAGATGAACGCCATGATTCAGATCACTGAGCTGTGTCTAGATGTGGAACGCCATGATTCAGATCACTGAGCTGTGTTTAGATGTGGAACGCAATGATTCAGATCACTGAGCTGTGTCTAGATGTACGCCATGATTCAGATCACTGAGCTGTGTTTAGATGTACGCCTTGATTCAGATCACTGAGCTGTGTCTAGATGATGTACGCCATGATTCAGATCACTGAGCTGTGTCTAGATGTGGAACGCCATGATTCAGATCACTGAGCTGTGTTAAGTTGAACGCCATGATTCAGATCACTGAGCTGTGTCTAAATAACGCCATGATTCAGATCACTGAGCTGTGTTTAGTTGAACGCCATGATTCAGATCACTGAGCTGTGTCTAGATGAACGCCATGATTCAGATCACTGAGCTGTGTCTAGATGTGGAACGCCATGATTCAGATCAATGAGCTGTGTCTAGATGTTGAACGCCATGATTCAGATCAATGAGCTGTGTCTAGATGTACGCCATGATTCAGATCACTGAGCTGTGTTTAGATGTACGCCTTGATTCAGACTAATGCGCTGTGTTTAGATGTACGCCTTGATTCAGACTAATGCGCTGTGTCTAGATGTTGAATGCCGTGATTCAGACTAATGCGGTGTGTCTAGATGTTGAACGCTGTGATTCAGACTAATGCGCTGTGTCTAGATGTTGAATGCCTTGATTCAGACTAATGCCCTGTGTCTAGATGATGAACGTGAAGGGGTTATCGTAAGCATTGTTACGGGTCGATTCCCAAAATGAAACAATATGTTAACCAAGAAATCTGTAGGTAAAAGAACTCAATGTGAAACCAACAACAAAAAAACAGGATGTACACAATTAACAAATGTATTACCAAAAAAACAAAGTTTGCAAATTAATACAAATTACTGCACATCAATTACAATGGCAGTACACAAAAGAGCGGTAGTTCAATATTCAATGGCAATAAATAATATATCAGTCGTCAGTATCAAATACAAAAATACAGTGGTGATAGCAAAAGTCAGTGATAATAATATATATTCACCCAGCGGCGACAGTAATCAAGCTTCCGAGGTGGGCTAGGGATGATGAGCGATCCTCACATGAAAGCTGGTTTCAAAGCGATGAAAAGCGCGAGAGGCGAAATGTGTGAGAGATGCGAGAGGCATGCTCTTGTCCCCCTTAAATACCGTCTAACTAGCTTCCAAAACTTTCCACACAGTGTTGTAAAAGCTCTATACAATGCTGGACGAGTCTCGCCGTTTCCGGAAGTTACCACACCACTCTTGCATCTAAATATAGTAACATCCTGACGACTGCGTACCTTAAATAGTACTACATTCCTGACAGAGACAATATAAAACAGTTACAATCATTGTTTTACATTACAATACACTGACCATATACCAGCATCAAAACATCAATATCCTCTTTGAGAACGAAAGGGCTTCCGACTTTTATGACCGTAAATGACCGTAGCATCAACGGAAATATGACCGCAGCATCAACTGGAACCAGAATGGTGACACTGGAACCAGACAGCGGTGACACTGGAACCAGACAGCGGTGATACTGGAACCAGACAGCGGTGACACTGGAACCAGAATGGTGACACTGGAACCAGACAGCGGTGACACTGGAACCAGACAGCGGTGATACTGGAACCAGACAGCGGTGACACTGGAACCAGACAGCGGTAACACTGGAACCAGACAGCGGTGACACTGGAACCAGATAGTCTTGCAACACCGTTACAATCATTGTTCAACAATGAAAAACACTGCCATATAACAGCATCAACACTATCGTAAAAAGTGTATCCACAAACACAGCAACCGATATAAATGTACATTTAATGCAACATGTACGCACACTTTGGGTATGATGCTTAATGAGAACCGTTATGTATAACCAGGTGTTCGTTAAGTCACAGTGCACGTTTTCAATGTTGCCAAATGAATGAAGTTTATGATTAGATTGGGTCATTTTACTGGCGTTTCGATCACTTTCTCTTCGCAAGATTGGTCCCAAGCAATAAAATCATGAAATTTGTTCTAAAACTAAATAGATAATCACGTACATAACGTATAAATAATATAGTGTACAAATTAGTATCGGTCGCCGGTGTCGTATTTGCACGAACCAAAAATGAATGGTCTAAACTGTTTACCATTAACAAAGGGAGGCTACTCTGTTCTGTAGTGTTGTTTTGAGCGACGACAGATTCATCATCTTCCCAGTGACGCCGCGGTCGCCGAAACAAAAAGGTCCCTCTAGTTCCACTTCCACATTCGATCACCCAGTGTCACCGAAGCGCATCGCCAGTGGTAGATAAATGACGCCGAAATTATCGCGATTGTGATAAGATCCCCTAAACGATATCAGTCCGTAGTTAACAGGATATACTCAGTCCGACTCAGTATACAGTGAAGAGCTAGGAAAGAGGTTTTTATGCTGTTGTTTTTATATAAAAATGGTTTTTACGTCACTTTTTAGCAATATTCAAGCAATATCATGTCGGGGGGGGGGGGGGGGGGGGGGGGGGGGGGGGGGGTGATGCGGATCTGCATGAAAACGATACTCAACATTAGTTTTACCAGGTGTACTGAAATGGGGGGTTTACTTTATAAATAACAAACCAAACAGACTTATTTCCGATATATGTATATACTTTTCCCATGAGCAAAGTCGTGTAGTATCTGAATGCTAACTCACTTTAAATTCTTAGTAAATTAAAAAGAAACGAATATAAATTTCTCATTATTTTGGTAGAATAAACACAAACAAGCCCGTAGATTTGCAGATTACCGTATAAGAAAGAGACCTTTAAAACGTTTCTTCCTTCGGTGGAGAGAGAGTTCGCCAGTGTTTTTTCCGCCATTGTGTATTTTTGTGTTTAAAGATCGATCACTTCCTACCTGTTTATGTATTTTATTCCCTTTATTCCTCAGAACACGCCCGTCGAAATTATTAACGATCACGGTCTAAAAAGCGCCAACGTGTGTAAACGATTCAATAAATCCACACTCAACAGTCAGTCAGTCGTGTTAGGGTGTCAGAATCCGATTTCAACTTAAAACGTTCCGCGTTGCGTGCGGATTTTCGGATTTCGTAAGATGATTGCGACATGTTTGCGGATTCTAGGATAACTTCGGATCCGACTGATTTCAGAGCGGCGAGGCTGATAACTTCGGATCGGGCAAGTATCTCCACGAACACACTGACTTCACCACTCATGTATTGGTTAAATTATAACGGCAACACTCAACAGTCACTTTGTGAATCATCACGGTGAAAATATCCGAATAATATCAGCACGGTGTAGCCCGTACTGCCTAGTAGCAGTTGAATATTGAAAGGACAACAGCGGCGATAGCCCGATCCGAGATTACGCGCACAACCGTCGTGTTTTCCAATTTAGTGATATTTCGGATCGGGTTAACCTGTTCGAGATGATTATGGCGTTGTTGTAAGTCAAAAATAATTTGTGCAATCATTCCGCACGCATCGGCGGCGACAACGACATCGTTATTATCTACTCGCGGGATCGGTTTACATACAAGCAATATGTGTACAGTTATAAGTGTGTGCATGTACGTACCACTTGAGATTAACACTGACAACGATCTCAGTCACCTAGTTCAACTCCATACTATATAAATAGCAGGCAGGACTACATGTATGTAGTTGCTGCAGAAAAAGAATACATTTTCTGAAAATAAATTAAACAAGGACGTATGTATATTAAATTTGTTTCAGGATCGTGAATTCAACCCTTGCAGCGTCATTCCACCTTTTTTAGCATGGTCACGCGGCGACAAGATAGGTTGTATACAATGGTTTCTAACTTGTTGTTTTGTCTCACGTAAGTAGTTATTTACGCGACATTTAACAAAAACAAAGTAGTAGAATGCACTAGTAATATTTATTTGCAAGTTACTTCCCTAACGTTTATTGTGTTCAATACGTTGGTAGTTCCAACAGCACCGTCATAACTGAATAACTTGACTGGCTGCTCAAATAGATACTAACAAGATGGTGATGTTCGCTGATAGGGTGTTCGCTGGTCAAGTGAAACTCAAATCAGCACTACTCTCCTACTGTTTGTTATATCACAAAACATATAATACTTCGCCATAGAATGTTTTTATGCCCTACGTTCCTATGTAATCCGTGATACATAGACCGATATGCGGTGTATTTGTGACGCGTGTTTATTGTCAAAACAAGTAATGAAAGCAGTAATGTGCAAGACTGTGTGTGGACTACCTTTGGCCGGATATTAAAGCAGAAAACTTTATTAAAGTGTCGCACAGAACATTGATGTTTCATTTATTATCTGTTTGACAGGTGCAGCATGTAGTGCCCGGCCAAACGGCCTATACCACACTAGTTCACAAGTAAATACAAGTTAAGAGCATCATGTACATGTACATTTAATAACTACTCATACAATAAAATTGTTTTAACTTTTAATTTATGTTGCATTTTCATTTAACAGTTGCGCCTATTACACATTAGTTATTGTTCTTTAAGAGAAGTGTGCATGACAGCTTGACCAGTACCTGTTGAATATACCATGTCATAATTTACATTTGCAACGACCCGTGAAGATCCGGGGTAGGACAGGTCTTCAGCAACCCATGCTTGCCGTAAAAGGTGACAATGCTTGTCGTAAGAGGCGACTAACGGGATCGCGTGTTCAGGCTCGCTGACTTGGTTGATGTGTGTCATCGTATCCCAATAACGTGGATCGATGCTCATGATGTCATTCAAAGGATTGTCTGGTCCAGACTCGATCACTTACAGGAGGCCGTCATATAGCTGGAATATCGCTGAGTGCGGCGTCAAATAACAAATACAAACATTTGCAACATATTTTTTGGATTTCCTGGAAACTTGGCTTGTAGCACTAAGTGCATCGGCTACAACCTTTTATACTTCTATTATAGATGCGCGGGTAAATGTTATTCGAACGAATGGATCAAAATACATTTCTCATTATAACATAAGCGTTCTAAGCATCTGAAGCAGTTAAAGCATTATGTGTTTTTTCAGTCATATCGTTCTCGGACGAACGAAGCAGTGTGTATTTCTTGGTTTATGATCCTCTTTCATATGTTGTAGGGAAAACGTATTTCCGACACGCACGGTGATTGAACGTAAACAATAGACAATGGTTGGGGTCACCCCCGTGAAATTTACATGTAACTTAAAATGGATTGAGCGGCGATGCTACCATATACAACTTTTGGAGGGGGACGGAAGTCTTTCCTCAGTATTTTTGGGGGAGTTTCAGGGCTTCCAAGGAATGACAAATTTCGTTCCATGTCATGAATGCCATTGAGAATTACCCCTATTATAAAAAAACACGGTACTTTTCTCCTTCTGCAAGGGCTTCCCGTAGCTGTTTGATTTCTGTCTCGTGGATCGATAGTTCATGTTCCACGGAAACCACATTTTCTCTAATTTCGGTCATGTCTGCTCCATACAATGATAGATACATCAACAAATGATTAAAGGGGCACCCATTTTGTCTACATTTGAGCATGAATGAGATTGTTGAGGCTAATGTTTTAACTGATGCACCAGTTTTCACGAGGAAGGACAGCTGGTTACGTGGAGACGTGTATAAAGTGTGCATCAACGAGAGAAGCTTCACACCACAGATCACACCTAAGGTCTGTGTAGAAATCACAAAAGGAAACAAAATGGACTTCGTCTTCGATGGCATTACTGTTACATAATTTACACTTTCCATCCTCTAAAGGTGATCCAGGGCGTGGAAACCTACAGATTTGTAAATTCCAAGACCAAAGTTCCACAACGAAGCTTACTTAAATACTTCTTTGAGATCTACATAAAATTTAACTAAAAAACATCTTTTCAGTTAAAGTGTCCTTAAATAATCTAATGTACGAAGCTTATTGCCAATAACTTGTTATTCCACACAGCCCAGACAGACAATCATGTTAAGCAAAAGTGAGTGAGTGAGTGAGTTGGGTTTAACGCCGCTTTTAACATTATTCCAGTTATATCGCGGCGTGTCAGCTTAATGTGGGAGGAAAGCCCGAAGTGATGCAGGTCTCAGACGTTTACCACTTCGGTGAAACCCACGGGCACGGGTATGGTGCTGACAAACCTAGAAACATATTTGGGGCGAACCGGGATTCGAACCCACAATCATAGGTTTCTGGCGTGCCTAAGGGACGCAACTCTGCACAGCGAATCGCGGCGCCTTAGACGACTGGGCCACCCGTGCCCCCTGTTAATCAAAACAAAACAGACTATTCTTAATAATATTATTATATTGAAGCAATGTGCAGAGAAGATGGTCACACGTGGCTCATACTCAAACGAGAAATACAGATATCTATTTGTGTGTTGTAGTCTGGACGCTTACATGTATTTGCCTTAGGGGGCGGTCGAGTAGCCTAGTGGTTAAAGCGTTCGCTCGTCACGCCGAAGACCCGGGTTCGATTCCCGACATGGGTACAATGTGTGAAGCCCATTTCTTGTGTCCCCCGCCGTGATATTGCTGGAATTTTGCTAAAAGCGGCATAAAACCTTATTCACTCACTCATTCATACACTTTAAAGGTTGTTTGAGTGTGTATGTGTGTGCGTGAGTGAGTGAGTGTGTGTGTGTGTGCGTGTGTGTGTGTGTGTGCTTAGATGTGTTTGCTGGAATCTTGCTAAAGCGGCGTAAAACCATACTCACTCACTTACTCACTCACTTATTTGCCTGAGCATTCGGTTTCCCTCTCGCTTGAACCAGTCCGTGGCTTGATTCGTTGGTTAATAACGACAAAGTGGCTGTTTTTCATTCAGGACTAATATTTGAATATATGTCGAGGCATACTTTATTTCGATTCTATTATTGATTTAATTACTTATAAATGAATTTATTAGACTTTAAATTTTATTTCGAGTACATATCCACGAACATTTTAAAGAATGTAACACTCACTGAATCTTACTTTTAATATATAGAGGACATTTCATGTGTCGTGTGAAATTATTTATTATATACTATTAAATGCCTATTTATTATATACTTTTTGTGTAATTTTCTTCCAGATAATTTTATGATTTCATTACAAACTTTGAAAAGTAAAGTCTCCCTACCTAACACACAAGGACGGTTCACGACCCCTTTTATTTGCGACTAAAAAAGTAGTCTCGTGTTTGCAAAATCTTAAAATATATAAACAAAAGTAACGAATACTTTTTAGGGTCGCGAAAGTCTGTATCATACATATAGATATGATTATAAACAAAATAAGCTTTAACCAAAAATATTTTTGAAATCTACGTCACCGCTGTTGGAAGAGAAAGAATACACGTTGGTCAAATATCAAAAATGGCGCTTTACGGAGGGAACAGTCTCGATTGACGAGTTAATTGAGAAATTTGCAGTTTATAACGAAACATGTTCAAGGGAATAACAAACGGCATGAAGCGACATTAACTCCATACATGACCATCTGTCGTTATTTTGCCTTGTCACTGTTGGACTAACGTTAAAAGGACGTCAACAGTTTGTGTAGATTACTTGACTAAATTATTGCTACATTAAGTGACAGGGACATTACCCAGTGTGTTGTCTCATTATTTCTGTTATACACTATAGATATTGCCATAAAAGGAGACTATGTTTGTCGTAAGAGGCGACTAAGGGGATCGGGTGGTCAGGCTCTCTGACTTGGTTGATGCATGTCATTGATCTCAATTGCGTGGATCGATGCTCATGATGTCATTCACGTGATTGTGTGGTCCAGATTCGAGTATTTACAGACCGCCGTCATATAGCTGGAACATTGCTGAGTGCGATGTTAAACAACAAACAAACAAACAACAAACATATAGATTCGCTACCATAGCTTCGTTTGGAAATGCCCATCAACGCGTTTCAAATATATGTAAAACATCGCCAGAATATAACCAGTTTCGAGTATCCGACGTTACAGATTCCTTTGGGCGTAAAACGCAAAATAGCGCTAAACATTATATCACGAATGGAGCACTGAAAATCAGTGATGAAACCAGCTTTTCGCGACAAGGGTTAGTTTGTGCCAAAGAAGTTCAAAGTCACTTACTTACTTTCCGCTTGTACGTAATTCCCCAATGTATTTGTTAATACTAGTATGCAACACTTCTCTTACTCGTGAGCATTACCACAACATTATCTCAAGTGAAACAGAAAACATTCCCTAGAATTTTTTTTAAAAAATTCAATAAAACACCAAAATGTTTTAAATAACTCTTGATAAACATTGTTTAAACATGTGTACAGGTTTCGTTCCAAAACTGATGTGTTTCAGTTGCTGTTTCGCCAGATGTCATCATTTATTTACCGTCCAACGTTGACATTAGCGTAGCAGCACTCGTGGAACTGCCCCGAACAGATGCCCCTGGCCACGTTGATACAGAATGCTAGTCTAATGTCAAGACAACTGCCTCCGTACACCATCTTGCACGTGTCGTCAGTGACTAGAGAGTCAACAGACAAAAGACATATTGAATCAGCTGACTGTGTCTGTTTTCCGTGAGGTTTTTGCCAAACCTTTTAGACATATGTCCTGTAACTAGGTTCAAGGTTCAAGACTAACAGAAAAATATTAATTTGAAACTTTGCATGAGATATATTTTGTGAGGTATTTATAATTATTTGGATAATATGATTGCGTTTTAACACATTTGACATATTCGTGATAGAGTTACTGGATAAATATATTTGAAAATGATGATGTGGAGGGGTTTTTTCAGAACTGAATCAACCAATAAGATTGATGCATTTGACATATGAGTTGTTAAATGTGTTCTACTTTCGTTTTGGAAAACCATTGATACATTATTAAAGATCAGCCTATTTTTAATGTTTTGAAAATGTTTCGAAAGCTGGGTTCGTCTCACTGAACGTTGGAACTGAATGTGAATGTGAAATACTCACTGGCAGCTGACAAGGCACCACTGAACACGGAGAAGGAAATGCAGAGTAGCATGAGGTATTTCATGGTGATCTGTCGGTAATTAGAAAACCCGTCTTTGTATGCCAAGGTGTGGCGTATGTTATCTGAAGAGCTGGAACTCGACCTTAGCGTGGTGTAAAAGCAGGATAGTCAGTGGAATAATTGGGATAAGGTTCCTATGTTTACGTGCCATATGTTTTCTAAGTGTGACAAATACTTCAATGTCACGCGCATGCGCACACAGACACATACATACACACACTCATATTAACACATTCACACTCACATACACATTCACCCACACTAACATTCACATACAAATATATACACACACATACATGCACCCACACACGCACACACACACTCACATACGCACATTCACATACCAACATACTCTCACACATTCACACAAACAAGCACAGTCACACACAAACTAATATTTAGATGGTTTTACGCCATGTTCCTCCATGTTACCTCAGATCTATCCATTATTCATAATCTTTCTCATTTCTTCTAACTCCTTATTGAGAGAATCGGGGGGCAGGGGTGGCCCAGTCGTCTAAGGCGCCGCGATTCGTTGTGCAGAGTTGCGTCCCTTGGACATGCCAGAAACCTATGATTGTGGGTTCGAATCCCGGTTCGCCCCAATTATGTTTCTAGGTTTGTCAGCACCATACCCGTGCTCGTGGGTTTCACCGAAGTGGTAAACGTCTAAAACCTGCATCACTTCGGGATTTCCTCCCACATTAATCTGACACGCTGCGATATGACTGGAATAATGTTAAAAGCGGCGTTAAACCCAACTCAGTCACTCACTATTGAGAGAATCTATTTCCCTAAGAATTGTCTGTATATTATCGTTGACGTCAGTTTCATCCGTAACAAATGTTATATTTAGGATAACACTTTCTAAGTAAAGTACAGATTCTCGTACTCTTTGGGGTTGAGTACTGTCCGGGATTCGAACCAACGCCGCCAGAGTGAGGCACCTACTCGCCAGCACAAAAAGTCAGCGATCTGACCCACTCAGCCAACGAGGCTTCCACAAAAATGAAAGTCCGACAACTGGTAGTCTAGATCACGTACTTTGTGTACCCCTCTGATAAGTGTAAATTGGCACTGCTCCCATGGCCGTTTTTTGCCTCATTTTTGTGTGTGTGTAATTAATGATGTTTTAAAGGGGTGGGTTGTCTTCATGTTTATCGCTAAGCAAACGGGTTCAGTTCCCTCCAAGCGTCGACTAGGTCTGTTAAGGATTTAAGTTTCAGTATCCTTTCTGCTTCTTTCGGATCTTCTACATTATCGTCATACGAATCTACCGAGTAATTTTGAATAATATTTCAGTCCCCACAAAAGATAATGTGATGACTTGTCGAAGATCTAAATTGTTGTCAATTTCATTGTAGGATTGTGGAATATGGATTATTAATGCCAAGTTTATGGTCATAAATCAATATTTCCATATAACTATATTCCCCAACTCATACACACACTCACGCCTACACACTCAAATACACACACACACATATACACACATACTCATATACACACACTCACACACATACATACACACTCGCACATGTGTACACAAACTCACTCACACACACATACACACTCGCACATGTACACACACACACACTCACTCACACACACATACACACTCGCACATACACTCACATGCGAACACTCACACACACTCACAAACATTCAGACACAAGCACAGTTACACACACATATACATAGATGCACGCACACACACACACACACACACACACACACACACACACACACACACACACACACACACACACACACACACACACTCAGTTGATTGCATCTCTAAGCCCTTGTCTTTTACCCAGTAGCTTGTGGTGGAAATGTGCAATGTTACTGACAGAAACAACACAAAGACACATGTCTAATGTATATAAACGACAAGAACGTGTTTAAATTACCGGTGTTTTCGTGAGCCAAAGCCCATCTTCTCGATGGCGTTTATTCAATTATATATCAAACTGGACGTTGGGTATATATAAAGGACAAATTCTTGTGATCATTATCTGTGTTTTCTGTATCTGTCAAGAGTCTCATCTTCTATATGGCCTGAATGAACTGACCAGTGCACTGCAACAAGATTGGCAGAGGACCCTAATGACGTCTGATCAGCATCATAGGGAGACGCCTCGAGAATGTCATCGGCGATGGGTTGGAAACTCCAGATACTGATTGCTGAGATTCCTGACAATTATCGTTTTTAATGCATAATATGTCAGTCTGACCGTGGTGTGGGAAAGGTGCTGGTATGTTTCAGCGTTGTTGAAATGAACGTTTTCAGACTTCTTCTCACAACGCCAATAAATCGGTACCTATTGCAAGTGTCAGATTCATTATTCGTGTGAAGGTGGAGTCAGGCGTTCTGTTTGACATCCATTACTTACTGTTAGAAGGCTATCATGGATTCCTCGCTGAAAAATAGCTGAAATACAAAGCTTCAAATTCCGTTCTTGAAGAAATCAAAATATTGTTATTGACATATTGCTTTGGTATTTGATTTGATGTTGTCATATACATGCATTCTTTTCACTAATGTTAAAAACGTCACTTAAATCGTCTTATACAGAGGCATGTGTGAGACTGCATTCACCTGTCAATTAACACATTCTGTTACGACGAACTCGCCTTTTTTCTTGTCAATATTTCACATGTGACATATCACCTGTATCAATACTTTATACGGTCATTGAGCAAATACAAAGGTAAAATACACAGTGGCTTACGTATATCTTCACAGAAGAGACACAATAGCACATGTTCCTATTCCTTACGAAGCAGTGAACATATATGTATGTAAGTCATAAGAAAATGGCGTGCCACGGAATCTTCACTCTGTGTTTTTTTTACACATGTTATTGGATTTCCCCCTCTCTCTGTGCGACCACCGAAGCCCTGTCTCCCTGTGAGTATTTGTAGTATGCCTAAGTATGTGCAGTATGCGTAAGCAGCGTAGTATGCGTAGGTACGCGTAGATGACGTGTAAATCTTGTTTTAGGCCTCAGGACGCAATATTCTAACAACATCACGTCGGTAGACGCTCATTGCATTGTGTTTGGGCAGTGATTAGTCGTTAGGAATGTAGTATCGGTCCAAGACTTGATTATTTACTCAAGTCCTGGACCGACTGACCAGTGATACGATGACATGTAATCAGAGAGGTCACATTGTTATTATACATTCCCTATTTCAGACGGATGGGTTCCCATCAAGGATGTGTTGAGACGAAAACAAGCGATTATATTTCAAGATAATATGATACACGCTAACGACACGTGTACACAACTTATTCTTGGAGGCATAAAATACGCAATGCTGTTCTCAAGTTTTATATCCAAAATCATAAAAGGCAGGGATAGCATGGACTATTCACTTAACATATTCTTGATGAGCATAATCATCCGAGTCAGAAAGGTGTTCATATTCAGCACTGAGAGGCACATCATGGTACATCATGTTAAACGTCCAACACGACGGACGAACTCAAGCTTGAAACTCCCAACCATACACACCAGGTTTTGTACCTGCAATCCCTATACCTGCGGTTTATGTACCCGCAACCCCAGTACCCACAACCTATGTACCCGCAACCTCTGTACCTGCAACCTCCATGTCTGTACCCGCAAACTATGTACCCGCAACCTCTGTACCTGCAACCTACATGTATGTACCCGCAAACTATGTACCCGCAACTTCTGTACCTGCAAACTATGTACTCGCAACCTATGTACCCGCAACCTCTGTACCTGCAACCTACATGTATGTACCCGCAAACTATGTACCCGCAACTTCTGTACCCGCAGACTATGTACCCGCAAACTATGTACCCGCAACCTCTGTACCTGCAACCTACATGTATGTACCCGCAAACTATGTACCCGCAACTTCTGTACCCGCAGACTATGTACCCGCAAACTATGTACCCGTAACCTCTGTACCTGCAACCTACATGTATCTACCGGCAAACTATGTACCCGCAACTTCTGTACCTGCAAACTATGTACTCGCAACCTATGTGCCCGCAACCTATGTACCTGCAACCCAAGTACCCGCGACCTCTGTACCCGCAAATTATGTACCCGCGACCTCTGTAGCCACAAACTATGTACCCGCGACCTCTGTACCCGCAGATTATGTACCCGCGACCTCTGTAGCCGCAAACTATGTACCCGCAACCCATGTAATGCAGATGTAGCACAAGGGAACAAGACTGTCGTTATTGTGAAAATTTTACTGTAACATGCAGCATGATGTTCTTGATGTAACATCCAGAAGATGTTCTGTAACATCCAGAATGGTGTTTCTTAATCTAACACGCCGAATTATGTTCCTTAATGTGACACGCCGAATGGTGTTCCTTAATGTAACACTCCGCATGTTGTTCCTTTATGTAACATGCCTCGTGATGTTCTGTAACATCCAGAATGATGTTCCTTATTGTAACATCCCGAAAGATGTTTCTTAACGTAAACTCGCCGAATGATGTTCCTTAATATAACATGCTGCATGATGTTCTTTTAATGTAACACTCCGCATGACGTTCCTCAATGTAACATCCTGAAAGATGTTCTTTAGTGTAACACTCCGCATGACGTTCCTCAATGTAACATTCCGAAAGATGTTATTTAGTGTAACACCCCGCATGATGTTCCTTAATGTAACATCCCTAAAGGTGTTATTTAGTGTAACACTCCGCATGATTTTCCTTAATGTAACGTGCTGCATGATGTTGCTAATGCAATACACCGCATGATGCTCCTTAACGTTCGTACAACCATCCCTTAAATTAAAGTGTAAAATATTGCAACTTGGTGTTGGTATTTATAATTCGTTTACTAAATACCGTGTGATGATATCTTTACGTCGAATGAAGGACGTTGCTAATAACATATTTATTTTCCGCATGTCTCAGTATGTGAAAGTGGAGAAAGCGACCTGTGCGTCCTGATACCGTCTGAACTGTGTCCAGTGGAAGTGATATCTGACCTCTGCCCCGTCACGTGTGGAGAATGTGGAGGTAAGTGCATCACAACACAGACCGCCGTGTATTTGTCTCACTGGGTCTCATGGTCTCATGCTTACATGGTGCCATTCGTGTTAAGGTGGAAATACAAGGGCTGAATGCACTGCCTACTGTTTGTCTTTATACCTCCTGTTCTTTAAGATGAAGATTGTTGATATACCCACTGTTTGCCTATATGCTTCGAGCAAGGCGGAGGCGGGGCCAGTTATCTGATGCGCCGCAATTCGTTGAACAGAGTTGCGTCCCTTAGGCTTGCCAAAAACCTCCATGATGTTCGAATCCAGAGTCGACCTGATTACGTTTCTAGGTTGTAAGCACCATGCCCGTTGTCGTGGGGTTACATCTGAGACCTGCATCACTTCGGGCTGTCCTCGCACACTAAGCTGACACGCCGTGGTATAACTGGAATACAGTTCAAAGCGGCGTTAAATCAAACCCACTCACTCTCTGAAGTGTGTGCCATGGAGCAGTTTATTACACTGGCTTTTAGTTCGTACCCCGTTTTCGGTTACTTTTGATCAATAGGGATTTTAAATCCTTACGGACACTGTCTGACAAGCCGTGGTTTGATCGAGACCGAACTTGTAAAGTCTCGGAATGTCAGAATAATTCTGAAACTGCTTTACAAGACTATTTCTCGCTTTTTGGCCGTGAACAGTTTCAAACAGTTTGGTAAATATCAACACCTCATCATTTATAACTATACAGAATGCGCAGCTACCTGTAAAGTAACGATACAGTCTCTTATAATAATCAACAGGAAGAAAACAAAGTCATATGTAAAATCATTTAATCGTTGACATTATAACATTTTATGCCTATTAACATCAATTTTGTAGTGAGGAAATGCCTAAATTTCCCAATTTGAATAAATAATTAAACGTTGACATTTTCATACAAACTGAGCGTTTGGAGAAAAAATCCGTATAATATCCTAAAAATAAAATAAAATGTTGTTGCCCTATGCATGCGCTAGTTTTTTTAAGTCATTGCAGTCTATCGTCACAAGCAAGAACACGCGCTGCTCCATGATGGACCTGTGTGACTATAAGTACTTCGATCAAAGCATCCCTTTTTATATCAAGTTCTATGAATTAATTAAGAAATCAATTTGTTTTGTAAAAGTACACAGCATTGTCGAGAGGCGAGATTCGCTTTTATGCATGTGGATCCTGAGTTACACAGCTGACATAGATGGTCTGTAGCAAAAAACAAATCTAGAACATTCGGAGGTACTACGGCCATAATGATATGCAGCTATACACAAATCTAGAACATTCGGAGGTACTACAGCCATAATGATATGTAGCTACACACTACTCTAGAACATTCAGAGGTACTAAAGCCATAATGATATGATAGCTACACACTACTCTAGAACATTCAGGGGTACTACAGCCATAATGATATGTAGCTACACACTCCTCTAGAACATTCAGGGGTACTACAGCCATAATGATATGTAGCTACACACTCCTCTAGAACATTCAGGGGTACTACAGCCATAATGATATGCAGCTATTTACTACTCTAGAACATTCAGGGGTACTATAGCCATAATGATATGTAGCTACACACTCCTCTAGAACATTCAGAGGTACTAAAGCCATAATGATATGATAGCTACACACTACTCTAGAACATTCAGGGGTACTACAGCCATAATGATATGTAGCTACACACTCCTCTAGAACATTCAGGGGTACTACAGCCATAATGATATGTAGCTACACACTCCTCTAGAACATTCAGGGGTACTACAGCCATAATGATATGCAGCTATTTACTACTCTAGAACATTCAGGGGTACTATAGCCATAATGATATGTAGCTACACACTCCTCTAGAACATTCAAGGGTACTACAGCCATAATGATATGTAGCTACACACTCCTCTAGAACATTCAGGGGTACTACAGCCATAATGATATGTAGCTACACACTACTCTAGAACATTCAAGGGTACTACAGCCATAATGATATGTAGCTACACACTACTCTAGAACATTCAAGGGTACTACAGCCATAATGATATGTAGCTACACACTCCTCTAGAACATTCAGGGGTACTATAGCCATAATGATATGTAGCTACACACTACTCTAGAACATTCAAGGGTACTACAGCCATAATGATATGTAGCTATACACAAATCTAGAACATTCAGAGGTACTACGGCCATAATGATATGCAGCTATACACAAATCTAGAACATTCGGAGGTACTACAGCCATAATGATATGTAGCTACACACTACTCTAGAACATTCAGAGGTACTACAGCCATAATGATATGTAGCTACACACTACTCTAGAACATTCAGAGGTACTACAGCCATAATGATATGCAGCTATTTACTACTCTAGAACATTCAAGGGTACTACAGCCATAATGATATGTAGCTACACACTCCTCTAGAACATTCAGGGGTACTACAGCCATAATGATATGCAGCTATTTACTACTCTAGAACATTCAGGGGTACTATAGCCATAATGATATGTAGCTACACACTACTCTAGAACATTCAGGGGTACTACAGCCATAATGATATGTAGCTACACACTACTCTAGAACATTCGGAGGTACTACGGCCATAATGATATGCAGCTATACACAAATCTAGAACATTCGGAGGTACTACAGCCATAATGATATGTAGCTACACACTACTCTAGAACATTCAGAGGTACTACAGCCATAATGATATGTAGCTACACACTACTCTAGAACATTCAGGGGTACTACAGCCATAATGATATGCAGCTATTTACTACTCTAGAACATTCAGGGGTACTACAGCCATAATGATATGTAGCTACACACTACTCTAGAACATTCAGGGGTACTACAGCCATAATGATATGTAGCTACACACTCCTCTAGAACATTCAGGGGTACTATAGCCATAATGATATGTAGCTACACACTACTCTAGAACATTCAAGGGTACTACAGCCATAATGATATGTAGCTACACACTACTCTAGAACATTCAAGGGTACTACAGCCATAATGATATGTAGCTACACACTCCTCTAGAACATTCAGGGGTACTACAGCCATAATGATATGCAGCTATTTACTACTCTAGAACATTCAGGGGTACTACAGCCATAATGATATATAGCTACACACTCCTCTAGAACATTCGGAGGTACTACAGCCATAATGATATGTAGCTACACACTACTCTAGAACATTCAGGGGTACTATAGCCATAATGATATGTAGCTACACACTCCTCTAGAACATTCAGGGGTCCTACAGCCATAATGATATGCAGCTATTTACTACTCTAGAACATTCAGGGGTACTATAGCCATAATGATATATAGCTACACACTCCTCTAGAACATTCGGAGGTACTACAGCCATAATGATATGTAGCTACACACTACTCTAGAACATTCAAGGGTACTACAGCCATAATGATATGTAGCTACACACTCCTCTAGAACATTCAGGGGTACTACAGCCATAATGATATGTAGCTACACACTACTCTAGAACATTCAAGGGTACTACAGCCATAATGATATGTAGCTACACACTACTCTAGAACATTCAGGGGTACTACAGCCATAATGATATGTAGCTACACACTACTCTAGAACATTCAGGGGTACTACAGCCATAATGATATGCAGCTACACACTCCTCTAGAACATTCAGGGGTACTACAGCCATAATGATATGCAGCTATTTACTACTCTAGAACATTCAGGGGTACTATAGCCATAATGATATGTAGCTACACACTCCTCTAGAACATTCAAGGGTACTACAGCCATAATGATATGTAGCTACACACTCCTCTAGAACATTCAGGGGTACTACAGCCATAATGATATGTAGCTAAACAATACTCTAGAACATTCAAGGGTACTACAGCCATAATGATATGTAGCTACACACTACTCTAGAACATTCAAGGGTACTACAGCCATAATGATATGTAGCTACACACTCCTCTAGAACATTCAGGGGTACTATAGCCATAATGATATGTAGCTACACACTACTCTAGAACATTCAAGGGTACTACAGCCATAATGATATGTAGCTATACACAAATCTAGAACATTCAGAGGTACTACGGCCATAATGATATGCAGCTATACACAAATCTAGAACATTCGGAGGTACTACAGCCATAATGATATGTAGCTACACACTCCTCTAGAACATTCGGAGGTACTACAGCCATAATGATATGTAGCTACACACTACTCTAGAACATTCAGGGGTACTATAGCCATAATGATATGTAGCTACACACTCCTCTAGAACATTCAGGGGTCCTACAGCCATAATGATATGCAGCTATTTACTACTCTAGAACATTCAGGGGTACTATAGCCATAATGATATATAGCTACACACTCCTCTAGAACATTCGGAGGTACTACAGCCATAATGATATGTAGCTACACACTACTCTAGAACATTCAAGGGTACTACAGCCATAATGATATGTAGCTACACACTCCTCTAGAACATTCAGGGGTACTACAGCCATAATGATATGTAGCTACACACTACTCTAGAACATTCAAGGGTACTACAGCCATAATGATATGTAGCTACACACTACTCTAGAACATTCAGGGGTACTACAGCCATAATGATATGTAGCTACACACTTCTCTAGAACATTCAGGGGTACTACAGCCATAATGATATGCAGCTATTTACTACTCCAGAACATTCAGGGGTACTACAGCCATAATGATATTTAGCTACACACTACTCTAGAACATTCAGGGGTACTACAGCCATAATGATATGTAGCAATACACAACTCTAGAACATTCAGAGGTGCTACAGCCATAATGATATATAGCTATACACAACTCTAGAACATTCGGAGGTACTACAGTCATAATCATATGTAGCTATACACAATTCTAGAAACCAGTGATGACTATAGAAAGAATAAAACAGAAGAACAGAAGAGACAGAAAGAAACAGAAAAAACACCTGAAGCAGAGAGAAAGAAAGACGAAACATGGCTAGAAACTGCTTTAGACAACATGATGACCGTGTTTCCAGACAGTAATGAGAATTTTGGAACAATTGTTCTGAAATAAGAAGAAAAGAACGTTAATTCTGAAATAAAGCAAATAGTGTTGGAAAAAACAGATTGAATCTGAAGAACGATAGAAGAAGGACGAATTACAATAAACTCACAAACGAAAAGGAATTCGCTTTTGTTTCTCCTGAAATCCGTGTCATATGCGAATTGCATGAATTTAATGTCAGAGGAAACATTAACGTCACAAATGGACAAAGTATAAACCAAGCCATCACGATGGCGCAGGGCGTTCTGGGCGGTATCGTCTTCCCCCTCCACATCTACCTCTTCCTCTTCCTCTGCCTCATCATTAGCCCCATCCACGTTGTAACGCTCACGGCGCATCTCGCACACATTGTGAAGCACTACGCATGCTGTTATGACTGTCGTGGCAAAGTCCGCAAAAAACGTCTAGCCTCTTTTGGAGACATCTCCATCTGCCCTTGAGCCCGAATGAATTCTCTGTGGTCATCCTAGCTCGACTGTGTCGGTACTTGAGCTGTCTTTGGTCAGCTGATAGATTGGTTACACTGTTATCTGGTTTCAACAACCAGGGTTAAACTGAGTAAGCAGCATCTGCAACCAGTGTTCCTGGTATTACGGTGTCTTTGTGGGACCTTACCTTCTCTGGTCACTGTGGAAACGGATCATTGGTTTCACCTCTGTGGAACAGCTCAGAGTTGCCGAACACCCGCACGTCATGGACCCGACCTGGCCACCCCACATTGACGTAGGTAAACACGTGCTTGTCTGATCGCAGACTGCTTGGAGCACCATCTTTTTCTGTTAAGGTAGTCGCCATGTGCATGCACTGGCCCAATGATATGGTCTCATCGACAGCCTCTCCACAGTTAGGCCATGATCAACATCTTTGGGGATCTAAATGTTAGAGGGACCAATTTCATCCACAAGTGCAGTAGACACATCTCGTACACATTTCCACACCGTTGACTTTCCTACTCCAAATAGGGTATCCACAATTCGGTACTCGGCAGACAATGCCCACCAATAGATTGCTATGGCAGTTGACTATGTTGCAAGAGCCATATGGAGCTCATGACAAATGAAATAAAATGTTTCCCCTGTCATTCTAAAATTCTCAATCCATTGACCATCGGCGAAAGAATGTTTAACGATTTCATTTCCCTACTCTCGTGATCTCGGCCTTGTCCAAACCCTCCGATCCTGTGTTAGTCCTGAAGCTAAACCATTAACAGGAAATAGGAGAAATTTCTCCTGCTCCTTGAACGGTGGTTCAACAGTCGTGCCATTACGTCAGACCAGGAAGAAATGATGGATTCTCATGTTTTATAGGGCGCCCAACATGGAAGCAGGGATGTGAAGCACACGATACCAATATAACATGCAAACGCATCGCAGGAGATAGTTGACACATTTTGCTGGAGATTAAAATTAACCGAATACTGCGACAAGAATCCCTTGACTATCATGGTTAACAGCAAACACTGCTCAGGATACCGTTATCTAGACCTGACCAGACGGCGGCAGTTGGCTGAAGTCTGAAGCAAATAGCGGTAACAATTCCAAAATTAGAATTACAGATTTACCAAGTCACATTTTTGGTATAATAACAAATGTTATTGCTTTGCAGAGGTGGTTTGTATTGACTTATAACAGGACCAGTAAACAAGAAGAGGCTTGTTAGTTTTACACATTTTCTTTGAACGAAATATTAAAAGACCCCTAAATTTAAGAAAATACTGAATACCTGGTATATATTACATGCTTTGAATAGCTTGGTCTTACATCCTTTAAATGAACGTATGACAATAGAGGTATCTAAAAAGTGCATATCAACCTGATGTTGTCTTCCTGCCCGACACCTAGATGTGGACAGGTGCAGCCGCCCCGAGCTGCAGATCTGCCAGGTCTTCACCAGTGACACGTTCTCCGGGTTGTGTAGCGAGCCCTTGGTTGGGGAGACCCTGTGTCCTACAGCATGTGGAAATTGCGGTATGTATGTGTACTACTATAGAGAAGGGGGTCAGGATTTACAAGTAAGAATCGGTAACACGTTTTGTTTGTTTGATTGTTGTTTGTTGTTTAACGCCGCACTCAGCAATATTCCAGCTATATGACGGCGGTCTGTAAATAATCGAGTCTGGACCAGACAGTCCAGTGATTGATATCATGACCAATCCACGCAAATGGGATACGATGATAACCAAGCACGGGTTGCTGAAGACCTATTCTACCCCGGATCTTCACGGGTCCGGTAGCATGTACATGGATGTTGTCGAAATACATGGTTGACATTGGCTGTACGCTGGGCTATACTAGGAGTGTTTAACTTTTAACTTTAGAGAGGTATTTCTAAAACATTGACTTTTTATATAATCTAACTGTTCAGTTGGTAAAAGACGAGGATTCGTGTCCCTTTTAGGCGAATCTACCGATCCAAATGCTAGTATTTTACTATTGAGTCAAAAAGAGAAAACGTTCATGGTATTTTAACAGTTTATATTTTAACACAAATTGTTCATTATTTAAATCGTATCCTGTAGATGTTTTCTGGCGAAATATATTCGCTTGTGGTTATATAATGACATACCCATACCGAAATATTTACCCTCCAAACATAGTGGAGGATCGTGAAATATAAATGTTATACACGTATTATACCTGCATAGGATTCGAGGACATGGACAAGTTGTACCTATGTTTGATGTAGTTGTATAAATACATGTATATACCTACGTATGACGCACAAGTTGTATAAATATAAACCTATATATGATGTACAAGCTGTATAAATATACACCTACATATGATGTACAAGTTGTATGTATACCTACATATGATGTACAAGTTGTATATATACCTACATATGATGTTCAAGTTGTATATATACCCACATAGGATGTACAAGTTGTATATATACCTACATAGCATGTACAAGTTGTATATATACCTACATAGGATGTACAAGTTGTATATATACCTACATATGATGTACAAGTTGTATATATACCTACATATGACGTACAAGTTGTATATATACCTACATATGATGTACAAGTTGCATATATACCTACATATGACGTACAAGTTGTATATATACCTACATATGATGTACAAGTTGCATATATACCTACATATGACGTACAAGTTGTATATATACATGTACCTACATATGATGTACAAGTTGTATATATACCTACATATGATGTACAAGTTGTATATATACCTACATATGACGTACAAGTTGTATATATACCTACATATGATGTACAAGTTGCATATATACCTACATATGATGTACAAGTTGCATATATACCTTCATATGATGTACAAGTTGCATATATACCTACATATGATGTACACGTTGCATATATACCTACATATGATGTGCAAGTTGCATATATACCTACATATGATGTACAAGTTGCATATATACCTACATATGATGTACAAGTTGTATATATACCTACATATGATGTACAAGTTGCATATATACCTACATATGACGTACAAGTTGCATATATACCTACATATGATGTACACGTTGCATATATACCTACATATGATGTACACGTTGCATATATACCTACATATGATGTACAAGTTGCATATATACCTACATATGATGTGCAAGTTGCATATATACCTACATATGATGTACAAGTTGTATATATACCTACAATATGGTCTTACTATCCTTACTGGAGATTTTAATGCAGATATACGACAATCTGCTGTCCAAAGAATGAGATCTCGCTGTCTTCAAAGGGTACTAAATGAACGAACCCTATATTCAGTTGTACCATTAGACGATATTACTAAGTATACGTTCTCAAACAAATGTAAAGATGTGAGAACAATGATAGACTATATGTTTGTGAGTGTTGATTATCTGAATAACGTTATTGGTTATACCATTGATACCGATATACCATATACTGTCTCAGACCATCTGCCTATCCTTCTGTGTATAACAAATGACTGTCCTAAAAAAACATATGGTGGATATAAGCTCAATTGGAAGAAAGCGTGTGATACTGATCTTATGCTGTATCGCTATGAAACAGAAAATTACTTTCGTGAAGACATATGCAAGTTGTCCCAATTCCCATCCCACAATGAATATATTGAAACGTATAATAAGTACATTACAGATGCCCTCCATGCATCTACTGCAGTAAGTATCCCATCAACAAAGTTTAAATCCTACCTCAAACCCTACTGGAAAAAAGACAACCTGAAGTTATTACATGATGAAATGCGCAGTAAAAGACGACATTGGCAAGAGAATGGCAGGTCACATGCTAAGAACGATGAGAACTTTGTTAAATATAAAGAAGCAAAGCGTAGTTTTAGAAGACAGCATCGCAGATCCAAACAATCGCTCATAGATAGCAGACTGAAAGAACTTTATGAGGCAGCTGAAATAGATGTACATGAATACTTTAAAACTGCTAAACGATATCACAAAACTAAGGACCAAGTACACAAACTTCTTTATAAATGTAACCAAAGTAGTAACGCGGAAGGTATTTGTGGAATCTTTGGTAAATACTTTCGAGACTTGTCAATCCCAACCATGGAAAGTCATTTTGACTGCTCTTTTGCTGATGAAGTAATATGCTCAGTCAAAAATATTGAAAACAACGAAACATCTGATGCTGATACCGATGTAACTGCTAACCATCCATTGAAGAGACCATTCACCATTGCAGAGGTAGTAAGTACAGTTAAAGGACTGAAAAACAATAAATCTCCGGGACCTGATGGGCTCACAAACGAACATATTAAGTATGCGGGAAGATCTTTATTAAAGCATATTATGGTTTTATTCAATGCTATTATTAAACATGAATATATACCCAAAATGTATCATATTGGCGAAATCTTACCAGTACATAAGGGACGAGGAAAAAGTAAAAGTGATCCATCTAACTACAGGGGCATAACACTAACTTCAGTCCTAAGTAAGCTTTTCGAAAGAATGCTTCTCAACAGAATCGAAAAATGGATAAGCGACGATGTAACCTTCCCTCACCCACTACAGTTTGGATTTAGAAAAAATGCTGGTGCTGAAACGGCGGCTCTCACTCTTCTAGAAAGTATTTCATACTTTAACGAAAGAAACTCACCAGTTTATTGTGCCTTCCTCGATAACGAGAAAGCCTTCGATCGTGTTTGGCTTGACGGTCTCTTCTACAAATTACATAAATTTGGTATCAATGGTAAATTATGGAGAATTCTACGTTTGTCTTACAATTCTATGTACTCATGTGTTAGCTTTGCTGGCTTCAAATCTGATGTTTTCCCTGTTAAACAGGGTGTAGGCCAGGGTCGTGTCATATCAGCATGGCTCTTTACTCTTTATATAAACGATTTGCTTCATGAACTAAGCAATTCCGGTTGTGGACTATGTCTCCCATGGGGACGATGCCCAGGAATACTGTTAGCAGACGACACGACCTTGATCAGCTGTAACACAACAGGTCTTCAAATGCTCCTAAACGTTGCAGAAAATTATGGTAACAAGTGGCAGTTAAAATACAATGTGTTCAAAAGTGCTGTCCTAACTTTTGGATGTAGTAAAAAAATAGTGTCGCCTGAACATCTTTACATTGGTAAGATAAAATTACCTGTTCAAAAGGCAATTGTCTATGCGGGAGTGTACATAAGTACTGCTAAAACTTCGGTAGAAAGAACGAGGTTAGCATGTGAAAAACTGAGAAAATTGATAAATGTAAACCATGATTCTGGCCTGTACTTTGGTGGACTTAATCCTATAGCCGCCGTGCGCATCTGGCAACGAGTGATATTACCCTGTGGCTTATATGGATGTAATGTGTGGGGAAAACTATCATTAAAGGAATATGAAATGCTAGAAATCACTCAACGCTATTTCAGTAAGAAAATCCAGGGTTTTAATAAGCGTATGCCTAAAGAAATAGAGAGGGACACAATTGGTGTTATATCAGTACAAGGATACATTGATCAACAAAAGCTTTTGCTCCTTGGTAAGCTATGTAATTCAAACCTAATGTATATTTTCAAACAAATGTTTCTAGCCCGACTTGGACAGTTTAGATATAAAACAACACTAGTTAATAAGAACAAGTGGGACACGAAATCACCCATCTTTAGCATGCTACATCTTGTCTCCAAATATAATTTATCTGACGAGGTTAATGATTATATAATGTGTTCAAATTTCATCAAGAAACGATTATGGTCAAAACTGGTGAAAGAAAAGATTCACCTACACGAAAAACAATTACTAAACAATGCGTTTCTGAGCAGATTATCTCTGTCAAGATATCTAACAATACGATCTGGAAGAGAACATAGATTATGGAAACTTGCTCTCGATAGACCAGAATATTTTACTTCCTTAGCTAGACTAGTTCGCTTAGGTTCAATGCCAATAGAATCAAAGGAATGTATTTGTGGAACAGTTGCGAATGATATAGTGAAACACGTTTTCATGTCATGTCAAAATAATTTAGAAGAAAGAAATATCATATTTGATAAAATCATTGATTTGCTTGATGTTAAAATATTTGTTAGAATCTGGGCAGACGATGACACCTTTCTGACTTTTTTGCTTGGCGGTTTACCTGAACAACTTGAAGTAGAATTAGACTACAATGTATGGGCAGAGAGCATGATAAATATTGGTGGTGCAGTAAAAAGGTGGGATGAAGTCATCCGAAGCTGCTTATACTAAACAATGTATGTATTGTAAACAAGTGTACATTTGTAAATAACACATGCTAATTGTCCATCTAATAACACAAATAATCAATACGATACATATGTATAATATTTTTTATGAACTACTTCTGACATATATGTAATATATATATGTATGTGTGTGTGCACATTTATACTATAGATGTTGTCCTTTCACTGTATACCTTGTACTCTTCATGAAATGGAGGAAATAAAGAAGATCTATCTATCTATCTGATGTACAAGTTGCATATATACCTTCATATGATGTACAAGTTGCATATATACCTACATATGATGTACACGTTGCATATATACCTACATATGATGTGCAAGTTGCATATATACCTACATATGATGTACAAGTTGCATATATACCTACATATGATGTACAAGTTGTATATATACCTACATATGATGTACAAGTTGCATATATACCTACATATGACGTACAAGTTGCATATATACCTACATATGATGTACAAGTTGCATATATACCTACATATGATGTACACGTTGCATATATACCTACATATGATGTACAAGTTGCATATATACCTACATATGATGTGCAAGTTGCATATATACCTACATATGATGTACAAGTTGTATATATACCTACATATGATGTACACGTTGCATATATACCTACATATGATGTACACTTTGCATATATACCTACATATGATGTACACGTTGCATATATACCTACATATGATGTACAAGTTGTATATATACCTACATATGATGTACACGTTGTATATATACCTACATATGATGTACAAGTTGCATATATACCTACATATGATGTACCAGTTGTGTATATACCTACATATGATGTACAAGTTGTATATATACCTACATATGATGTACACGTTGCATATATACCTACATATGATGTACCAGTTGTGTATATACCTACATATGATGTACAAGTTGCATATATACCTACATATGATGTACCAGTTGTGTATATACCTACATATGATGTACAAGTTGTATATATACCTACATATGATGTACAAGTTGCATATATACCTACATATGATGTACCAGTTGTGTATATACCTACATATGATGTACAAGTTGTATATATACCTACATATGATGTACAAGTTGTATATATACCTACATATGATGTACAAGTTGCATATATACCTACATATGATGTACCAGTTGTGTATATACCTACATATGATGTACACGTTGCATATATACCTACATATGATGTACACGTTGCATATATACCTACATATGATGTACAAGTTGCATATATACCTACATATGATGTACAAGTTGTATATATACCTACATATCTGGACCCAGACGCTACTCCAGGACCTGGAGGGCCTGGCGATCCATGTGCACTCTCATGTGGAGCTGACGAGATTCTGGACGATACAACATGCACCTGTGTCCCTGCAACAGGTAACTTCAACAGACTCGTTATTTTCAACCCAAAAGTAATTATTTTATCTGTTCCATAATTCCCAATACCTGACTGTCTTGAAATCACTGACGACTTCTGTTTACTACGCCTCAATAGCCATCCAACCCAGTATTTGGCAATGTTGCATTAAACACTATGCGAAAAGTTACCCCACCCCTTTCAAACGATTACATCTGTCTAGCATATATTGAACATTGAACTATATTGAACACTGACACTAGAATAGTACTTTGTTTAATTGATAATACGATCATTCGTATTTTGTCAGCGAACTGCGCCGTTATTGATCAGCCGTTCTGTCCGATACTGGCCAACAACGCTGCCTACGCAGACCTGTGCGACAACCCCATCATGGGCATCCAGCTATGTCCAGCCGCCTGTGGGCGTTGTGGTAAGCCTCACATAATTATACACTGATGTTTGTTTGTTTGTTTGTTTGTTGTTTTACGCCGCTCTCAGCAATATTCCAGCTATATGACGGTGGTCTGTAAATAATCGAGTCTGGACCAGACAATCCAGTGATTGACATCATGAGCATCGATCCACGCAATTGGAATTGATGACATGCATCAATCAAGTCAACGAGCCTGACCACCCGATCACGTTAGTCGCCTCTTACAAGCATAGTCGCCTTTTACGGCAAGCATGGGTTGCTGAAGACCTATTCTACCCCGGATCTTCACGGGTCTACACTGATGAAACAAAGTGGAAATAGAAGTTCATTTCCTTTCAGAGTGTAATTGTTATAAGGACCTGAGATACAACATTAAATAATATTGTTACAATTCTACAAAGCCTAAAGATCTGTTCATGAAATTGTTATCTGACAATAATCCGCACATTAAGCGCATCAAATGTATCGCTTCTGCCAAACATGTTTTTAGACGACAATTATTCATATGATGCTTGTATTGTATATTGTACAACATCATTTTATAACGATTATTTCATTGTGAATAGTATTTTACCGTACACAATGTAATAAATGTAGTGTCTCGTGAGCCAAGTTATAGCTGGATGTTAACCATCTTTTATTGTGCCATGAAATGTTTTAAATTAGCTATGTGTGTTTAACTTGTGACACTTTAATAAACTATATCTGTCTGTCTGTACCAGCAACTATAATAATGTCCCGTAGTTTCCGATGTGAAGGTTTTTGTAGTGACGTCTCTTACACTCCGATGTAACAACCGCTGTAGTGACATACACGCCGATGTAACATCCGCTGTAGTGACATACATTCCGATGTAACATCCGCTGTAGTGACATTCACTCTTAGGTAACATCCGCTGTAGTGACATACACGCCGATGTAACATCCGCTGTAGTGACATACACTCCGATGTAACATCCGCTGTAGTGACATACACGCCGATGTAACATCCGCTGTAGTGACATTCACTCCAATGTAACAGCAGCTGTAGGGACATACATGCCGATGTAACATCCGCTGTAGTGACATACACTCCGATGTAATATCCGCTGTAGTGACATACACTCCGATGTAACATCCGCTGTAGTGACATACACTCCGATGTAACATCCGCTGTAGTGACATACACTCCGATGTAACATCCGCTGTAGTGACATACACTCCGATGTAACATCCGTTGTAGTGACATACACTCCGATGTAACATCCGCTGTAGTGACATACACTCTTATGTAACATCCGCTGTAGTGACATACACTCCGATGTAACATCCGCTGTAGTGACATACACTCCGATGTAACATCCGCTGTAGTGACATACACGCCGATGTAACATCCGCTGTAGTGACATACACGCCGATGTAACATCCGCTGTAGTGACATACACTCCGATGTAACAACCGCTGTAGTGACATACACGCCGATGTAACAGCAGATGTAGTGACATACACTCCGCTGTAACAACCGCTGTAGTGACATTCACTCCGATGTAACATCCGCTGTAGTGACATACACTCCAATGTAACATCCGCTGTAGTGACATTCACTCCGATGTAACATCCGCTGTAGTGACATTCACTCCGATGTAACATCCGCTGTAGTGACATACACTCCGATGTAACAACCGCTGTAGAGACATACACGCCGATGTAACATCCGCTGTAGTGACATACACTCCGATGTAACATCCGCTGTAGTGACATACACTCCGATGTAACATCCGCTGTAGTGACATACACTCCGATGTAACATCCGCTGTAGTGACATACACGCCGATGTAACATCCGCTGTAGTGACATACACTCCGATGTAACAACCGCTGTAGTGACATACACGCCGATGTAACAGCAGATGTAGTGACATACACTCCGCTGTAACAACCGCTGTAGTGACATTCACTCCGATGTAACATCCGCTGTAGTGACATACACTCCAATGTAACATCCGCTGTAGTGACATTCACTCCGATGTAACATCCGCTGTAGTGACATTCACTCCGATGTAACATCCGCTGTAGTGACATACACTCCGATGTAACAACCGCTGTAGAGACATACACGCCGATGTAACATCCGCTGTAGTGACATACACGCCGATGTAACATCCGCTGTAGTGACATACACTCCGATGTAACATCCGCTGTAGTGACATACTCTCCGATGTAACAACCGCTGTAGAGACATACACGCCGATGTAACATCCGCTGTAGTGACATACACTCCGATGTAACATCCGCTGTAGTGACATACTCTCCGATGTAACAACCGCTGTAGAGACATACACGCCGATGTAACATCCGCTGTAGTGACATACACGCCGATGTAACATCCGCTGTAGTGACATACTCTCCGATGTAACATCCGCTGTAGTGACATACACGCCGATGTAACATCCGCTGTAGTGACATACACGCCGATGTAACATCCGCTGTAGTGACATACACGCCGATGTAACAACCGCTGTAGTGACATACACTCCGATGTAACATCCGCTGTAGTGACATACACTCCGATGTAACAACCGCCGTAGTGACATCCACGCCGATGTAACAGCAGCTGTAGTGATGCCACATACACACTGATCTAACAGTTACTGCAGCAGTTACCCTCACACGCCACCGAAGTAAAAGCTTGGGATATCCCTGTCCATCATGAGTCCCACCTCCCACTTGGTGACTATGAACAGGTAGAAGTAATCAGACCTCTCCAAACATCCTACCCGTACTGTAAATGAATGTATTCAAACTCTATTCCCAGACAAATGTGAGTCCGCCGACTTCTACATATGTCCAGTGATCGAGGCGGACCTCGACAGGTACTGTGCTTTTGAGGGAGTCAGGGATCTTCTCTGTCCAGAAACATGCGGACAATGTGAGTAACACTGTATTGGTTTATCGATGTAAGTAACACTGTATTGGTTTATCGTTTACGCTGCACTCATAAATGTTCCAGCAACATTGCTGTAGTCGTGAAATAATCGAGTGGAAACGACATACCAGAGATTGAGACCGCCTCCGTGGTCTAGTGGTAGAGCGTTCGCTCGGAGGCCCGGGGTTTTTTCCCCGGTCGCGTCATACCAAAAGACCTTAAAAGATGTTGCTTGTTGTCACCCTGCTTGCGCTCGGCATTAAGGGGCTAAAACAAGCACTGATCAGCTCGGTGTTGGTATTCTATGTCTGAGTGGGGTATTCATGTTAAACTGCGGCATGATTTAGTACAAAGCACACACACACACACACACACACACACACACACACGACATGCACGTCGCTATATAAGTGCAATAATCTTGGACGCGAGGCTAAACCCCATTTCATCTCACCTCACCAGAGATCGATATTTGAACATCCTCACCAGTCTGTCTCTGCGATCATTGTCAGCACTGTCATCTCAATATGGGAAATATGTTGAACGTGTTTCAGTACAGATAGGACAAAAGTACACAAAGCGAATTTCGTTTGGGTTTTTTTTCTGACAGAAACGACGTGTTCCAGTTGTATGCGTAATTCCTAGTTCTCCCAATCTCAATAAGGTCAACATACGTCTCATCTTCCCGAGGCAAGAGAGTTAACTGACTTTAAATGTCCAGTTTCCACCCTTGCCGAACTAGGCTGGAACTACTGGGTTGGATCGTAGCGCCACCAGTGGCTATTACCAGTTATGTCCTTTCTAAGCCTCTCTTATGGACCAATCAGATTACACTTCTCGTGTCACTTGCGTTTGCTTCACACAAAATGGTGGCGTCGAGTCGGGACGATCTGATCGATAATCAAGATGTATATTGTGATAAAACGGGTCTTACTTCGGGAAATGCATCAAATCACGAGAGCACCTTGATTAAAAACAGGAAAAGTTTTGGAAAATATCTGCTGACAACGAGTTGGCGGTGCACATGCTTTGCAAATCCTGCAATCGACCGAAATCTGCAAGACAGTTTACGAACCGGATTTCGATTTCGGTGCGAGATTTTGATTGGACTATTCATAGACATGCAGCCAAAATGTAACTCCATAATACCAGTCTAGTTCGGCAAGGGTGGAAACTGGACTTTTATAGTCAGTAAACTCTCTTGTCTCGGGAAGATGCAAACGCCTGTCATCCATTAACATTATATAATGGAATACGTACGGCTTCCGTGACAACGATGCCCTAAACACAGAGCATAGTTCCCATCTGGAATAACGTGACACCTCAGAATACCTTGTATGTGTGTAACATATCTGTGAGTCTAGGCTCACGTTCGCTTATAAACCAGTCAGAATCACAACCACCTTGACATTCCGTACATGATGGGTCATGTGTGCCTTTCACAGGTGGCGCTGATGCAACAACTCCAGACCCGTGTGACGTCACCTGCGCGGACTCTGAGACTTTGAACTCTGACACCTGCACATGCGTAGCAGGTACTGCAAATAAAGCCACAAAACCCTTTCCATATCCAATAGAAATCAGAGTCTAAAGCAGAGTCTAAAATACGATTCCGATTTTTTCATGACCATGTGTTTATGAAAACATTGTCAAAAAGTGATGATACCAGGTGTTCGCAAAAAGGTAAGCGCATCCTGCCCCATCGGTGGCACCCGTCACAAACACATGCAAAGGCATGTCAAATGGTAACCTGAAAAACACGAGAACATATGATACAAGTCAAAATAAGGAATTGCATCCGACATAATTTTTGTCACTGATGCGTCAAATTTGGAAATGTCCTTCACGCGTCTACCTTATATCTTTTTATAAGCTTTACTGTGGCCTTGAATGTTGTAACCTTGATCAAACAACTTCTGAGCAAGAGTCGCATGCCCCTCTTTGAAATCTTGGTAGAAAGATCATGCTCGATTGTATCTCAAAAGATGTAAAATGTGGACACCAAGAGCTGGAGCTGCTTGACTATTGCTCGACATGAAGGGAAAGTTGACTATTGGAAAGTTGTAGTCATCCCTCTTGTCCTAACCAGAGAAAAGTTAAATGTATGCATGTATGTTCGAAATCAAAATACCATTGATTTCACAAACAAACGATAGATTGGTATCACTTGTTACATCATAAGTATCAGCCGTTTCAAACACATATATATTATATTTAAATAAGATAAAATATACTTTTGTATGCTTTGAACTGAATATTATTTTCCAATGATGCAATGTACAATGTGTTTCTCAAATTGAATTAGAACTTGTTCGTAGTTTGCGTTGTAACGACTAACAAAGGTTAGCCCAATATCTACATATCACATGTGACATTTAAAAATGGCAATTACTTATGTTATCATCTTGGTCCCATAGTTATGTAACCACGTATGGCTATGAATACTTGTTTCGCATTTCACTGCAGAAAACCCAATATGCACCTTCCTCATCGGAAACAACCTATGTGAGGCCCTGCCCTTTTACGCCAGCGTCTGCCCAGGCTGTCCCTAGTTAAACACGGTATGTGGTGTGTGAGATAGTAAAGTTTTACGCCGCTTCGAGCTAGCTGTAGCCAAGAAGCAGCCTGACCAGGAAGGCTAAGAGAGAATCAAAATCCAAACCTTGTCTCTGGCACTTGATGCAATTCATAGTGTCTATGTTCAAAAATTGATATGCAAATCATATATCCCCTGCCGTTGTTTTACAGGTCAAGAAAGGACTTGCAAAGTTTCTTGCAGTTGCAGAAATAAATTACACTCCAATATTTCTCTGTTTGTTTTGTTTTACGCTGTGCATTCAGTTAATATTTAATTTTAGAAGTATGTCTGCAGTTAAAAACACAGTGTGTGTTTGTCCTAATTCATCACTATGTATGAACCTGTAGGTGAAACCAATGTCAGCCTAGGATCGTCTTATCCTTTGAGATACACAAATATAACTTTGGCTCACAAAGCTGATTTTATATCCTAAACACGAGAACACTTATTCGGAACAATGGTCTTCTAGAGCTGCCAACACTCACTACACTTCAATAAACAAATAATAACTTACAATCAACGAATAATTAAGTTGACATATTCAAATATCTTCTCTAACAAAAAAATATACATTTCTCTGTATTAACATTCCTTATTTCTCAAACCACTTGTGCATTTATCCTCCAAACTTTCAATCGACGTTGGAATTCTGATCAGAGTTTGTGTGTCACGTCTGTAGTCATGATGAAATACTCTAATTTCACTCACACACAGCCGCCGACAGCACCCAACATTTTACCAGCGCTTCAATCATTTGCTGCCACTGACAACTTACAACAATTTCTACTGCCACACAACATTGGTTGATCATATACTGTCTGTGCAATAGTGTAAACACCACTGCCATTAAACTGACATGTTCACAAAGTAATGAATATATTTTCACTGAGCCGTTTGTATGCACGCGGAGTGATCATTTAAGCAAATAACCAAACAGGGATCGAACGGAAGACAGAGCAGACTACATCTGCGGTCAACGCATGCTCGTGATAATGGCTAGATAGATTCAGAAACGTAAATTTACGTATGTTATTAATGTACTTACGTGAAAACGTATCTGTGTTCATATAAGGTGGTGTAAATGTTTATTGAAAATAACAACAATATATTTAGCCATTCATCTGATCAATGTTTTTATCATAACATATCCATTGACAAAACCTATACCTCGTAACAGGAGACTGCGAGACACGCCCTAAATATGGGGTGGTGTAACAACTCTACTAACAATGTATGTACTGGGTGTGACCACAATTTGCACGTTGATAAAGGCGAAGCTGCGGCGAAACATTGTAAACACCAGAAGATTGAAAGCAGCCTGGGAGATGTTGTTCCAAATGTCAACCAAACATTGACCAAGCTGAGCTAGCGTGACCGGCTGGTTCTGGTCCTGTCGTAGACTTCTTTCCATCTCATCCTAGATGTGTACTCGGGGAGAGAGGTCTGTAGAAACAGCCTGCCGTGCCCCCTTTACTTGTAAAAACACACCTACTGTTAATCCCTTGCTATGTAATGGCAAACAGAGGATAAACCTTTGTCGCATTGTCGCGCTTAGGCAAAAAACGTAATTCTCTTCGAGGCGTGGCAATGCGACAATGAGACAAATGACCAAAATGTCGAATCGCCGCACTTTGTTAATTTTGACACTCTGTGCTTGTTTTTGTAAGGGCGACAACGCATGTTTCACAGCATTGGTAGTTGGGTACCCATTCTCTCTCGAAATCCACAAAGGATCTTCATTATAAGAATTGTTACACCAGGCATTAAACCACCAACAGTTAAATGATAGTTTGTTAAACAGCTTTTTCCACATTTCACGACAGTGTCTGAAATTATGGTGACGAGTTGGTATGGACAGATAAATAACTTTCATGCCATTTATGACGAATTGTTGCGTTCGGATTTCTATGATCTGTAAATCCTGGTTAGATGAACGTGGATGGTCGCACAATGTGAACTTTCTTCTGTGGAATTCCTGGTTAGTTGAACGTGGATGGTCGCACAATGTGAACTTGTTACTGTATAATTTCTGGTTAGATGAACGTGGATGGTCACACCATGTGAGCTTCTTACTATGTAATTCCTGGTTAGATGAACGAGGATTGTGTCTGTTGTTGACCCGGGTGATATACACAAAGGAGACTGGGGAACATTTGAGATTGAATGAACGCTTCCTGCTAATGCTCATTTGACATATTGTAGACAGGGAAATCTCAAGTCGAACACTATCAAGACACTAGTAGCTATTTGTACTTTGCTATATGTAAAACATTTATTACCAAATGAAGTATCAACACCCCACGTGTATCGTTATGCATTGGACATATGTTCTCTTGTCCAAGGAGTGTTAACGAGAATCCAGCTGTTAACATGTCGACTATAAGGTGACGGGAAGTCATGTGCTACCCCCTGGACGTTGTGACACGAGAACCACATGTATCCAAGACCACTGACCACTACTGACCAGCACCGTAGAGGTTGCTTCAGACAGAGTGACGCAGTGTTGACAAAGCAGAGTCTAACGACTTACGTGGAGACAATATTTTATCATTTAGACCAAAATCAATGATGTAAATAATTTGATTAACTATATGTCTTGGTTTGTGACTCTAGGGAAACAACTTCTATCTATATCAGGCTGTTGTAGGTCAGTAACACATGGCCAAGAATCGTCATGCACACAATGTCGTAAAACTGTCACGATGCAAGCATGACACGCAGAACGCATTTTCCTAAGATGAGTTATCGCTAAATCTCCAATATTCTGATAGAGCCTGGAAATACGTGTTTCGTCACTCTTCACACCATCAAATAAAGAACGAAACCTAATATGACACTTTCCATTCCTATAATGAAGGTTACACCGGTTTGTGGAAAAGTATTTTGATACAAAACTCCTTCTTGTGCCAACATTCTGTTACGGTGGATATTTCTTCTATTCGGGGCTATATTGAATTTTGAACAGATGTTTTTGCATCTAGCCGGGTGTGAAAATGTGGATTACGTATATTTACTTATAAGTTTCTGTCGGGAGTGATAATTAGGATTATGTACATTTAAACATAAGTTTCTGCCGGGTGTGATAATGAAGATTATGTATATTTACACATGAGGTTCTGCCAGGTGTGATAATTAGGATTATGTAAATTTACACATGTTTCTGCCGGGTGTGATAATTAGGATTATGCATATTTACACATACCTTTCTGCCGGGTGTAATAATTAGGATTATGCATATTTACACGTGTTTCTGCCGGGTGTGATAATTAGGATTATGCATATTTACACATACCTTTCTGCCGGATGTGATAATTAGGATTATATATATTTACACATGTTTCTGCCGGGTGTGATCATTGGTTACAGCTTCTTCACCTCCTCATCTTCCTTATAGTCCATCACCAGACCTTCGTTCTGCACCCTCCTCCAGATACATTGGGTGAAGTGAAAGAAACACCCTCTAACTAATGTCCCAGGAAATACATCAGTCACGGCATTGTGAGCTGCACGTTCAAAGTCCAACTAATGTGGGACACTCATTTAAAGGTATCTCTAAAGAACACCACGCTTAGTAATTTAAATGTGGGACACTCATTTAAAGGTATCTCTAAAGAACACCACGCTTAGTAACTTAAATGTGGGACACTCATATAAAGGTATCGGTAATCGGATTAAGTAATTACCCGCTAGAATAGGTGAAATGCCCTCAGCTGAAAATGTGGCTCTACCGGCAATAGCCATTTCTGAAATGTGGCTCTCACGGCTAGACACCGTGATCATTAGGATTATATATGCATAAATCTGCCGGGTGTGGTTATGAAGATTATGGATATTTTCCAATAAAGCTCTTCCCGGTATGTTGATTAGGATAACGTATATTTCCCCATATACATCTGACGGTTGTGATAATATATTTATCTATGTTTCTCCATCAAGCTCTGACGGGTGTGATAATGGGCCAGAACGTGGCCAACTACTACGGAGCGAGCTACTCCTACCTCAGCGCGACGACACTGTGGCATGGCGAGATCGTGGATTTTGAGTACAGCACTGGATCAAAGAATGGCGGTGTGATTGGCCACTACACACAGGTACAGACTCTCTGACCAGTAGCAGCTTCGTGCTGCAGTAGCCATCACGTGACATGCAGGTGGCGTGTACTGCTCATTCAATAGTAGAGATCGAAATAATGCCAATAAGAAATAGTTTAACGCCAATTTACGTAAAAATGATATAGGTTGTTTATGGTTCTGGTTTAGATATGTCACTCATGTAAACGTCTTTATATATTACATGGCTTTATTATGATACACTCCAATCATGCGATTGGTTCGTTGGTTGGTTGGTTTGTTGTTTAACGCCGTACTCAGCAATATTCCAGCTATATGTAAATAATCGAGTCTAGATCAGGCAATCCAGTGATTAATATCATTAGCATCGATCCATGAAATTGGGATCGATGACAAGCATCAACCAAGTCAGCGAGCCTGACAATCCGATCCCGTTAGTGACAAGCAAAGTCACCTTTTACGGCAAGCATGGGTTACTGAAGACCTATTCTACCCCGGATCATCATACGAGGTCCAGAGGGGAGGCAGGGGTAGCCAACCACCCCTCCTTTTTGAAGCCACTCTTTTTATTTATAGATTCAGGTTATTATAGGCGATCGGATTTACAGAGTGTAAATCTATGAGTGAGTGAGTGAGTTAGGTTTAACGATGCAGGTCTCAGACGTTTACCACTTCGGTGAAACCCACGAGCACGGGTATGGTGCTGACAAACCTAGAAACATAATCGGGGCGAACCGGGATTCGAACCCACAATCATAGGTTTCTGGCGTGCCCAAGGGACGCAACCCTGCACAGCAAATCGCGGCGCCTTAGACGACTGGGCCACCCGTGCCCCCGTAAATGTATGACAACACGATAATTAATTCATTTGTGGTTAGTTTTCAACACTTAAAAACACCACCATACGCAAACAGAATTGTTTGTATTCATCCATCGCTTACAGTTAACGCTTGATGCACCGACACACTCATTTTCCGATAACCTGCATTGGCGCTTGAGGATGCTTTCTGGCTGGTGATATTCTGAAAAGGACAAATTACATTTGTGGCTGTTCCGAGGAGAATGCACTGAAACCTAGACTACCAACAAATCATCGGCCAATTAATGCTGGATGTAACATTACCAGATACATCAACGAACGACCTTGGTGGTTTACTGTGTTGTAATGATATTCAGGTTGTTCTGGAACGTGTGACACGCATAGGGTGTGGTCGGGCGAGATGTGCTGAGGGAGACGAAACGAAGGAGTACATTGTCTGCAACTACGCTGGAGGGTGAGTCTTTAACGGTGATGGGGTCGGGTTGAGAGATGAGGCTCAGTATGTGACTTCAATATGATGGATGGAGTTTCTGCATAGCGTACATGAACATATGTTAATTGTAACAGTTTGCAGACATCAATCTGATAAAAAAAATTAATACTTTGAAATTGATTTCTAGGCACGGTTGTTTATGCAATCTCTTCTTGTATCGACAAAGACCGCCTCCGTGGTCTAGTGGTAGAGCGTGTGTCCGGAGAGCGGAAGGTTCGGGGTTTGATCCCGACCGCGTCATACCAATAGACGCTAAAAGATGGTACTTGTCGTTACCCTTCCTGGCGCTCGGCATTAGGGGACAAGGAGTGATCGGCTCGGAGTCAGTATACTGTGTCTGAGTGGGGTATTCATGTTCAACTACGGCATGGTATCTTAGTGGGCTGGCACTATAAAAACGGCATTAGTCCGGACTAGTACAAGCAGCCACACTGCACGCTATATAAGTGTAATAATCTTGGACGCCGCGTGAAACCCCATTTAATCCTCACCTTGTACGACACTCGATAATGCTATATGTGTCTCATTGTCCTCAGCAATTCAAGCTAATGACCTAACGGGTTTTAAGTAAAATTAAGTGTACTTTCAATTTCAATATCAGAGCAGGTGGCCATTTATTTTGCTAAAATCTTGTCAAAATATTATCCAGACAGACCCCGGACGACACGAAGACACCCTTTAAGCTGTGCACAACTTCCTCCTGTCAGACCCAGGGGGGGTCGCATTCACATTGAGCCACATTTTTGGCTAGGGGCAAGTGGTCGCATTCTTTTGGAGACGCATTAATTTCACGATTTACAGTACTTTGTCTCTGGCTGGTGTGTTGTGTAGAAAGTCAAAGCGATAAAATCATTTTAATAATCACGAAAAGTCTCTGCTAAAAGCAGAATCCATTATTCAAATCCTACTATATCATAAGCATGTGTTTATGAATCATTATCAGATAGGGATAATACCAGGTGTTTGCGAAAAATGCGAGCGTATCCTGCTCCAGTGCACAAATACATACACAGGTAAGTCAACTGCTCGCCTGAAAAAAAATATTGGTATGACGCGCTTTGACATCTTCGAAGAAATAACATGCTCGATTGTACCTCAGACGTGGTGAAAGGCTGGAGCTGCTGTCATATTGCTCGACACAAAAGGAAAGTTGACTATTGAAGCCATCCGTCTTGCCATCGTCTTGTGGAGAGGGTTTTTGTCACTTTTTTATTTCCAGACCATGTGGATAAATCAGTGGTAGGGAATTTGCTATTTGACCATCATTTACGATAAAATAAACGTCTTGGCCAATTTCAGCTGTTGGATTTTGCCAATCCGTGCAGAACCTCCGATTCATGTGCATGAGGAAACAGCGAGGGGAGCATAATTGGTGCCCATGAGGACGCCAACTTCTTGCCCAAAGTCCTATCCCCAAAGTTCACGTAGAAGTTATCAACGAGGAGTCCAGATTTTCACACACTGTTTTCCCAGTGAATTTCTTCTGATGATATTTGCTTCTATTTAAGAATAATGCTACATTTCTCAAAAAACGTTGTGATTATGTTGACCAAATCCAAGAAACTACAATTATTATTATACCGAGAACAATGGAGAGCCGGACAACTTGGTACTTGGGATGCAAGCGTGCCATTCCGAAAGCGAGGTCCGCATATTTGCCATGTTTTTCCTCAATCTTGTCAATCACATTAGTGTCAAAGGGGACATACAATTCCATGGTGTAAATGGGCTGTGAATGGGCCTATTATTATTATTATCATTATTATTATTATTATTATTATTTACAGATTAAAATATAAATAAATGAAGCAAAGAGGGTTTGGGTGATCCTGGCAGACAGGCTGGTTAGGCTCATCATCAGCTCAGGTCCCTTGCCCCCTCTACACGCAGCCCAGACAGCGAATGGGACATCTCCCAGGAAGCGCTGCCTAGTCAAACCCACCCAGAACTTTTTGGAGAATGTAAAGACTCTCCAACACTGCAGGCTTCTGCATAACCCAGATTGTCAGAAGAGCTGTATTCCTGGTAGCAAACCCGATGTCAGTCAACAGATTGGGAGGTACCAAACCTAAGGCACCGAGAACAATGGGGAGTCGGACAACTTGGTACTTGGGATGCAAGCGTGACATTTCGAAAGCGAGGTCCGCATATTTGCCATGTTTTTCCTCAATCTTGTCAATCACATTAGTGTTAATGGGGACAGAAAATTCAATGATATAAATGATTTCATTGGATTTATCAAAAAGGGCAAGATCAGGTTTGATGGCCTGAATACGTCAAAGGCTGTAAATGGGCCTATTCCAAAGAATTTTATATTATCATTTTCCATGACGCCCTGTACATATTCCGGGTCGTACTATGGATGGACCTCTGTGTCAAAACCACAAGCATGGCGAAGACGGTAATAAAATGATCGAGCTACACCATCATGTCGTTTAACATACTGTGTTTGTGCCAAAGCTGGACATCCACTGACAATGTGTTGGACAGTCTCATTAAATTCTTTACATATTCTACATTTCATATTTACGTTTTGATGCAAAATCACACATTGACGGTTTCGAGTGGGAAGTGACTGGTCCTGAGCAGCGAACAGAAAGCCTTCAGTTTCGCTTTTCAGTCCAGACGACTTCATCCAAGCGAAGGACTCTTATAAGATAAGATTGCTTATCCTCTCAACACACTGCACATAATCTCGATGCAGTGGTCGTTCAGAAAGCCTCTCCTTGAAAAACTGAGTCTGGGCCTACTTGATAAGGCACTTCGCTTGGTTGACACTCACTTCTATACGTCCACCAGTACAGAACCATCAACAAAATCAACACCGACATTGAGATTATGTCCCACATCCTTGGCTCGTTTTAGAAAACTGTGGAATGCCTTGTTTTCAAAAACATACTTCACAAGATGATAATCAGTCAAATAAATGTGTGCAAAGTGCACAAAACATTTCTATCATGAAGAGCCCCAAGTTTAATCAAACCACGTCTTCCCATAAGTAGTAGTAGTAGTAGTAGTAGTAGTAGTAGTAGTAGTAGTAGTAGTAGTAGTAGTAGTAGTAGTAGTAAAGTTAAAAGCCAACTGTTTAACAATTACCGATTCCTCGGTTTGCACGTAGACATGTCCGGTCATTGAATTTGATAACTGCGTGTGTTGGTTATAATAACAGCATGATGGTTTGCATGTTAGGATGTTGTTGGAGAGTCAGTAGTTAAAGGCGACGTGATTGACCGCCGCTTTTTCTTGGCTATCGGGTTATCGCGTACGCGTGTATTTTACGGCCTCCTCACTCACTGCATATAATATATACGTACTTTAAAGGGGCAGTGTTTTATTGAAGCTATCTTCATACTCTGGATATAAAACACTTTCGTCCAAAACCTTCTCATCCTTAAGGTATATATTTCCAGGACAAGCGTCCTCTTTCTAAATTTGGGTTTATTTAAATATATTGACAATTACAGACTGTATATGCCAAATCAATCCACAGTAATTATACCCAACCCTCTTCAATCAATTGCAACATTAAACAATCAATATATGGCGGTGCTCGTAGTTATAGTTTCGTTAAGAGTCAATTGTCTTGAGGTCACTATTTAGATGTAAGTAGGACGTTCCTACCGATGGCTGAGGAGGATCATCGCATGAGCGGCCAAACCTAGTACAGGCAATGTGATGCTGCGATGAAATGCGCCAAAAATGCGATGGAAAATGCGATGGAAAATGCGATGGAAAATGCGATGCTACGTATTGGAGAAAACACGCTTACGAGGTTTTGGTAGACAGCGCATGCCCTGTCTACCAAAACCGAAGGAAAGTCTTTTTCCATACTTATGAACCGTCTTAATTGATTAAATGTTATAACGAGCATCTTTAAATGAGGCGCTTCATTATAGCGCTTCCTTGAAGACGTGATATCATAACTTGCACGTGAAATTCGCTGACTTGCCAGGCGTTCAAGAGCACTTGGATGTGTCAACAACAAAACACAACTAAAATACTTACTTTTAAATGGAAGTGAATTCTTCGGTTTCTAAATGTTTGTGTTGCAATATTCCACTTCTTTTAAACTTTTCAAAACGAAAATTCGCATATTTTAAAGGTGTTTTTTGCTTTACAAGATTTTCGACTTTAAACAATCCAACTGTTACATAGAGGTAGTTGTGACGTAGCGGCTTGCAGTTACTGCACGTGCAAATTGTGCAGCATTGATAAGCACTTGTTTAAAAGCACGTGTTTTGAAACCTCGCTGTCCTTTCACCAGAGACTCTGAAGTGATGTCGCTTTTAAATGTCCACGCGGAACTGAACACATGACATTCAATTTTAATTGAATTAAAATTTTGAATTGCTACTTGTTGTCATTTTTTCAGTTACTTGGTTAAACCTGGGATTTGAGGTTTCAAAGTAAAACCTCCCGAACGAAAATAAAACCTCATAATAGGTTTTACTTTGAAAGTAAATCCTCTTAATAGGTTTTACTTTGAAAGTAAAACCTCTTACTAGGTTTTACTTTGAAAGGAAATCCTCACAATAGGTTTTAATGCCTATAGAAAGAACTCTCTTAATTAATAGAGATCCCAATGAATAGGTTTATAATTTGAAAGATTCGCAGCATCGCTTGCTGGAGGGGACCATGATGATGAGGTGGCCCTCGTTGGCCATGATGGTTCAATCTATATTTTACCAAGCTGCAACAGAGAGCTTCCATTGTCCATTTATTATCCCTGTAATCTTTTGTGAATAGAATGTTCCAAGACGTGTGAGAACGGTGGAAGTCAGAACTCCATCCCCTGTCTGTGTAACTGTGCCCCTGGCTGGACGGGCGACCTCTGTGACACACCAGGTAATCCATATAATCAGAACTCCATCCCCTGCCTTTGTGTCTGTGCTTGGCTGGACAGGCGACCTCTGTTACATACCAGGTAAATCTGTATAGTCAGAACTCCTTCCCAGGGACGGGCGACCTCTGTAACACACCAGGTAATCTGTATAGTCAGAACTCCATCGCAGGGACGGGCGGCCTCTGTTACACACCAGGTAAATCTGTATAGTCAAAACTCAATCCCAGGGACGGGCGGCCTCTGTTACACACCAGGTAAATCTGTATAGTCAGAACTCCATCGCAGGGACGGGCGGCCTCTTTGACACACCAGGTAAATCTGTATAGTCAGAACTCCTTCCCAGGGACGGGCGATCTCTGTTACACACCAGGTAATCTATGAATTCAGGACTCCTTCCCAGGGACAGGCGATCTCTGTTACACACCAGGTAATTTGTATAGTCAGGACTCCTTCCCAGGGACGGGCGATCTCTGTTACAAACCAGGAAATCTGTGTAGTCAGAACTCCTTCCCAGGGACGGGTGACCTCTGTTACACACCAGGTAAATCTGTATAGTCAGAACTCAATCCCAGGGACGGGCGTCCTCTGTTACACACCAGGTAAATCTGTATAGTCAGAACTCAATCCCAGGGACGGGCGACCTCTGTTACACACCAGGTAAATCTGTATAGTCAGAACTCAATCCCAGGGACGGGCGGCCTCTGTTACACACCAGGTAAATCTGTATAGTCAGAACTCAATCCCAGGGACGGGCGGCCTCTTTGACACACCAGGTAAATCTGTATAGTCAGAACTCAATCCCAGGGACGGGCGGCCTCTGTTACACACCAGGTAAATCTGTATAGTCAGAACTCAATCCCAGGGACGGGCGGCCTCTTTGACACACCAGGTAAATCTGTATAGTCAGAACTCAATCCCAGGAACGGGCGGCCTCTGTTACACACCAGGTAAATCTGTATAGTCAGAACTCAATCCCAGGGACGGGCGGCCTCTGTTACACACCAGGTAAATCTGTATAGTCAGAACTCCTTCCCAACGACAGGCGACCTCTGTTACACATCAGGTAAATCTGTATAGTCAGAACTCCTTCCCAACGACGGGCGACCTCTGTTACACACCAGGTAATCTGTATAGTCAGAACTCCTGCCCAACGACGGGCGACCTCTGTTACACAGCAGGTAAATCTGTATAGTCAGAACTCCTTCCCAGGGACGGGCGACCTCTGTTACACACCATTAAATCTGTATAGTCAGAACTCCATCCCCTGTCTGTGTAACTGTGCCTTTGGGCATTAACACACAGCGCAGTCATGTGCATGGCGATATCCATTTCTCTATCAGACGTACATGCAACATATGTCTGTATTGCAATAAAACACTGTTTTACAGTCTGTTGTTGGCAGGGTATGTGCTGTGTAGCCTAAATTGTGTGTAGATATGCACCTTGTGTGAAGATCATTAACTACCTGTGGACAAATAGACGCGGCAACACAGCTGCAGGTTCAGTTTATTTGTTCGCATCCACACCATAACATTAAGTCAACCAAATGTATCAAATTAATGAAGACACAATATGTTATTTACAGTCGGCCCATCGACGTGTGAGGTCTGCGAACTTCCACTGATGCTGGACGAAGCCACCTGTCAGTGCATAGGTATCAGTATGCTATACCACAACCACCACATGCAGCCACATGGATAAGTGTCAATATACTGTAGTAGAACCACCACAAACAGCCAAAGGGATACGTGTCAATATACTGTAGAAGAACCACAACATACAGCCAGAGGAATAAGTATCAATATACTGTAGTAGAACTACAACATACAGCCCAAGGGATAAGTATCAATATACTGGAGCAGAACCACAACATACAGCCACAGGGATAAGTGTTCAATAAACTGCTGTAGAAGCACCATATACAGCCATAGGTGTGAGTATCAATATACTGCAGTAGAACCACAACATACAGCCACAGGGATAAGTGTCAATATACTGCAGTAGAAGCACCATATACAGCCATAGGTGTGAGTATCAATATACAGTAGTAGAACCACCATGTGCAGCCACAGGGATAAGTATCAATATACTGTAGTAGAACCACAACATACAGCCACAGGGATAAGTGTCAATATACTGCAGTAGAACCCAAAGATACAGCCACAGGGATAAGTGTCAATATAATGCAGTAGAACCACCACATACATCCACAGGTGTGAGTATCAATATACTGTAGTAGAACCACCATATACAGCCATAGGTGTAAGTATCAATATACTGTAGTAAAACCACAACATACAGCCACAGGGATAAGTGTCAATATAGTGCTGCGCAGTAGAACCACCATAAACAGCCATAGTGTTTAGACTCAATATTCCCATCTTCCCGTGGCAAGAGAGTTAAAAGACAATACAAGTCCAGTTTCCACCCTTGCCGAACTAGGCTGGTATTATGGAGTTACATTTTGGTTGGACTAACGAGTCTATGTATAGTCTAATCAAAATCGCGCACCGAAATCGAAATCCGGTTCGTAAACTGTTGTGCAGATTTCGGTCGATTTCGGGATTTGCAAAGAATGAGCACCGCCAACTCGTTCTCAGCAGATATTTTCCAAAAAAATTCATGTTTTTAATCAAGGTGCTCACGTGATTTGATGCATTTCGCGTTGTAAGACCCGTTTTATCACAATATAGATCTTGATTATCGATCAGATTGTCCTGACTCGGCGCCACCATTTTGTTTGAAGCAAACACAAGCGATACGAGAAGTGGAATCTGATTGGTCCATAGGAGATGCTTAGACGGGACATAACTGGTAATAGCCACTGGTGGCGCTACGATCAACCCCATTAATTCCAGCCTAGTTCGGCAAGGGTGGAAACTGGACTTTTAAAGTCAGTTAACTCTCTTGCTATTGGAAAATGCAATATTCTGTGCAAGCACTTGGTATGACACTGCTGCAATGACGTTGTTATAACATCTCCTTCGTTCAACTTTGTGTATCGTCAGCTGCTCTGTCGAAGATAGGGCACGTTACCGCAACCTCAGCAATGTAGGGTTTCATATTTACTTCCGGAATGTCATTTGCCGCTTTTGCGAAAGACATGAACAAGTAACAGGTCGTTGAAAGATGTCAAGAACAACTGCGTCAGGCAATATGCTGAGGCTACTGTGCGGAAGGTAACGTTATAAGTTCTCACTTGACAAAACAATGTGTTATCAAATTTCAGAAAACCCAATTTGCACGTTCATTAGGAGCAACAACCTATGTGGTCTGGCGTACGGTCAGGCGTGCAAGTGTGCCTGACTCGGACACAGCTGGACGTGAGGAGTCTTGTTGATGTACATCTCGCTGTGAAGCAATAAATAACAACCACCTCCTCCAAACCTCGTTACTCTCTTGTGTGTGGTTTCATAAGTGAATGTGTACAGGGCTATTAGGTACCTCGTGACTCCTGCCAGTGCGTACAGGGGCAGTAGCCAGTGCAGATTTCGGACGATAGCAGAATTTGCACAGAATGCGTAGTACTACCGTAAACCTGGCATTGGCAGAAATTTTTCATGTTTGTAATTAAGATGCTCAACTGATGTCATGCATTTTACGAGGCAAGACCCGTTTTACTACAGTAAATACCATGATTATCGAGCAGATTGTTTAACTGGGCGCCGCCAATTTGTCTGAAGCATACGCAAGTAATATAAGAGGTCGAAATTGATTTATAAGTCGGAGGGACATAGAAGGAATGTAACTCGTAATAGCCACTGGTGGCGCTTTGATCAAGTCGCGTAATTCCAGCCTAGTTCGGCAAGGGTGGAAACTGGACTTTTATAGTCAGTTAACACCCTTGCTTCGGGAAGATTGTAGTTACCTCGTGACGATTCAGTATTCACTCACTCACCATCTCGGACACCCCATCTCTGGTATACATGGCAGATTGGCCTCCTCCTCAAACCCTATACCTTTACACGTTACTGAATTACTCGACAAATTTGACGAAAAAAAATTAGGGACGATTCTAAAATCCTTAACAAGCCACCACGAAGTTTACAGGTTAGGCTTGCTGTAGACTGTCGTATTGGAAGACTGACACAGGTGTGCAGGTATGAAAAGGTCGCTGATACAGGGGAGGCCTATTCACGCAGCGGGGACTTCTCTGGGTTTGTTTGCCGGAGTCTATGTCCACGCAACTCCATCTTCCTGTTCAGAAACATGATGTACACGCAATTCACGTCTTGGCCTGTTTTGTTACCCGACCTGTAGGGTGGGGCGCGATGTAACGCGTGCTGATGCACGAATACGCCCATTGCGTGTCCCCCCAGTGGGCAATGAGATTATGATGGTGATGGTGTCTTCCGACACATATACGGGCTATGTAAAGTAAATGGGTGAGTGAGTGTTGATGCACAAACACAGCCCATGACATGTCATACTCAATGGGCAATGTGATTATAACGTTGACATGTGAAATTTACTTTCGACACATATATAGGCTTATGTAGTCCAAATGAGTGTTGATGTAACATCGCTTTGAATGGTAATACAGTTGTTATGTCGCTTTGTCGTCCCGGGATCCGGGTTCAAATCGTGGATGCGTACTGAATTGACACTTAGCTGACACTCGTCATACTCAAAGAACCCCGGGGGAGTACAGATGCTATTTGTTTGTTTGTTTGGTTGTTTGATTGTTAAACGCCGCCCTCAGCATTATTCCAGCTATATGACGGCGGTCTGTAAATAATCATGTCTTGACCAGACAAACTCTTGATGTGTGAACGCCCTAATGGGAAAATATCAGTATCGGCATGCGCCGTATGAATATCATAATATTTATACTTGTCATGAACTGATAACGCACATAGTAAATATGCATAGGTGATGGTAAACATTAATAACCGCATCCAAATATTTGTGTTCGGCGGGAATCATGTCCAAATGTTGAAGACGTCACGCCCACCTGTATGACGCCTGGCGAGTATATTAATACAGACAGTGTGTGTACACATCCGTACATCTGTGATGAATGAGACGTAAAAATACAACTACAAATCACGTGATGAAAATATGAACTATGACTCCTCTGAATTTATATATTATATTGGTAACCTAACGTATTATTTACAGAGAGCACTTCAAAGTGTCCAAGAGCGTCTTTAGCCTTTTGTACTCTCTATTTTTTATTTCCTAAACTTGGAACAAAATGGGTTCACACTGTGAAATGCAGCCATTTGCTTGCTGACATCCACAAAGAAAAGCTTAGCACCATAAGCAGGTAAGGAATACATCCTTGTCACTGCGTTAACCGTTTATCCTTGTAACAGTTGCACTGTATGAGCACGAGTGGCTCAACGATCTCAGGTGTCGCAATTCGCTGGGTTCGAATCCGATAATCGGCTCACCCTGATTCTTACTTTGTCCTAGGTATACGTTCTGCGCCAGACAGACTTTCTTCCCGCTGGCACTTCGTGATACAACCGATATAGTGCTTAACGCGGCGTTAAACCCACCTCACTCACTAACTGACTGACTTCCAGATCGGAACTGTATCTTGTCAGTTGAATAATTCTCACAAAATGACCATTTTTTTATATTATTTTTTAATTATTTGGACAAATAATAGATTAGTAGTTGTTCCAATAATTCCAAATGCAGTAAATTGTCTTTTGAGGGGACTGTGACAGCACTTTCAGCTTGCATTTTTTCCTCTTAAATGAAATGTTTGGAAAATTTTAAAATTTTAAATTCATATAGCTCATTTATGATCTTTTCATTTTACCTCGTGAATTTACCAAGTGTTACAGTCTAATCAAGGTATACAAATACACAATAATATGCTTGTCCCAAAAATCTAAACACTGTCAGTGGTTCACCAAATGTTTGTTTTTATTATTTTATTTCTTTTTGGAGGACACAAACAATAAGTTTACAGAATATAGCTCACATACAACCTTAAATACTTACAAGTAACAAAGTAGATCTATAGATGATAACAAACAAAAACTATTCCAGTGTCATATTGTTCAATAGATGGTGACAGAGAGACCAAAATGTTATGAACTGTGTGTAATTACATTGTGAATAGGGGCTGTCGGGTAGCCTAGTGGTTAAAGCGTTTGCTCGTCACGCCGAAGACCCGGGTTCGAATCCCGACATGGGTACAATGTAGGAAGCCCATTTCTGCTGTCCCCCGCCGTGATATTGCTGGAAATTCAATGCAATTATGAAAAAGTAGAATACTTACACCCTTTGGACGAAATACAATATTGAAATCATTATTGTTACCAAAACTTAATCATTTGTTTTCTACTGTTCCTGCTCCATCCGAAGATATTATAAATAAATTTCAAACAAATTGCTTCAAATTTATTTGGAATGAAAAACCGGATAAAATTAAAAGGGAAAGGGTAATGAACATGTTCCTAACGGTGGTTTTAAAGTACCCCTAGTAAAAGATATTATTGCATCTCAAAATATTTCTTGGCTTCGTCACATACATCTATCAAATACTACCCTTAAATCGTTTATATTTGAGGTTAATATTATCCCACCTGATATTTTTCAAATGGATGCAAAATACATAAGAGACCTCATCGTCAAAACTCTCAGAAATCCTTTTGGCGAGATGTAGTGTCGTCTTGGGGCCGATAAATAGAAAATCATAAGAAAACACGAAAGGATGCTTATTCCCAGTATATATGGTACAATGACAATGTGCAGATTGATGGGAAATATATATTTATTAACAAGTAGGATGATGTGGGAGTAAAATATATCAATGATTTGGTAGATCATGAGGGCCGACTTCTTTCATACTTGGAATTTGAGAATAGATACAATATGTTTCGTGTAATCGTTTAACCTTTTACGGGGTAAGAAATGCTATAAATGTTTATTTAAAATCTTTAGAAACTTATGATGTTACACCATTGGTAGCCCCAATTTTACCATTTAACATTCATGTACTTATGAAGAGTCCAAAGGGTTCAAAATACTACTATGATGTGCCATTGAGTTCAAAATTTCAGAGGACATCAGCCAATCAGCAATGAGAAAATGATATAAAATATTATACAGATTATGAATGGAAAAATATAAATGAAATACCATTTCGATGTACTGACAGTGTGCAATTGTGTTGGCTTCTGTACTGAATCATTAATCAAATACTTCCAGTTGGTAAATACCTATTTAAAGTGGGATATAAAGAGTCTCCCATGTGTACAAGTTGTGATAAAGTTATTGCTGACATTTCTCATGTACTATGGACTTGTGAAAACGCTAGCTCTCTCTGGGTCGAACTTGAAAGATGGATAAATAATAAGGCGGAAATTCATATCAATTTCACCAAAGAAAACGTTTTACTGGGCTTTCCATTTAAAGGAAATGATCCATCTACATGCCTTGTCATTAAGGATACTATATTCCAATTTTATCTTAAAAAGAAAAAAATTGTCTTTCGAGTTGATCCAGAGAGAGTTGGCAAATTACTACTTTATAACTAAAGCGATAGCTTACTCTGACTGTAACTACAACAAGTTTGTGACGTTTTGGTCCAGTTGCCACAAACTATTTTTGTAACCATATCAACTCAAATACTGAATTATCTGAGTTCATATGCCCCCATGATGTATGATCTATGATTCCGTTTTTTTGTTTTAAGATTCGCTGTATGAACATTAATATGTATGAAATGCTGTACGACAAAAAAGTGGAATAAAAAAACCCAATTAATCTTGTAAATGATTTGATAGACGAGAACGGAAATTTTCTACGGGGAAATTTGGTTTACAATTTACAAGATTTATGTCTTTTCCCGAGTAATGTTTATAGTAAGCAGGAGTGTTCCCGATTCTTATATTCGTATTTTTGCCATAAAGATTGTGATAATATATCTTTTTCCTCTTTGATAGAATTTCCTTTTTTCCATTAAGTTTTCCCAGGCACACAGATCATCTTACCAGGAGGCATTGGGCCTATCATTAATAACCTTTTCCGAAATATAGAACTGGCATTTTTGCAGAAAATCAATTGGTTTCGGAGTTATATTATTAATCCAAAGAGTGGTTAGTTTAGAGTTTTGATGGGAACGGAACAAACGTTTAATCCAAGATATCTTTTAAGCATTGATTATATTTTTTAATATCAGGTGTTCTTATACTCCCTGTTCATAAGGTTTAATCATAATATTTCTACTGATTTTGTCCGGTTTATTTTTCCATATAAAACGCAAACACAGTGTTTAGAATTCCTTTATAAACCTTTCACTTGGATTTGATAGGGTTGAGAAAAGGTGGGTTAGTTTAGTAAAAATGGGAATTTTAAGTACAGGTATTCTACCAAATGGGGTCAGGTCACGTGCTAACCAAGAGTTCATAATTATTTTTAAACTTTTAAGTTATCATAAATAGCTGACATCAAAGTAATCACCTTTTGAAAATTGAGAAGAAACTGAATTGTCCCTTCTGGTCACCTCCTGTGCATGAGGCAAAGTAGCGATCGACATGAAAAACAGGCAACCGATCAGTTGAAAAACATTGTAAGCTTGACTTGCACCATATTCTTTCTGTTGTCATTAGTGTCACATTGTTATCTGTCACGTGCACTGATTCAAGGGACTTCGTTTCTACCTGCAACCATGACAATGTCAAATGCGGAGAGACGTGGGCTGACGGAGCGTGTCATTGGTGGTACACATGTACTAGGCAAACTATTCATTTATATTTTTTACGATTATATATTTTTTTTAAAATGAGAATGATTTTGTAATTAAGGGGATTATGTGTAATAAGAAGTGAACATTTAAGTGGCATATATTTCTTGTCATTTGAATAACGGTTCTGGTCAAGGGGGTAACACTGATAGCATTAGTATAACTCATACTAATTTATACATTCTAATTTTCAGTGTGGGTGAGTTAAAACTTCGCGTCGGCATTATTCCAGCCATATTGCTTATGACTAATTTTCAGTATTGTCCCTTTTAAACATATCTGTACATAGCATGACCTTTTCAAGAATAATTATAATCAGAAAAATGAATGTAAACGGTAGGGACTACATGAACATTGTTATTTGAAATATGTATCGAGCAGAAACATACTTTTTCTCAAAACAATATTTTATTTCACAAATACATTGCTGTAGTAGACAAGGCAACCCAAAACTGTTGGCCTATGCATTATAGCTACAAATAACGGTATCAGTCAACATAGAAATAACATTTACATTGTGGAAAATTAATAAAATAACAATATCAAAAGTGTTACGCCACTGACGGCTTTTGGTATATTTAAATATATAAACTGTAGATTTCTAAAAATATTTCATTGATTTCCTGTTTGATTAATCTCTGCACGAGATACACAATGATATTACCTTATGTGTGATGTGTTAACTGAATTCGGCTATTGTATTTTGGTCAAATGGTGTCATGAAAAACAGGACCAGTTTGAGAATGACCCATATAAGCCAACAAGCATGGATCATAATCACAGCGAACGCGGGCTTCATTGATAATAGCATCCTGGCACGCATCTCTATGGCGCCTCACACGACTGATCCTTCCGTGCCCGCGCTACTCTTTAACACTACCGTATATGTTTGTATTTCAAATTTGATGAAGACATTCCATTAGGTACTTTATGAAATAGTGCTCTACATGTCGGTAGTCTTCTCATACAGATAGAGAGAGATGTGGATATAATAGAAAGGTCATGAGGGTTTTCAGTTAAATATAATTATTGCATTTCAACATTACTGTATGGTGCCTTAAATTGCCAACGTGTACTATATAATTAATTCATTATCACATTTAAAAACAACAACATAGTGTTAACTCCATACGTAATAGTAATCTGTCGTTTTGTCTTATAAAAGAGGATTCTATATATGACGACAGTCAATGAGATCACATTATGATCACATCCATAAAGAATATTTGTGTAAATTAATAAAAAAAATTAATCGATATAAGACAAGTTATCCCTCTATTATTATGTTGACGAGCAACAGTAAACTAAACTACAACCATGCAGGTAATTGTAATTGTAATTGTAATTGTTTATTCACAAAAAATGTTAGGCCGTAGGCCTATTACACAGAACTATTTACAGAGAGAGGGAGAAAAAAGAATTACCACTATTTTACATATATATCCATATTCATACACAATCATACACAAACGCATGCATATATACAAATAAATATTTAGACTGTATGTAATGAACGAAGTCGAAGCTTTGTAAACGTAGACTGCTAGATTTCGTATGATTTTAGAGTTAGTGGATGACATAAGAGCATTAAATTTATTTTTAGAAGGGGTTGTAAAATATTTAGGAGGAATGTATTCAGCTCTTAAATCATTATAAGCATTGCATACAAGCACAAAATGATATTCGTCCTCAATAAAATTCTGGTTACACATCAAACACAGTCTCTGTTCTCTAATTTCCTTAATATATCGACCGGTCTCAATTCGCAGCCGATGGGAGGAGCATCTCAACTGAGCAAGTGCAGTTCTGAATTTTGAACCATTTACCACCTTTATATACATGTAGCTTTCTAAGCCAAATGAAATTTTGTAAAGAGAGTAGCTTTTGGATTTAGTGCTAGATGAAACAGCTGCATGCCAATCTTGCTCAGACGAGGCTTTTAAACGGTTTACAAATTCCAAGATAAAGCTTCTACTATTATTACTAAATTGCATCTCCCATATGTAGCCAAAACCAAACGAACAGAGAATGTGTTTGATTTTAGAGACCCAGTTGATCCTTAAGACACCTGGACACAGGAATGGACATAAAACCACCCTCGGTATTTGTCCAACAGCTGACCATGTGGCCTCACACCTGTTTGTGTCCTCATCCTTAGAACACAGAAGATGGAATAAATTTGAAAGTATGACAGTCATTGTTAATATTCTGTTAATGCGTTTTTGTTTCTAAAAACATAATGTAAAGTGTTGTCGGCATCGTCGAGGGTCACTACTTAAATCATGGTAGAGAGTACCTGTGTTATCATTAACATTATTGTTATCCGTGCGTAGAATCTCTGTTTCGTTGGATAATGGAGACTGGCTATTCTCTGGTGTAGACGATTTACATTTACTGATTCTTTTTACCTTGACTCTTGGGAAGGTTTACCTTTATAGTTGTGAAACTGGTAATGTATTCTATGTAAAACTGGTAATGTATTCTTTGTAAAACTGGTAGTTTATTCTTTGTAAAACTGGTAATATATACTATGTAAAACAGGTAATATATTCTATGTAAAACTGGTAAAGTATTTTATGTAAAACTGGTCATGTATTCTATGTAAAACTGGTAGTTTATTCTATGTAAAACTGATAAGGTATTCTATTTCAAACTGGAAATGTATTCTATTTCAAACTGGAAATGTATTCTATGTAAAACTGGTAAGGTATTCTATGTAAAACTGGTAATATATTCTATGCAAAACTGGTAAGGTATTCTGTTAATCTGGTAATATATTCTATGTAAAACTGGAAATGTATTCTATGTAAAACTGGTAATATATTCTATGTAAAACTGGTAATGTATTCTATGTAAAACTGGTCATGTATTCTTTGTAAAACTGGTAGTTTATTCTATGTAAAACTGGTAGTTTATTCTATGTAAAACTGGAAATGTATTCTATTTAAAACTGGAAATGTATTCTATTTAAAACTGGAAATGTATTCTATGTAAAACTGGCAGTTTATTCTATTAAAACTGGTGATGTATTCTTTTTTTAATCTATCGACTACAGAATGGCCAAATAATATTTTTGTACAATTTCCATTTTTGATTAGTTTGACCATTTTCTAAATTAAATGTCTGAACCAAGTACTGAAGAGGAAGCGTTTATGATTACTGCTATCGTTGACATGAGTTTCTATTACAAAACTTAGAGAACGTAACACGTCTATCTTTGCTCGGCAGGGCTATCATTGCACCATTTCTATTTAATGAATGTAAAACGTTAAACAAAAGAACTTTCAAAATATGCATGAATCTAACCTAAGCACAATTGTAGTATTTCCCTGACAAATTATTCCATGCTAACCGCATAACTATATCCAAGTTAAAGTCTTGATTATATGTATGTCTGTATTACGGTTATTCAATGGCCAGACTACTGGAATACACAGAAACGTTGTATTTATCACAGGATCTTACATTTGGGCTAACCATATTAACATATTATCAATAATATGGTTACTATTATATAGAATTTTAGTACAAAATAGATAGCAACCAGAAGTTAGCGTGTTATCCGTCATTCATTCATCATCGTCATCCGTTATGGTTTGACGAAAGACGAATTATTTCGACATTCGTCATTCAACTAACACGATTACAATACAATAGAATAACGAATGAAAAACGACGAAGAAATTCTCCTTTCGATTTTCTTTTAATATTCGAAGTTGAATGACAAATGGCGTAGAAACTCTCCTTTTGATTATATTTTGATATTGGAAGTTGAATGGCGAATAATTGCGACTAAGGAATAGATAACTTAACAGAACTGAACAGAACATCAAAATAAATAGTTTGCGGGCTTTCTAAAAAATAATTCCGCAAATTACGGAGTCATCCTGTTTAGTTCACTGCCATGTTACACGTAAGGTTGATGCCACTATGCCAAAACTGACCAGCTTCCATGTCTGCCCACAGAGACCATGCACCATGTCTATTTCAGAGATCTGTAGCCGTCAGTGTGGGGCGAATGGTTTCCTGCTGGACGCGCTCTGTCTCTGCAGCTGCAGGAACGGCTTCACTGGAGATTCCTGCGGTGAGCATCAGACCGATCTGCGTGAAGACTGACCATTTAGTAGTTTTACTTTTATGCTTTTACCTTTATATATATTCCAGAATCCACTGGAAAGTATAATTTAAGTCTGGAAGTGAATAGGTGTTGTTATTCACCCTGAAATGTTGTTTTTGAAGGAGTAACAAAGTTGTGTGTTGTATCACACACACTTATTTATTTCAAGGACACCCAGCAATTTCTGATTGTAAACATCAAGGGCCATGTGTATATACTTGTATGTGCGATCGTGCGTGCGTGCGTGCGTGCGTGCATGCGTGTATACATCCCCTCCCCCCCGAATATTGAAATACCTTAGTTTCATGTGACTTCTTCACTGTAGGTTGTAATCCTATTGCTGTAGATCCATTCATAAGCATTCATTCTCATATGAAAAGCTAACTTGTCATCACTATTTTGGTGTTTGTCTGTCAGAAGTTTCGTACTTACTCAACGTTAATGATTATCGTTTCTTCAGTTCAGGGTTTATCCGCAAATAATTGTCAAGCACGTTTTTGTTGACATTTATCCGACTTAGCTAATCAATGCCTTCAATGCTAGGTGATGGAATTACGTATCGGGGGAATATTCGTGTATAGTATTTATAAAGTCTTGGGGTAATCTATGTCTCCTGTGTGCTTTCAGAAATCCCAACCTCTTGTGATCTGACCTGCACCTCCCCACAGACCCTGGACACGGCAACGTGCACCTGTACTACCCCAGGTAACAACACACATATGGTGACTACATGACCACTACATGACCACTACGTGACCACCACATGACACGACATGACACGACATGACCACTACATGACCACTACGTGACCACCACATTACCACTACATAACCACTACATGACCACTACATAACCACTACACGGCCACTACATGACCACTACGTGACGACCACATGACACGACATGACCACTACATAACACTACATGACCACTACATAACCACTATATGACCACTACATAACCTCTACGTGACCACCGCATAACACTGCATGACCATCACATAACACTACATAACCCTTACATGACCACCACATAACACTACATAACCCCTACATGACCATCACATAACAGTGCATGACCATCACATAACACAACATAACTCCTACATGACCACCACATACACAACATAACTCCTACATGACCACAACTTAAGACTATATAACACTACATAACCACTACATGACCACCACATAACACTGCATGACCATCACATAACACAACATAACACTACATGACCACCACATAAGACTATATAACACTACATAACCACTTCATGACCACCACATAACACTACATGACAACTACATGATCACTGCATGCGACTATATTAGACTACATAACACTACATGACCACTACGTGACGACCACATGACACGACATGACCACTACATAACACTACATGACCACTACATAACCACTACGTGACGACCACATGATATTACTTGACCACTACATAACCACTACATGACCACTACATAACCGCTACGTGACAACCACATAACCGCGACGTGACCACCGCATAACACTACACGACCACTACGTGACGACCACAAGACACGACATGACCATTACATGACCACTACATGACCACCACATAACCGCGACGTGACCACCGCATAACACTACACGACCACTACGTGACGACCACATGACACGACATGACCATTACATGACCACTACATAACCACTACGTGACGACCACATGACACGACATGACCACTACATAACCACTACGTGACGACCACATGACACGACATGACCATTACATCACCATTACATAACCACTACGTGACGACCACATGACACGACATGACCACTACATAACCACTACGTGACGACCACATGACACGACATGACCATTACATGACCACTACATAACCACTACGTGACGACCACATGACACGACATGACCACTACATAACCGCTACGTGACGACCACATGACACGAAATGACCACTACATAACCACTACATGACCGCCACATAACCGCGACGTGACCACCACATAACACTACATGACCATCACATAACACAAATAACACAACATAACACTTCATGACCACCACATAAGACTATATAACACTACATAACCACTACATGACCACCTCATAATACTACATGACCACTACATGACCACTGCATAACACTACATGACCACCACATAACACTACATAACACTACATGACCACTACATGACCACCACATAACCACTGCATAACACTACATGACCACATGACCACTATATGACCACTATATGACCACTACATGACCACTACATAACACTACATGACCACTACATAACCACTACATGACCACTACATAACACTAAATGACCACTACATGACCACCACATAACCACTACATAACACTACATAACCCTTACATGACCACCACATAACACTACATAACCCCTACATGACCATCACATAACAGTGCATGACCATCACATAACACAACATAACTCCTACATGACCACCACATACACAACATAACTCCTACATGACCACAACTTAAGACTATATAACACAACATAACCACTACATGACCACCACATAACACTACATGACCACCTCATAACACTGCATGACCATCACATAACACAACATAACACTACATGACCACCACATAAGACTATATAACACTACATAACCACTACATGACCACCTCATAACACTACATGACAACTACATGATCACTGCATGCGACTATATTAGACTACATAACACTACATGACCACTACATGACCACTACATGACCACTACATGACCACTACATAACACTACATGACCACTACGTGACGACCACATGACACGACATGACCACTACATAACACTACATGACCACTACATAACCACTACGTGACGACCACATGATATTACTTGACCACTACATAACCACTACATGACCACTACATAACCGCTACGTGACAACCACATAACCGCGACGTGACCACCGCATAACACTACACGACCACTACGTGACGACCACATGACACGACATGACCATTACATGACCACTACATGACCACCACATAACCACTGCATAACACTACATGACCACATGACCACTATATGACCACTATATGACCACTATATGACCACTACATGACCACTACATAACACTACATGACCACTACATGACCACCACATAACCACTACATAACACTACATGACCACTACATGACCACCACATAACCACTACATAACACTACATAACCACTACATGACCACCTCATAATACTACATGACCACTACATGACCACTGCATAACACTACATGACCACCACATAACCACTACATAACACTACATGACCACTACATGACCACCACATAACACTACATGACCACATGACCACTATATGACCACTATATGACCACTACATGACCACTACATAACACTACATGACCACTACATAACCACTACATGAGCACTACATAACACTACATGACCACTACATGACCACCACATAACCACTACATAACACTACATGACCACATGACCACTATATGACCACTATATGACCACAACATAACCACTGCAAGAAAGCATGAGAGTAAGAAAGCATAGGACATAACCTGCAAGACCAAACTCCCACAGTTTAAGATAGACTTGCGATAGTGCTATGATCGCTTTGTGCGAGTAAGGATTTTTAGAACCCGGGATGTAGCCATAAGTAATTCCTCATATCGTGTACAGCTGAAGTACAGCGGTGCAGCTGGCATTTTCTTATGCGAGGTGAAATTGGGTTTAACGTCGCGTCCAAGATTATTGCACTTATATAGCGACGTGCATGCACGTGTGTGTCTGTGGCTGCTTGTACTAGTCCGGACTGATGCCGATTTATAGTGCTAGCTCACTGAGATACCATGCCGCAGTTTAACATGAATACCCCACTCAGACACAGTATACTGACTCTGAGCCGACCAGTCCTTGTTTTAGCCCCTTGATGTCGAGCGCCAGACAGGGTAACAACAAGTTTTCTTATGCGGATTTTGCTGGACATTCAAAGCAATAAATGGGATGGTTGAGAAACCATTACACTAAAGGTATCTCATTAATATTTGTTTAAAAAAACAGAATCGTTTTCACAGCATTAAAGCTTGCGAGTACGATTCCTGCAGAAGCTGGTCATGGAAGTCAGGCGTCTTGTAAATTTCGTATCCACTGCACTCTGATGAAAGGGTTGTCATGTTACAACTATAACTGATCTCTGCCTGTGTCGGTAAACGTTCAGAAGATTGTATTGGAGTGGTTGACCACTGATTAAGGAGTAAGCATATTCTCCGAAACGTTGTGTTCCTTATTCTAAGACGTTGACATCCATAATTTCTCTTCCTTTTATATCTAACGATATTTAACAAATGGCAAGCAAGGAAAACAAACCTCTTTGTACGGGATAATTAGTTCTTCTGACCAATGGTGAACAATGCAGTTGGACCGTACAGTTTGTCAATAAATAAACTAGAACTAGAATAAGGCATCGTCGTCTCCGCCGCTTGTTCTGTTGCACGGTGTCAGAATGTTTGAGAAATAATGTGCATATTATGAAAGCTAAATTTAAAAAAATATTCATTCAAGTTGTACTATATTAATGTGCTCCTTTTCATCATTATTTATTGTGTCTCGCTTTACTTTTCTAAATGTGATTTGTTTGCATATATGGGAATGCTTTTTTTGTAGAACAATGATTCGTGTTAAAACGGCACATTGTGTAAATTGTACTTCGAAATCCAAATTGATACAAAGTAAGCGTTGTTTGAGGGTTGTATAACAGGTTATATCAGGTCATTGTATTCAGATGGATGGAGTCCGGCCACATGGCCGCAACTCGTGTATATGCCTGATGACAGAACATGGACACATTATATGATGAGACGCGTCTGTTTTAATGTGACGTCATGAAGGAAAATATCTAAAGATAACGCTAGTTTTACTTTGTGTTTTTAATTCATGGCTTCATATTACATAGGTTAAACACAATCTGTTGGCGTAATACAGCTGTTCATATGCATTGACTGAATGTATGGAATATACTACTGTTCACAGATATTCATATGCTATGCCAAATGTATTTTCAAATCATCTTCAAGTACTTAATGAAATGGAATGCTACATGGATAGCTACGGTTGTTTGTGGTCTAGCTATCAAGACATTTCACCTATTGACTGTTGGAACAAGGCAGTTAGATACTGAGTGAAACCAAGTGGAAAGTTTGCATTTTATCGGTACAAACGATTTTTCAGCAAACGGACTGTACAGCATGTAAAGGCTATTTGGAAACATGCCACGACACATTCAACATGAGTCTACGTCAGCTTTTATTCAGCATCATACGTTATTATTATACTTAATTAATTATATACGTTATTAAAAGGCGTAAAATAGTTATTCTATTCCAAGCGCGACGATGCGACTACGCGACAATGCGACAAATGGACCAAAATGTCCCATTCTCGCGCTTTGGTTAATTTTGAAACTTTTTCCTTTGTTTTTGTAGGGCGACAATACCCCTAGTAGGTTTCCATATCACAGGTTGTTGGGAACCTAATCGATCCCGGAATCCACAAGGGATCTTCATGAAAAGTACTACTACATTTATAGGCCATTTGGAATCACGTCACGACACAATCCACATGAGTCTTCGTCAGATTTTATTCATCATCATACATTATCATACATTATCATCATCATCATCGTCGTCGTCGTCGTCGTCGTCATCATCATCATCATCATCATCATTATTATTATTATTATTATTATTATTAATGAATTAAAAGGCGCGTCGGAAAGTCAACACTTGGCACTTGGAGCTGGCGGTAGATCTCCGCTCGCCGTCAAGTGGATGAGGCCTGTGAGGAGATGCAAACAATCCGTGAATACACCACACATGACATACTCCAGTGTAACAGATTAAATACCACTCATGTTCTAGATACAGGTACGTCATAGTTCTCATGAGGCGTTGAACTGATAGCCATGTAGCTTAAATTAGAGAACCACTTCGACGAGCTCATCTGGAAGGGGCAATGAAATTATTTGATACTTCAATACAGAGTTTGATACTGCGTTTGTGACAGTTGTCATCTTCCCGAGGCAAGGGAGTTAACCGACTCAAAAAATCCAGATTCCATCCTTGCCGAAATAGGCTGGAATTTCCAGACTCGATTGTAGCGCCACCTGTCGCTCATACTTGTTATGTCCCTTGTTTTTCCCTCCTATTGACCAATCAGATTCAATCTCTCGTATCACTTGCATTTGCTGCAAACAAAATGGATGCCCCCAGTCTTGACGATCTGATCGATAATCAAGATTTATGTTGTTATAAAACGGGTCTAACCTCGCGAGGTGCATCACATCACTTGAGCACCTTGATTAAAAACATGAAAAGATTTGCAAAATATCTGTCGACGGCCAGTTGCCGGATCAGATGCTTTGCAAATCCTGCAGTCGACCAACATCTGCACGCGTATTATGTGGGAACTGGATATCTAGTTCGTCACTCGATTTTGATTGGACTATGCATAGACTCGTTAGTCCAGCCAAAATGAAACTTCGGAATTCGAGGCGAGTTTGGCAAGGGTGGAAACTGGACTTTAATAGTCAGTTAATGCCCTTGCCTCGAGAAGATGGACAGCTGATGGAAGTTTAAGTGATTATGTCGGGTGACATTAATAAGTGCATAGTTCTTATATTGTACGTGAAACAACTGGAACACTGTTGACTGCGTAGCACAACATCACTCAGCAACAGTTGTATCTAAAAACGACAGTAAAAATTATTTGTATACAATAGGTTATTACATTCAATTTGAAAACACCCCATTGCTAACACAAGTATTTGCATCCTTTGATCTTTTATGTCATTACATATGCAATTTTCAAATAAGTTATTCTTGCTACTTCATAAACATGAATTGTGGCATACAAAACACAAGTTGAACGATTTGTAGGAAGATCCATTTGGTTCCAGACAACAATGTTGTGAGTGATGCTTTATGTGCGAGTTAACAGTGATATATCTCAACAGCTTGTAAATAATTGGGTCGTTAGCAGGTACACCGGTGATTGAAAGCGTGAACACCTACTGAATGGCGCATTCACTCACTCACCCACTGCCCACTCACCCACACACTAACACACTCACTCACTCGATCACTCACCCACTGCCCACTCACCCACACACTAACCCACTCACCCACTAACTCACTCGATCACTCACCCACTGCCCCCTCACCCACACACTAACACACTCACCCACTCACTCACTCGATCACTCACTCACTCACTCACACACCAACTCACCGAGCCACTCACTCGGCCACTCACCCACTCACTCACTCACTCACTCACTCGATCACTCACTCACTCACCAACTCACCCAGCCACTCACTCACCCACCCACTCATACACCCAACCATTATCCCATACTCCCATGCACCCACCGAATCACTCACCCACCCGTATACCCACACACTAACTCACTCACCCATACACCCAGTCACCCACTCACTCACCCACCCACTCACTCATTCACCAGATTACAGGTAGCTCCAGACGGTGTACACATCAAAGAGGTTTGTCCAGGCTAATTAGTAACTGAAATCAATCAGAACTCTCGTATACTGTCTACCTGCAGCGGCAGACTGGAATCCGGCGTTGTAATCAACAGCAACCTCATTCCCGACATAGTCGCTCCTCTTGTCTGTGTAACTGTCATTATCATCCGGGCCTCCAACTAGCGCCCCCTTTAGAACGTGGGGATTAGGACCCGGATCTTTGAAGGTTGTCCAATCACACGTGGCTGGTGGATCGGGACAAGAGCTGAATGAATCACAAATACAGTCGAATGCAGAATATCACATGATCACGCTTGGAAGCTCATTAATAAACTGGATTCATATTTTTACACACTGTCAGTCGTCTACATGGTTATAAACCTCGGCATGTGCACATAAAGGGTCAAAACAAAGAAAACAAACATGCTAAAACAATGACGTAATACACCCTAGTAAAGTAAATACAAATACCTGGCTCGGTGATGTGGCTGTAAGGGATATGTGGTTCCAAATCCGACAACGTAAAGGGTGAAAACGAAGAAAACAAACATGATAAAACAATGACGTAATACACCCTAGTAAAGTAAATACAAATACCTTGCTCGGTGATGTGGCTGTAAGGGATATGTGGTTCCAAATCCGACAACAAAGCTCATGTGTTGTTTGTTGTCACCAAGGATGTAGTTTATTTGACTCAACGCCCACTGTCGGTTTTCAAGTGGACGAATTCCTTCTCCAGCAGCGACCAGGGCAACAAAAGCAGCATTTGCTTGAAGAAGATACATGTACATCATCAAAATGACACAGACACGTTCAGGCGTACCAATACCATGGCAAAATATGTTAGAGAAAAGCCAGGAAAGAGTTTTGCCCGTAACCCCTCCTTCACATTTTGCCTGGGTCAGGGCAACCTCACCCTAACCCTTAGTCCTGCACCATGACCGTGGAATATATTTATTTTATGAAAAAATAATAATCTAGAAATGCATTCAAAAGCAAGTCTAGCCAGCTCAAGCTAGCTCTATTCTGAAATCAGCATAGGGATTTTTTTTATTTTTAGAGTCAAGAAGGATATTGTGTAATGTAAGATTTCAGAGACTAAATGTTAGTCTACCTAACCCTAACCAGAGACCATTATGGTCTCATTCGTGACCAACTCGTGTTAATCCGGGACAAGCCGAATATATAGCGACTCGTGTCCATCTCGTTGCCATTTTTGTGACCGGGTTCCGTCTTAGCGCAAACGAGCATACCTACAGCAATTGTCAACTCGTTGCGTAATGGTTCACATATATTTCCCCATATATTATATGTATTTACGATGCAATTTAAAGCACATCGGGACATGTGGAATTATACAGCATGATTGAACACATTTAACTGTGTCTTGGGTATATTTTTAGATGCAAGACATATGTAAAATCAAAAATTAATTTCTGAGGGATTCTTTGACGAAGAACTTGAAACCATACGCGCATTCTGATTGGTTTGTCGTATTTTCGCACATAACATTCATCGATAGGGGGACGAGTCTTCTTGCAGGTTACGGAAAGGGGCGAGTGGTGACGAACGTTATGGTCTCTGACCTAACACTAGCCATAACGGAAACCCAACATAAATGATGTTTGTTGCTTCTAGCCAGGGATTATGATTTTTATAGTTGTCAAGGCGGGGGTTAGGGCAGATGGTTTACCAAAAACCCAAACTGGCACATATAGACGTTACCACCTTGTCGAAACGTACGAGCACACAAAAGTGCTGACTAATACAAAATGTTAAGCGGGTCAATGATTCGCATTCAGCGGATCCTTGGACCTTTTGGACTCTACTCTTCAGAGAGAAGTACATGTGCATCCCACCTCGCTCACGCGTTCCCTACATGTACAGCAGCACTTCCTGCTTCATTGTACTCTCGAATATGTTTTTATGCTTTTATGTGGTTTACCAGAATATCTGAGAGACCCCCACTGGCTCCTGACCGCAAGGCCGCACGGGGAGTAGGGCACTGTACCCCCGGGTCTCCAGCTCGTCAGGAAGGTCTCCACTTCAGTTTTGTAGCTGGTGTCATTTGTCAGCTCGTACAACATAAGCTGTGCAAAGTACAATCTCATTAAAATCATATCTTAGTTCTCGCTACCGCTAAACAAAGATCTGAGGACATCCCTTTAGGGGTCACGTCAGAACGACCTTTCATTTGACCAATAAGAGCGTCGCTTACCAGATGACGAAAGTGACAGTCGGAATGTGGTTTCTAATCATGCAACCTCGAAAACATTAACACGGGGTATTCCGAACGATAGTTGCTGAATTCAAACAATCTAGACCATCTATTACTCATTCCAGAATGTTCTTTTGTTCAGGTTTCAAATTTTTAATCGAGAATTTGTCAAAATATGTTTCGAAGCGTAGTCGCGAATTTGAAATTAGTGCCGTAAAGCACGAGAAAGCTGCCTTCTGATTGGCTAATGTCGACTTCTTGTCGGTCATTCCATTGGTCGGTCACAGTTCGCGCAAGGTCGGTCTGGGATGTTCTCAGATCTTTGTTTAGCGGTAGAGAAAACTAAGATCTGATTTTAATGAGATTGTGCAAAGTTGAACAGGAAATTGTTATTGTATCGATAGGCATGTTTGAACAACATTCTTTTTCTACAATTGTATGTGTAGATATATATACCCTTTCGATATCCATATCCGTATCCGTCGGCTAATGCATGAACATTCTATTTTATGAATTTCATTCCAGTGAACACTGATATGAGCAACTTTTGAAAGAGGTCAGAGGTTACTTTAGGGACCGGTCATTTATTGTAGGGTAGGAGGGTTGGGGGTCCAACTTATTTTTGGATGACCCCCCATGCCCTGAACATTTTTTTAAGATCCTCCCTGAAAATACAAAATGTAAAACCACTTTATATTTTATTATAAAATGTTAATTTTACATGATTCTCCTCCAATATGTGTATCAGTTTTTGCGACCCTCCCCTAGAGACTGTTCCATTCTTTTGTGATTTTCTCCCACTGATAAATGACGAACTTTCTAACAAATGACCGGTCCCTCAGTCTAATACGTACTATCCAGTATTACATCATATAACGTGAGGGTGTGCTGACATTATGTTTACCTGACACTCCACAATGGAGTCGTCCCACGACAGTGCCCAGGCAGGGCTGGCCACATGGAAACTCTCTCAGGTAGGTGTTGTTCTTTGTTGCCTTGTACAGCCAACTAGCCGCGACACAGAGCTCGTCATTGTAGCCACTGGACCTGGGGAGTGGAAGTCGGTCACGTTATTGCACAGTATCAACCATTTTGTAAAATACCTGCACATGCATGATGAATATACGGAGGAGAGTTGTCTTCTCTTGTCAAATAATGATTATCACATCAAGGGACCTACTCCTGACTGTTGTAGTATATGAACCTTTAGAGGTCATGAGATCAGAACAGTTGTTGTTTAATTGGCAAGAAAAGACAAATGTTATGTATTTTTATATTATAACATTCGTGCGATATATGTATATTTTGTTTTGTTTGTTTGTTGTTAAACGCCGCACTTATCAATATTCCAGCTATATGACGGCGGTCTGTAAATAATAGAGTCTGGACCAGACCATCCAGTGACTGACAACATGAGCATCGATCCACGCAAATAGGATACGATGACATGCTTCAATCAAGTCAGCGAGTCTGACTACCTAATCCCGTTAGCCGCCTCTTACGAAAAGCATAGTCGCTTTTTACAGCAAGCATGTGTTGCTGAAGACCTATTATACCCTGGATCTTCACGGGCACATATATGTATGTGTGTGTATGCATCTCGGCGTATGTCTATGTATGCGTGTTTGCTATTGTTTACATGCGTCAGTTAAAGATGAGAATTAAACAATACTATTATTCTGTTGAATTTCATTTATCCCGACGTCACGCCGAAGACCCGGGTTCGATTACCGACATGGGCACAATGTGTGAAGCCCATTTCTGGTGTCCCCCGCCGTGATATTGCTGGAATATTGCTAAAAGGGGCGTAAAACCAAACTCACTCACTCACTCATCACTCATTTATCCCGACTTTCTCATTTCAAAAGCCTGCACGACGACGTTAGATGTATTGTTTTGTAAATAACAACTTTACCACTCGGAAAATCTCAATGGTGACTCACAACTATAAGTTAAATATCTTCTTTTGTCTCTTTGCTCCTAAACATTACCGCTCCGGACCCCGTCAATATAAAGGCACAAGAGGGACTCGTCCCTTGTCCCCAAACTGCTTGTCCACTGATGCGAGACTAGTCATGATTGTGTTTACCTACAACAGGTTATTAAAGTATGACACCCGAGTGAGTGAGTGAGTGAGTGAGTGAGTGAGTGAGTGAGTGAGTATGTTTTTTACGCCGCTTTTAGCAATATTCCAGCAATATCACGGCGGGCGACACCAGAAATGGGCTTCACACATTGTACCCATGTCGGGAATCGAACCCGGGTCTTCGGCGTGACGATCGAACGCCTTAACCACTAGGCTACCCGACCGCCCTATGACACCTGAAGGAACATAATCTAACGGAACTCCATTTAGGGTTATTGCAGAACGCGAGGTTAAGAGTATTTGTTGTGTTCTAAAACAATTTTGATGACGTCACGCTATGCGTTCACTGGCAATTTTGGACGTGCATTTTAACAACTATAGGTCACTGTGCAAAATTATAGAGAAATAATGTATCAACCGTGACATGGTTTAAGTCTTAGGAATCACTCGAATCTGTTGATTCTCATGATTGCTCCATTAATGAATGAGTGAGCGTTTCACGCCGCTTGTAATAGTGAACCAGTTATATCGCGGCGTGTCAGTTTAATGTGGAGGAAAGCCCGAGGTGATGCAGGTCGCAGACTTTTACCACTTCGGTGAAACCCACGAGCACGAGTATGGAGCTGACAAACCTTGATACATAATCGGGGCGAACTGTGATTCGATGTCTGGTGTGCCAAAGGAACGCAACTCTGCACAGCGGCGCCTTTAACGGCTGGGCCACCCGTGCTCCCTCCATTTCTACAATTTGTAATTATAGATAAATGATCGTGGAACTGAACTACCGACCAGAGTGATCGCTGACACTCACGGGTAGGCGTCGGCAGCTGCATCAACACTGTGGCTGTAGATACCGCGGTAGGTTTTAGCGAAGTTGTACAGAGATTCAGCTGAATCCAGTAATGTTGTTGTGTAGGATGGATCTGGAGCAAGAAGAAGATGCTAATTGTCTTTATGAAACCATAATAGTATATTATACTTAAGAGTGAATGAGTGAGTATAGTTTTACGCCGCTTTGAGTAATATTCCAACAAAACCACGGCGAGGGCACCTGAAAATGCTTAATTACTGTCAGCCTATTATAACCGGTGAATAGGCCTTCGGCAGCCAATGCTTGCTGTAAAACGCGACTATGCTTGTGGTAAGAGGTGACTAACGGTATCGGGTGGTCAGGTTCGCTGACTTGGTTGATACATGTCATCGTGTGCCAATTGCGTTGATCGATGCTCATGAGTTCAATCACGGGATTATCTAGTCCAGGCTCGATTATTTACAGACCGCCGTCATATAGCTGGGATATTGCTGGGTGCAACGTTAAACAACAAACATGTTATTGTAAAGTCAATGGCGATTTACGACAAGTGAAGTCTTCATAAACCAATAAAGATGTTCAATGGAGTAGTCTGTGTATGACAGATAACTGTCTTCTACCTTTGGATTGGAACAGCAATGAGCCGGCAGCAAGGGCAGCAGCAGTCATGCCAGCTACGTCACTTCCGGGTTTTGTGGCGGTAACTTTGAATGCCTTCTGGTTGGGTAGCATGTCCTCGGGCCTTCCCCAATAACTTGTGTCAAGACTTGACTCGCCAACCTGTCGCAATAGAGTTTCCGTAGACATTGTTTTGTATTGATGCTGTTGGTAACTCAGATATTCCTTATTTGAGAAAGTTAAATGCCTCTTCCTGACAAACATGAACTTAAGATTATACATGATATTTCTGGATTTCTTGAATAAGCATTCTACTGAAGCGCATTTGTAACCATAATAAGACTTATCAGTCTGTAAAGAATACATCTGGATATAGTAATTGGCAGTGCTACATAGGATAAACTAATGTACGCTAAGTAATGTAAACTGACGTCCAACTGAAAATATAAATTTCAGACAAAGTATAAATATTTTTTCGATGAAGTCTATCTAAAACACGTCCTAAATACAACAATAGTGTATGCAGAAAACGTTAATCGTCTGTTACATGTTTGCGAGATAACACGCGAAAAAGTGAAAAAACACGTGCACCACGGACAACTGCAAATGCACGTGCGGGTAAGGGTATAAAATGGTTGCAACGGCAAGTCAGACATCCACAGTGATAAAAAAAACACAAAAGAAATGCCACGACTCAGTCGAACAACGTGAACGAGCCTTGGGTATGGTACAGATGGGACCCAACCACGCCCATATTGCACGAACCTTCGGTTGCTCCCGTGTTGCCGTTACCAACTTGATGCAACGTTACAGACAGACAGGGCGGACCGCTGACAGGCCAAGAACAGGCAGACCCAGGGTGACCACGCCCCATGATACCTTCCACCTCCGAAATCGCTTCCTGACAGTGACGTCATCGGCGACAAATGCCTTAGGTCACAGGGATAGTCGACAGACAGTGGCCAGGAGCCTCAGGGCTCATGGAATCAGGGCTATTAGACCATACAGAGGACAGCTATTGACAGCGCAACATCGTCGTCTGCGATTGAGATGGGCCCGACGTGACTGGGAGAGAGTTGTCTTCACTGACGAAAGTCGATTCTGTATGTTTAGGGCTGATGGACCACACCCAACTTTGGGGGCTCTGACGTCATTCTCGGTCGCGGTATGATTGTCATTTTCAGTGTTGATTATGTTGATATATTGATCTTCTCAATACACTTTACTTCATGCATGTATGTCTTGTTGTTTTTGAGCAAGAGTGATTTCAAACTCTGGTAAAGTTTCTTTTGGACGTCAGTTTATATATATATATTATAAAAAGATAATAAACACCTGCACATAATATTCCTTCTTTGTGGAATCCCAGCATTTAAGAAAATAGTCCAGCGGCCACTTTATCATATCATACATATTATCCTCTTGTCCAGCCGTCTTGTAAGCGTCTGACCATTTCAGGAACCCCCAGGTCAATATAGTTGTTGCCGAAGCCATAGGAAGGTTGAACTTGATGAAATCCCCCGCTAAAACACATTGGTATTGACATCAGGAAAGTAATTTTATCAGTAAAACATACATACGCACGCACGCACGGACGGACGGACGGACAGACAGACAGTTTAAAGCGTAAGCTCGTCACGCTAAAATCGATTTTACTTTTACAGAACCTCACCATCATACCAGCCGCCGGTGAGGTCTTCACCGTGTTCACCTCGGTCAGTCAAGGAGGAGTCCCCGCGCCAGGATATGGGGTTATTTGCCGGGAGTTTGCCAGATCGTTGTGCGTCATAAAATAAGATGGACAATCCTAATAGTTTCTTGTAGTCGTATTTGGCAGTTCCCCCTCCCGTGTGCTCTGAAACATTTGATGATGTATGAATGAAAATTATTTTGTTACATTCGGTTATAGAGGCATACATTCAAAGAAAAGAAAAGTAAAGAGAAAAAAATATTTCATTCAAATGAAAGGAATTAAAGTAGACGTATACTCCACGATCGACGATCTCCACACCCTTGCAAGTCCGGGGGCACGGGTGGCCCAGTGGTCTAAGGCACTGTGCACAGTTGCGTCCCTTGGGCACGCCAGAAAGCTTTGATTGTGGGTTCGAATCCCGTGGTAAACGTCAGAGACCTGTATCACTTCGAACTCTCCTCCCACATTAAGCTGACACGTCGTGATATAACTGGAATACTGTTAAAAGCGGCGTTAAACCCAACTCACTCACTCACACTATGATCTATTTAACAACCTTTAAAGGAGTCCTGACCTCGTGTCAATTGACAGTCCCAGCAAGTTCGATTCTAGTCCATAAAGCAGTGCGTGTTTGTATGCAGACTCAAATGTTATGATATATACTACTCCAAAGAAGTTATGTTACACCCGATTCTTTCATATGAATATGACCGCCTCCGTCGTCTAGTGGTAGAGCGTCCGCCCGGAGAGCGGAAGGTCGGAGGTTCGATCCCCGGCCGCTTCATACCAAAAGACGTTAAAAGATGGTACTTGTTACCCTGTCTGGCGCTCGGCATTAAGGGGCTAAAACAAGGACAGGTCGGCTCGGAGTCAGTATACTGTGTCTGAGTGGGGTATTCATGTTAAACTGCGGCATGGTATCTCAGTGAGCTAGCACTATAAATCGGCATCAGTCCGGACTAGTACAAGCAGCCACACAAACACACATACGTACATGCACGTCGCTATATAAGTGCAAAAACCTTGGACGCGACGTTAAACCCCATTTCACCTCACCTCACCTCACCTCATATGAATATAGTTAATGTGAAATAATCGGGTATATACATGTATGTCTAGAATTAAATAATGTCCCCAGTAAGACCGAAACATTTTTAAGTTTTACACACTAAGAACATCACTCAAAACCTGGACTTGCATGCGGTGGAACCCACGAGCACGGGTATGGTTCTGACAAACCTAAAAACATAATCGGGCCGAACCGGGATTCAGCAACATCTCCATCGACAGGGATGCCGACAAAGAGTCTGACACGTGTCCCTGTGTGGAAACTGATCACAGGACCACAGGACCACAGGCTGCATGATACTGCTGATGGAATGCAGTCAGGCAAGTAGATTATCACTCCTATCTGAAACAATGACTGCTGCATGTTTCGTACCTGTGCCAGTTGTGGGTGGTAGAGTGAGTGAGGGTCTTGTTCCCGAGACGCCGGGGGGGAATGTTTGACCAGAAATACCTCCCCCTGTTCCTTCAAGATATGCATGGCCAGAAAGACTGTCAACACCCTTATTTGTGTGTGCTATAAACCCTTCACATATCTTGTCGCCAGAATGTTCCGCGCCATTCCAGACTTTGTTCTTGATGATGTATTCTGTGCCGTTGTTTAGCGATGAAACAACCTCAGCTTGGAATACCTGGAAATGGAAAATTGAATGAGCTTGTTAGCTTCAACAAACAGTTATATAAGAAGACGACATGATGCCTTATCTGGTTGCTGTAAAGCAGGCGTTGCCACCTGTGTTTACATGATCACTCACAGTCTCAACACCACGCTTAAGAAGAACATTCATCGTGTCTTGTGATGTTGCCTATCTGTTATTTCATTGATATTGCATTGGTATTTGGTGCTAATTCAATCGACATGTTGTCGTAGCGAATAATGAAGGTTATTGGGCAGATTGTCATATGGTATTAAACCAGGCCAACCACTCTTGAAGGTAAGGCGTGGTGTTTCCGTGTGTGAGAGAGAGGCGGAGAGGGAGAGAGAGAGAGAGTGAACGAGGGAGAGAGAGAGTAAGAGCGAAAGTGAGAGAGAGGGAGAGTATGTGTTTAAGAGACAGACAGACAGAGACACACAGAGAGATGGTACACTCACGTCTACTTTCAGCACTGTGTCACTGAACACAATGTGTATCTTCCAGTCGTGCAGTTCCCTATTCACAGGAACACAGAAGGTCCCCTTGTGTCCGGTTGCCCATGACGACGTGAATGTGAGGGGCGTGTCAGACCACACCCCTTGCAGAGTCCATAACATGGATAGAATTATGATCACATCTGTCCTGTGGTGAAGGCAAAACATTCTTGTGCGACTTCACACCTTTCACGAATATTCTTTGCTTGGGAATAGCTGTTAAACAAACAATGCCCCCTTACATGTGATAACTATTGCATGTATTGAACTGAAAGTGACAAAAAGACATCTATGCCTAGAAAATAATCAATCTGATATCTATGGACCATCTCCGTGGTGCAGTGGATAGAGCATTTCCTGAGAGAGGGGAAGCTTGGTGGTTCGATCCCCGGCAGAGTCATACCAGAGGACGTTAAATGATGGTACTTGTTGTAACCCTGCCAGCCATGCCACTGGTTCCCTTGTTAAAGGGGGCACGGGTGGCCCAGTCATTAATCGCTGTGAATCGAGTTGCGTCCCTTGGGCACGCCAGGTACCTATGATTGTGGGTTCGAATTCCGGTTCGCCTCGATTGTGTTTCTAAGCTTGTCATCACCATACACGTGCTCGTGGGTTTCACCAAAGTGGTAATCGTCTGAGTGAGTAAGTGAGTGAGTGAGTGAGTTGGGTTTAACGCCGCTTTTAACAGTATTACAGTTATATCGCGGCGTGTCAGCTTAATGTGGGAGGAAAGCCCGATGTGATGCAGGTCTCAGACGTTTACCACTTCGGTGAAACCCACGAGCAAGGGTATGGTGCTGACAAACCTAGAAACATAATCGGGGCGAACCGGGATTCGAACTCACAATCATATGTTTCTGGCGTGCCCAAGGGACGCAAGTCTGCACAGCGAATCGCGGCGCCTTAGACGACTGGGCCACCCGTGCCCCCGGTAAACGTCTGAGACTTGCATCACTTAGAGCGTTCCTCCCACATTAAGCTGACACACGGATATAAAAGGAAAAATTTTGATAAGTCTCAGTAAACAGCGGAATGGTCAGTCGCGCGACAACGGGGCAATACCCCGAGGGGATCCGGGTTAGATTTGGTCTTCAGCAACTGCCCACGTTGAAGGGACACACAATATTTACATGTAAGTAAAGATTATATATAACTATATGGCGATGAAACCGAGACGAAGACCTTTCCATGATCATGATGCAAAACGTCAACCCCGGTGAACAACCAGTCTCGACAAAACAAAGGTAGATAGGTGTTCCTCTGTGGGGAAAGGTATATGAATGGATCACTGAAAATCTGAATGGATCACCGAAAAGGGCCAGCATGTCACGCTCTACCGGCAGCACATGCCACGAATTTGCATAAAAGAGCAAGTTTTTGTCCGTTGCCAACGCCGCATTAGAAATCTCCGCTTAGGATTCCAAGAATATCTTAAGCATTTATTTATGAAACATTCGGCCAAGACATTGAAGAACGCTTGATTTAATATAAAAAAATTGATGGGTTATAAAGAGGTATCCCTTTTCCTACCGATACCTACTGATTCAGTATTTTGTCTCAAGTAATTAAAATAATGACGTGTCCTGTCGATTTCTAAGAAATTACTTGGTTGATTTCAAACAGTGAAAATATACAACAGGTTGCGATGAAATTAAAACATATATCTTTGGAGGGTTTTTTGACAAACATTTTGAAAAACTGTGTTTTGAATCATTATTTTGAACTATGAATATTTCAATCTTGAATTTAAGGAATAATTGTTACATTATAACAACCTGTGACCCTTTCTCGAAATGTTCTAAGATAGCGGACCTTTGTACCCAGGTGTAATTATGCGATCCACGTGAGCACCGTTTTCAAAGCGCTCTTGTCGTCACGGTAGCATGAAGATACACGTGTCTAAAGCTCTCGGTGCCAAATTGAAAAAAGAGGTATCTACTCCACAGTGGGACGACATAAACTTTCAAAACACAGTAGGCTTATCTCAAAACTTTAAAATATTGATCATACCACGCGTTCGCCAAGTCATCCATTTTAATTCAGTTTTGCAAAATGCGGCATGCTAAAAATCTTGAAATAAAGTAAGATTCTGTTGGACAGCACTCTTCGACTCTGTCGTCGCAAGGGAGAACGTTTCAACAGAAATGTTCACATCCTATTCATATTAGAATGTTATTGATCATATTATGCACCTATTCAGAATTAACATTCTGGAAACATAGTATGGTCATTATGTCAATCTGTGCTACGAGCAGAGCTCCGTGACTGAAATCTTGTTCTTACCTCCACGTCATTTCACCCTTATCTTAGCACTGACCTAGATATCAGAAAAGACGTTCAACGGCACGATGTTGTTTCACACACACACACGCACACACAACTGACCTAACATTGCGGCGTTGCAACAAATGAACATATTCGATTCACTAATATGATGTTCATCATGTCCCAGTTGCAATTGGCATGCATGAATTTCGAAGATTCATTGTCAACATTTTATTAGCTCTTATCTTACTGTTGTTGTCATCCTACGATATATTAATTTACATAAAGCGACCATTGAGTGAGTGAGTGAGTTGGGTTTAACGCCGCTTTTAACAGCATTCCAGTCATATCACGGCGTGTCAGCTTAATATGGGAGGAAAGCCCGAAGTGATGCAGGTCTCAGACGTTTACCACTTCAGAGAAACCCACGAGCACGGGTATGGTGCTGACAAACCTAGAAACACAATCGGGGCGAACAAGGATTCGAACCTACAATCATAGGTTTCTGGCGTGCCCAAGGGACGCAACTCTGCACAGCGATTCGCGGCGCCTTAGACGACTGGGCCACCCGTGCCCCCTAAAGCAACAAAATCCTTTCCATATCCAAACGAAAGTTCTGCATAAAGCAGACTCGATAGTACAATTCCGACTATATCATAAGCATGTGTTTATGAATCACTAACAAATAGTAAACAGGTATTGGCGAAAAGGTGAGCGTATCCTGCCCCTACGGTGGCACCTGTAACAAACGCCATGCTAGATTAACTATAGAAATATGAATGTTAAGAATGGAGTGTTAACGTTCAATAACGTCTTTTGAGTCCATATAAACTATAAAATAAATATTTGTTTTAGAGTATGAACGGCAGGAGACTGGGTCCGCAATATATCAGGATTGCGTAATCGACTAACATTGGAATAGGGTGATCGAGCAGTGTGACTGATTGTGTGTCATCATGCACAGGTAAGACAACAAACTGATAGCAGTTTTTCATACTCGACTATAGTGTCTACTAAGATATGTATACTAATCTACGATATACTAATCTAATAACATATGTATACTAATATACAACTTACTATCTACTAGGGGGCACGGGTGACCCAGTCGTCTAAGGCGCCGCGATTCGCTATGCAGATGTGCATCCCTTGGGCACGCCAGAAACCTATGATTGTGGGTTCGAATCCCGGTTCGCCCCGATTATGTTTCTATGTGTCAGCACCATACCCGTGCTCGTGGGTTTCACCGAAGTGGTAAATGTCTGTGACCTGCATCACTTCGGGCTTTCCTTCCACATTAAGCTGACACGCCGTGATATAACTGGAATACTCACTCACTACAATCTACAAAGATATGTATACTAATATACTTTATACTAATCTACTAACATATGTATACTAATCCACTAAGATATGTATACTAATCTAAAGATATATGTGTCCTAATGTGCTAAGATATGTATACTTATCTACGATAAACTAATCTACTAAGATATGTATACTAATATACCACATACGATCTACTAAGATATGTATACTTATCAACGGAATACTTATCTACTAAGATATGTATACTATATACTACATACTAGCTACTTAGATATGTATACTTATCTACTGTATACTAATCTACTAAGATATGTATACTAATATACTACATACTATCTACTAAGATATGTATACTAATATTCTATATACTAATCTACTAAGATATGCATACTTATCTACTAAGATATGTACACTAATCTACTAAGATATGTATACTAATCTGCTATATACTAATCTACTAAGATATGTATACTAATCTACTAAGATATGTATACTAATCTACTATCTACTAATCTATAAAGATTTGTGTACTAATCTGCTATATACTAATCTACTAAGAACTAAATACCAATCTACTAAGATGTATACGAATCTACCTTATACTCATCTAAGTTATATACTAATCTACTATGATGTGTGTACTAATCTCCTAAGCTATGTGTAATAATAGAGTAATAGAGGGTATCAGACGCGTAAACATTGCAGACAGAATTTTATTGACAGTCTTTTGAGAACGCCTGTGTCAGAATGAACATCAGTGGTTTTAACAGAAAGTCTAGCACTTGGCTGTAGGACTGGCAGGTAGACCACCGGTTGTTGACAAATGAACCAAACCTTAAACGGGGAAAAAACATTACAATAATAGTTTGATTGAAATAAGAAAGAAACATTCAATAGTGATAAAATGCTTTGCTTACAGTTGTTTGAGGTGTGTACCAACTGCTACTGGGGTCATGAATCTGCATGTCAATTGCAAGGTGAACCAACTTGGGTTCGTTTAACACTGGGTCATCAGGTCATGAATCTGTATGTCAATTGGAAGGTGAACCAACTAAGGTTCGTGTCACTCTGGGTCGTCAGATCAAAGGTAAAACACAAGAGAACTATATATGTCCTTATTCAGGGATCTATATTTCCTATTACACGCATGAACATGCATATGTATGAAAAATGTACACTCTATTGATAAAATACTCGTTAAAACCCCACGAAATAGCAAAGTGCCTTGTGCCATGCACTGCAGGGACCAGCTCGCGACGGAACATGGGCAACGTGTATTTTGATCATCGACACATTTCTCAAGATCGACTCATACAGTAGGAATACAGGCTACAAAGAGTTCTGGTACAATGTACATCAAATATTTCCACAAAACAAAGTTTTTCAAAAGCCTCAAAGTCATAACTTCAGAGATTTACACCGGACAATCTGAATATGTAGCACATTTTGTACGTACAATGGTGAATCACTAAATGTGTTTCTGGTATGAATGTTAACGTTAATGGGCGTTTGGTGGGCGTTAAGAAACTTTAACTTTTTTATGAGCATTATCGGGATAAGGGACCTTATGGGTGAAAAATCATCACAATAGGGCATTTCATTATAATTTAGATCTACAGTATCTGTGGCACACACAAATACAATCCACAAGTGACGACATCGAACATTGGGCTCATTTTCCGACTTATAACTGTTTATGCAATAATTGCAGTTTTTAGAAACAATGTCTGATGAATTGAAAGTAGATATATATGTCGAAAGGTTTTGAAATACTGTTTTTATTACATTACGAACTAACGAGAGAATAATACAATATTTTTGTACAGTCCGCACACGTCGTGCAGATGTTGACGTCAAACGTCTTTATGGCGTCACAACCCAATTGTATCCTAGCACCCATATTTGTTTCTACAGTTGATAATAGAAGATGCTCACAGAGGCACAAGGGAAATTCTTTTGAGGATGATGGTAGAAACCAATGTGAAGAAGTGTTCGACAGTACCACAAATGGACCTTCCTCATCCACATGCATCACGTAAGAAAACACCTTGTCTGATCTTTGCCAACGTCACCAGTATAGATCTCACTGGAACAGAGTTACCTGCTATTGCGGATTGGAAGCCGGCGTTGTAATCAACAGCCACCTCGTTCCCGACGTAGTCACTTCTCTTGTCAGAATAAGTGTCAGTTCCGTCCGGGCCTCCAACTAGAGCCCCTTTAAGGACGTGGGGGTTTGGACCAGGACTGTGAAAGTTGGACCAGTCACATGTTGCGGGTTGATCCGGACAGGAGCTGTAGCAGAAGCAACAGGGACAATATGGCCAGTTCGTGGATTGTTTTAGGCCTGATGGGTAGACTGCAGTATTTGGGTCCCCAAACCGAACGTTTTTACGTTTTTACGGACGTTGTCGAATGAAAAGCGTTCCACGCATGCGCAGTTCGTTATTTACGGTCATTTTTTCTACCGAACGCTGTCTGCAGTTCGGTATTTTCTTACACAGACTACACACAGGGGGTTCAAGGGGGGTATGGTTTATTCAAATAAATCGCACGAAGGTAAGTTCACTCTGTTTTTAGAACAATATATTGGGCGGACAACACAGTGGGGTTCAAGGCAGGTACAACCCCACCTTTATGACATTATAAAACTACGATACGGGGGGTAAAGGGGGCGGATCCCCCTTTTTCAAATAAATCTCACAAAGGTATAACTTCATTCATGAACGCATGTGGATTTCCATTGGAAAATGATCATTTCTCATTCAAACAAATATTTTGAGACTTTGAATTCGTCCTAACTGTCAAATAAGTCTGTTGATCCATCGAGACCTAGCTCAATTTCTTTTTCTGCTTTTTTTTCTTAAACGACCATTTTGCTTCTAAGTTCTAATCAATGTAAACACGGCTGAATAAAATGATCAACTGAACAACTGCAATATTTCTTTTCTGATAATGTTTTGAACAAAATAATTGTTATACATTCACGCATTCGTCCCATACCAATGCCACGATGTCTTCGCTGTTCTCTAACTCGACTCTGTTTTATTTATACAAGCCACAGTTTATGAAATTACAAGTTATGAGCGAAGTTGCTTTCGTAGTAACGAGTCCATATAAGGAAAGTCACGTGATCAGACACGTGACGTCTTACGTCATTTATGTCCCGCCCATAAACAACAGAAAGTTGACACCACGATAATTCGGGTTTACTTTCTATCGTTAAACTGTCGGCCCCCACAGGGGCGGAGTTTTAGACCAAACTTTTCACGTCCAGCTCATTTTTGTTGGTCCTTTTTGCTCTTAAATGCCCCCTAACGGATTTCGGCACGCGAAACTTTTACGGAAACCCCCGAAGTGGGGACCAAATACTGCAGTTGACCCGGCCTGATTCACTTATATAGAACATACATGTACGTACATGTACGTGTGTGTGATTGCTTGTTGTAAACTGCCGGGCAAAAGAAATATACACTGGAAACGTGGATTTGACCCAAAACATACAAACGTTATCAAAATGTTACTTGGCTGAAACACTGCAAATTTAATTAAGGTCCAAATCACATCGAACAACCATTTCCTGTTTGTTTCAGTTATAAGCCACTATCAAACATCGGTGCATACTTTCTTTTGTCCGGCAGTTTAGTCCAGACTTATGCCGGTTTCATATCGCTAGCCCACTGAGATACCATGCCGCAGTTTACGATAGGTATCTCACTCAGACACAGTATACTGTCTCTAAGCCGGCCAGTCCTTGTTTTATCCCATTAATGCACGGTGCAGGAAGGGGTTACAAGAACTACCATCTTTAACGTCTTTTGGTATGATGCGTCCCGGGATCGAACCCCCGACCTTCCGCTATCCGGGAATACTCTCTTTTCACTGCACCTCACCCTGAAATCCATTAACACTTTTCGGTAGCTGATCAAGTCCAACTAGGTCTTTGACAACATAACCAAGTTACAGTGAGGGGTTTACGTGCACTCAAATCCGACAACAAAGCTCATAATTCCGTTGTTATCCCTGAGAATAACAGGTTCTGAGAACAGTGTTGTGACGCTGTAACAAATATTGGGCATAAAATCAGGACACAAAGTTCAAATGTTGTTCGAGCGTAACAAGTTAATGGAAAGGTTTACCTAGCGCCGTGGTGAGGCTGTAACGGATACTTGGACCCAAATCCGACAACAAAGCTCAAATGTTGTTTGTTGTCCCCAAGTATGTAATTCAGCTGACTCAGCGCCCACTGTCGATTTTCCACTTGATCAATTCCGTCCTCAGCGGCCATTAAGGCAATGAAGGCGACGTTTGCTATAACGAGCGTTGAAAAGGTTTTAAAAGGTAATGATGGTACAGTTTTAAATGTTTCTTGTCGATATACAAATTCCATGTAGTGTTTGTATATGCTGCATGATCCCCAGGGACCTGAGAGTGCAGTCTGAAGGGACACTTTTCCACATCCATGGGTAAAAAAATACACTTTGAACATTTACATACTTATCAGAAGTACCACTTTAATATCATCATCATCATATGAGGGGTACGGGTGGACCAGTCGCCTATGGCCCCGTAATTGTGCAGAGTTGCGTCCCTTATGCGTTCAATGATTTGGGGTTCGAATCCTGTTTCATCCTGATTATGTTTCTAGGTTTGCTAGCACCAACCCGTGCTCGTGGGTTTCATCAAAGTGGTAAATGTTTGAGACCTGCATCACTTCAAGCTTGCCTCCAACATAAATAGCGTGAAAATTACAACTAACTTACTCACTCACTCAGGTGTCAGACCTACCGTCGTATCTGAGTGACCCCCATTTGCTTCTAAAGGCCATTCCACAAGGTGTATAGGGAAGAGAGCCACCTGGCTTCCAACTGGTCAGGAATCGCTGGACCTCAGTCCTATAGGTGACGTCACGGGTCAGATCGTACAGCATCAGCTGAACAAATACATGTGGAATACTTACAGAATCTCACCAAGTGTCTTTAGATATAGAATATGTTTATAATTATATATAAACGAGTCGAGTTGAAATCTTTTCATTTTTCATTCATTCAGTAACCCGTGTCTTTGGCGGAAGAGGTACAGCTAACCAGCTACATTGGCAGAGATTAGGGATGTTATTTGATTTTTATGTCATGGATACTGATGACGTCATAATGGTCGAAAATGCATTGTGATGCAATTTCATTGTAGCGATATCTCCTAGGATTGTAGTTCGATATTAAACCGTCATTGTCCTTGTCACAGATCGACATGATATAGGTCTCTGTAAAGAATAGTGGAGTGTCGGTGGGAGAGCGGAAGGTCCGAGGTTCGATCCCCGTACGCACCATACCAAAAGACGTTAAAAGACGGTCCTTGTTTTTATCCGGGGCGGTCGGGTAGCCTAGTTGTTAAAGCGTTCGCTCGTCACGCCGAAGACCCGGGTTCGATTCCCGACATGGGTACAATGTGTGAAGCCCATTTCTGGTGTCCCCCGCCGTGATATTGCTGGAATATTGCTAAAAGCGGCGTAAAACCATATTCACTCACTCAATCCTTGTTTTTATCCTGTCTGGCGCTAGGCATTAAGGGGCTTATGCAGGGACTGGTCGGCTCGGAGTTAGAATACTGTGTCTGATTGGGGTATTTACGTTAAACTGCGGGATGGTATCTAAGTTGGCTGACATTCTAAAAATCGGCATTAGTCCGGACTAGTATAAGCAGCCATACATACACATACACTAACCTTAGACGCGACGTTAATCCCCATTTCACCTCACCTTTAAAGAATGACAAATCAGAATGTATCACTTCACCGGAATCTAATCGTACACTTGGCAATGTTGGGCATTAATGCGCAAACATATGTCAACAGAGTGAGTGCATGTTGTTTTACCACAGTCAGATTGTATCATCTATCTGGGGCGGTGGGGTAGCCTAGTGATTAAAGCGTAATTGAAGACTCGGGGTCGAATCCCCACATGGGTACAATATGTTTATTTCTGGTGTTCCCCGCCGTGATATTGCTGGAATGTTGCTAAAAGCGGCGCAAAACTCACTCACTCACTTATCATCTGTCTCTGTCTTTGCAGCTGGTAAAGGTGGACATGTGGTTGGTAGCATGACAGCAACTATCTACGCAGTCAGGATACGGGTGGCACACACACCGCCATGTCGGACATGGTACAGCTCGATCCTCATCAGTCGGTTCTTACATCAAGAATGAGACAATGGAGACCCATCCTTCCAATAATCCATTACGCGGTCTGTGTCAGATGTGTGACATTAATTGCTATTTTACAATTGAGACTGGCTTCCACAGGAGATGTCGCTTGGGTGAGAAAAAGAAATGGAATTGCATAATGCCTTGTAGACCACTGTGACGTCCTAACTTTAGTTCGTTAAAACCATAGTTCGTCATAAGCATATATACAAACAAGTTACCGGGAGTAGTTTAAAATGTCTCGTCAGGCTAGTTTTAAACGTTTATCGATTCGAGTTGATATTATTGTTACCCAAACCCACTTGGGTGAGATTCTCGATGTATTTACCTGACACCCAACAGTGGTATCGTCCCATGAGTAGGCCCAGGGGGAGGCGGAACTGTGATAAGTTTTCGCATCTTCAAGGTATTTCTTGTCACGTGTTGCCTTGTACAGCCAGGCTGCCGCCACACACAGCTCGTCGTTATAACCAGTGGACCTTAGAACCAGGGGAAACTCACACGTGCTTTTACCAACATATAATCAAACTTGTTGATTTGAAATGGCTTCAAAAACGAGATTAGCATGACGATTCTCTTCGGAATAAGGACATTATTACAGAGGCTGAACGCTTTGACATTTTGTCTTGGCATACATGACTGTCACATGATCTAAATAAATAATCAGGAAATCCCGAAGTATCATGTTCCAAACCATCTAAAATAACCACGATATATGTGATTACACTGATGAACTTCTCATGCTTGCATATTTGCGAAACAGTTTCAAGACTTAAAGGCACCATGTGCACCATTTCCTTGTTTGTTGTTTGTTCGTTGTTTAACGCCGCACTCAGCAATATTCCGGCTATATGGCTGCGGTCTGTAAATAATCGCTGTTGGATCAGAAAATCCAGTGATTGACATCATGAGCATCGATCCACGCAGTTGGGATACGATGACATGCATCAACCAAGTCAGCGAGCCTGACCAACATATCCCGTTAGAAGCCTCTTACTACAAGCATAGTCGCCTTTTACGGCAAGCATGGGTTGCTGAAGACCTATTCCAACCCGGATCTTCACGGGTCTAAATTTCTTGTACATGATGTTGATACAATATGATGATGGATATGAATAATCTCACGCGTATGCTGATGCCGCGGCTGGCACACTGACACTGTAGATACCCCTGTAGGTCGTGGCGAATGCATAAAGACTCTCCGCTGCACTCAGAAGACGTGCTCCATATGAAGCATCTGCACACGAACATCATTTGTCAGAACAGGTGAGGTGAGGTGAGGTGAAATGGGGTTTAACGTCGCGTCCTAGATTATTGCACTTATATAGCGACGTGCATGCACGTGTGTGTGTTTGTGTGGCTGCTTGTACTAGTCCGGACTGATGCCGATTTATAGTGCTAGCTCAATGAGGTACCATGCCGCAGTTTAACATGAATACCCCACCCCGACCCGACCAGTCCTTGTTTTAGCCCCTTAATGCCGAGCGCCAGACAGGGTAACAACAAGTACCATCTTTTAACGTCTTTTGGTATGACGCGGCCGGGGATCGAACACCAGACCTTCCGCTCTCCGGGCGGACGCTCTACCACTAAACCAAGGGGGCGGTCTTTGTCATTACAGATGGCCTAGATCAATGATTGGTAAGTTTAACTAATTGTACATAGCGTATGCTGTGTTAGAATATATTGCCATCATGCATGCTGACACATAAAGACACGCATACATGTCTTAATGTTAGTGAATATGAGTGAGTGAATGGGGTTTTACGCCACTAACTTCCCGACCGAAAACAGATCTTTCACAATGTGCACACGTCTTGAATCGAACCTGAGTCTTCAGCGTGACGAGCGAACCCTTTAACCATTAGGCTACCCTACTACCGTAGTCAACTTTATTGTATTTCTAAGCTTTAATTAATTCTACCTTTTGTCTGGTATAGCATTGACCCAGCTGCCAGAGCTGCAGCTGTGATGCCAGCAACGTCACTTCCGGGCTTTGAAGCCGTTACCTTGAACGCTTTCAGATTGGCTGGCAGATCTTCTGGTCTGCCCCAAAATGTGCTGTCGAGGCTGCTTTCACCTACCTGAAACAAATTCCAATCCATATTCTACCATGACATTTTAGAAACGCGATCGGTATCGATTTCACCTCAGCGCACTGTTTTGCAAATGACCACATTAACGCGAAAGAAAATATTTGTTTGAATAAAATGTATGCGATAAAACCCTTTCCACATTCATAAAAATATTCTGCTGAACCACTATCAAATAGTGAGAATGCCATGTGTTCGCGAAAAGGTGAGTACATGTACCCCTTTTTCAAACCAGACCGGTAACTTAAGTACACTCATTTTCAAACATCCCGTTGCAGTTCCTAAATTATTTGAAGCGAGTGTGACGATGTGCTTTAAACAGGAAACCCAAACGAAAAACGACTACCGCTGAACCAAAACGGACACATTGATCCCGCGGATCTGCATAATCCGTGCAGGGTTGGAAGGTATGCGTGGGCCAGTTCATTGTTAAAGTGCATGTGCAGAGTCTCATAGAGCAGGAACTGCACGTACACGCGTCACACTCCCCCACAGTCCCCTGTTCAATGTTAATGGATGCTCTCGTTTCAACCGACACGCCCGCTGTTCCAAGAGAATATTGCATTGTGCTGTTCGACACAGCTTGTCAAGCGAGACTCTACTCCAGCATATACTGTGACATCATGTCTACCACGTCGACTTCCTGTCTGTAAACAAATATGGCTTCATAACATTGAACAAGAACAAAAGGTTTGAGAGGTCACTTCGTTTTTCTCGAGAGAACGACGCTTGAATAGATGATGATATTTACACTTTAGGAATTTATTTTTTTCGAGTTATTACTATTGGCGACTAGTTATGAGTTAAAGTGATTAGTTATAGGACTATGTGATCAGTATCTTGGTAAAAAATAGGATTTTGGTATACACACAAGGCAAACCGCAGACCCGGAGTACAATTTATCGTCAATGGCCCGTCAATATCTGGGTTAGAATAGGTCTTCAGCAACAAATGCTTGTCGTAAGAGGCGACTAACGGGACTGACTTGGTTGATGCTTGTCATCGCATCCCAATTGCGTGGATCAATGTTCATGATATCAGTCACTAGATTGTCTTGCCCAGACTCGAATACTAGTATTTACAGACCGCCGTCATATAGCTGGAATAGTGCTGAGTGTGGCGTTAAACAACAAACAAACAACTAAGCGTCAATGATCTTTCGAATCGCCCTCTCGAAACCTCTGAATTGCTAACACGCTGGTATACACAGATTATCAGAGGCTGGTTGACATAATAAATACAAGGACTAACCTGGACATAATATTCTTTCTTGACAGGATTCCAACATTTCAAAAAGTAATCCAAAGGCCACTTAATCATATCATACATATTATCCTCTTGTCCAGCCGTCTTGTACGCATCCGACCATTCCAGGAAACCCCAGGATAATATTGTTGTTGCCGAAGCCATAGGTAGGTTAAACTTGATCATATCTCCGGCTGAAAGCAATACACATTCATTAATTTCTATTCAGATATCTCAATGTCGTAAACAGTTCTCCTACACCAGTCATGGCGCGATGTAAAAACACAAACCCTAACTGTAAATGATATCAATTACCCGTTTTACAAAAATGCACGTAGCTTTGCAAAAAAGCTGCCGCCCCGTAGTGATGAATACCTCACCATCAGACCACCCCCTAATGATAAACATGTAACAATCATACATACCCCTGGTGATGGACATCTCACCATCATACATACCCCTGGTGATCAACGTCTCATCATCATACCGCTCCTGGTGATGAACATCTCACCATTATCCCCTGGTGATGAACATCTAACTATAATACAGTCCCCTGGTGATCAACATCTCACCTTCATACATACCCCTGGTGATCAACATCTCACCATCATACATACCCCTGGTGATCAACATCTCACCATCATACATACCCCTGGTGATCAACATCTCACCTTCAAACATACCCCTGGTGATCAACATCTCACCATCATACATACCCCTGGTGATCAACATCTCACCATCATACATACCCCTGGTGATCAACATCTCACAATCATACATGCCCCTGGTGATCAACATCTCACCATCATACATACCCCTGGTGATCAACATCTCACAATCATACATACCCCTGGTGATCAACATATCACCATAATACATACCCCTGGTGATCAACATCTCACCTTCATACATACCCCTGGTGATCAACATCTCACCATCATACATGCCCCTGGTGATCAACGTCTCACCATCATACATACCCCTGGTGATCAACATCTCACCATCATACATACCCATGGTGATCAACATCTCACCATCATACATACCCCTGGTGATCAACATATCACCATAATACATACCCCTGGTGATCAACATCTCACCATCATACATGCCCCTGGTGATCAACATCTCACCATCATACATACCCCTGGTGATCAACATCTCACAATCATACATGCCCCTGGTGATCAACATCTCACCTTCATACATACCCCTGGTGATCAACATCTCACCATCATACATACCCCTGGTGATCAACATCTCACCATCATACATGCCCCTGGTGATGAACATCTCACCATCATACATACCCCTGGTGATCAACATCTCACCTTCATACATACCCCTAGTGATCAACATCTCACCATCATACATACCCCTGGTGATCAACATATCACCATAATACATACCCCTGGTGATCAACATCTCACCTTCATACATACCCCTGGTGATCAACATCTCACCATCATACATGCCCCTGGTGATCAACGTCTCACCATCATACATACCCCTGGTGATCAACATCTCACCATCATACATACCCATGGTGATCAACATCTCACCATCATACATACCCCTGGTGATCAACATATCACCATAATACATACCCCTGGTGATCAACATCTCACCATCATACATGCCCCTGGTGATCAACATCTCACCATCATACATACCCCTGGTGATCAACATCTCATCATCATACATACCCCTGGTGATCAACATCTCACCATCATACATACCCCTGGTGATCAACATCTAACTATAATACAGTCCCCTCGTGATGAACATCTCACCTTCATACAGACACCTGGTGATGAACATCTCACCATCATACAGCCCTAGTGATGAACATCTCACCATCATACAGCCCCTGGTGATCAACATCTCACCATCATACCACCCCAAATGATTAATATCTCACCATCATACAGCTCCTAGTGATGAACATCTCACCATCGTGTCACCACGTAGTGACTAATATCTCACCATCATACCACCCCAAGTGATGAATATCTCACCATCATACCATCCCCCGGTCAGATCCTCCCCGTTGTCCCCTTTGTCTGTCAAGGACGAATCCCCGCGCCAGGAGATTGGATTATTTGCCGGAAGTTTGCCGGATCGTTGCGCGTCATAGAACAATATTGAGAGACCCAAAACTTCTTTGTAGTCGTATTTTCCTGCTGTCCCGCTAGTATGAGCTGAAAACAATATCATATTGTCTATCAATACTGGATGAGGAGTATTTTTCAAACTCAGCGTATTCTACAATGATACTTCTTGTAAAACAGCTCTGGCCACGTACGACAATACCCTTGCTATACCATGGCTGGCTGTTTGTAATCGACAAACTAAGCATCGGGTTTAAGGTAATGAACAAAGTTACGGGTGAAGAGTCAACCAAAACACCGAACCTGACCACAATAGACTCCTATTCGAACCCGGATCCCCTCCCCGGTCCTTAGGCCACCCCAACCTTTCATGGGACAGTTGCAAAGATGCTAAGATGTATTCGAAATGTTGACTGAGAAGAAGGGAAATCATAATTACGAACTGTTGTTCTCAGTTGGCGGAGTACGGATTTAGAAATCATCAGCTCTAATCAGGACATGAGACGATCATTGAAATAAATACCAGCTCCGTGTGTTGATCTCACTGTGGCTGGCGTACTGGACAAAGAAACTGTATCAGTCAGAGGAAAGTGTGTTGAGTGGTCTCTCTTTGAGCCCTCGAGGTACGCATGCCCAGTCAGCACCCCAAGGCGGTGGTCAGTGTTGGCTAGAAAGTCTACACAAATCGTATCACCCACGTGTTCATCAGCATTCCAGGATTTGTTCTCGAGGATGAATTCCCTGCCATTGTTTAATGTTGTAACAACAGAAGCCTCAGTTATCTGCAAGTCGACATAATGTTACTCGTAGGTCCACGATCAGAGGGGAAACCGATTTCACTGTTAGGCTAATTCAGACAATAGACCGATCCAGTCTGTCAATCAAAATTGGCGCATGCGTCTTTTGAGACAATCAGAAGGCCGGTCGCGCTTTGCGGATTTGTCAGACTTACATTCGGGGTCAAACGACACCCGAGAAGCGACATGGCTACGGTTTGTGCTATTTTCACTCGCGATATCCATTAGTATCGCTGGGATTAGATGTATACTTTTACTCAAACCCACAGGGTCGGGAGAAAAATGTTTGAGGCTGATCAAGATGTGCGGTAGGCCTCACCATCAGTTAAACCTCGCCACCATCCTCCACGGGACCCACGTCTGCTCGAAGGTGAGTATTTGCACGAATTTCCGCACTTTTGCACATATGCATACTCAAATCGGGTAAATGACAACACGTAGCAAGTTACGCATGTTATAAACAAGGATAATGCTTGTAACTACAAAATCATTTTCGAATAATGTATTTTGGCAACATCGGGCATTGAGTTAGCAGGTCATATTGCTGAAATGTGACACGCGAGACGGCCGTTACACACTGTAAAATATGAAAGTGATCTGATTTCGGTTAGTGCAGAACGAATTCTACTGTTATTTACATTGAAGTACGATCTGGTGGAACTTGTATTCCTCTCTCTAGATTTATTTCGTTACAGATTTTTAGATATGATTTAGTTTCAAAGTCAAAAAAAAAGCAATAAGCCTATCTGTAAATATTGCAAATTACTCGAGCATAATATTGCAAATTACTCCAGTAGTAATAATTCTTTCAACATAGAAATATAATCATTGTCAATGGTTTTCGTTCCATAAAATCTTTCAGTTTATTTTATATAAGTTCCCATTAAATCATGCTTTCACTATTTCAGCATTTCTATGAAGAGACAGGACCCATGCAGTAATGTGAAATGGAATCATCCCTTCAAGGTTCTAGAAAGGAGAGGAAAATTTCATGAGAAGGAAGTGAATTACTGAAATATTTTGACATAAATATTTTGAAATAAAAAAAACCCATCTTAGTTAATATAAGAAAATTATTGGTTTAGAATTAAGTTATTCACTGGTAGTGGAAGCTTAAATTACTGATATACATTTTAGTGAAACAATATAACTGTTAAAAGCGATTATAAGTGTCAAGTCATTTTAATTAATTTACTGGAAATAATAGCAAGATTGTTTATGAACTCAGGGTAACATGGTCATTGACTCAAGTAATGATATAAATTATAATCTAATAAAATAATTAATAATTATTCTAACCAGTTATTTAATTGATGTCGTATAAAAGTCAGATTAATATGATGTAATTGCACTAACTAACAAACACTAAATGTTTGATGGTACAACATCCACCTGGTATAAAACTTAGCTTGTTGGCTCTTTGTGTAGGACATAAAAATTATTTTTAAATAATATATTTTTTTAAAAGATAGTGTTGAAAGTGATTACCAGTATCATAATGCATGCTACGTATTTCAAGATACACATAACTTGTAATAACAAAGACACTATCTTTGTCACACCCTGATCAGGCATCATCCAGAGTGCCTGATCAATCCAGATACAGAATATATTATATAATTCTTAATACATTTCATGTATAACTGTGATGAATATTGAAATGTATTTAACCCAAAATGTAATTCGTTGCCATGATTTGAGGAGGTTGTCAATATTTGAAAATTTAGCAAAAACTAGTGTTTATTAAAGATGATGGTTATTTACACATTGTTCAAGTTTTGGTTATGATTATGTTGAGAATGAGCTCCATATTTACTTCACAGTGATTTTGCTGGCTTAAGGATATTTTCAAGTTGGGTTTTTATCTTTTGATATGAATTTACAAAATTTTAGAACAACTTTAGGACATTATGGATGACAATCAGTCAGTATCCTAGAAAAGGAACTGGTCTGAATCCCTGTTTGTGTGTTTTTTTTATTGTTTAAGGAAAAGTCATGTTCACACCAATATTTTTGAGGCATACTTGGGATATATGAAGTCCAACTACCTGATATTTGCATTTGAATGTATGTTGCTTCATGCATAAGTAATACTTCTCAATTCACATGTGATTTGTTAAATAAAATATATATTATTTACCGTTATGTCTTAATTATTTCTTCTTACTAAGTAACAATCATGATGTCAACAGGTAATTTTGTTGATTAAAGCTTTGAACTTATGACATATTTAAGTCTTTGGATGGCATTTAGTAGAGATACACATATGGAAGAGAAATTCAAGATGGTGGTGTTGCTCATAATTACAGTTGACATCCAGTTGACATCCATAAATTCTCTATCTTATGATTCATTTATTACATAATAAAACCAATGTAGCAGTGGGGGGAAATAATGGACTGCTTTAATTTTATCAACTTTTCTTTTATGTTTATTCATTAAAAGGACCCACTAAATCTATGCCTTTCAGGTTATATTGGTTTTACATAGAGCACCAGACAAAAAACGTGGGCAATGTAACTGTTGACAATCTATTTATAGATATCCACATGATTTGTAACTTGTGCTTGTGTTTACGGTTTCCAGTACTTTCCATGCACTTAAATTACGACGGAAAGTAAAAACAAAATTTAGTTAAACCACCATTGGATGCTCTGCCTGACATGGTTGCTTCGAAGTAGTGCACGCTTCTAACTTTCAGCCATGGGGGCTTCCTCATTGACCAATACACCAGTACATCGGACATATGACTCATTCTCACTCCCGCTATGCAATTTGACAACTAAAATATAACCCCAAAGAGATCATGTATAACTCTCTTTAGATATTTTTGACAAACGACTGGTAACAAAGCATCCTGAGCCAAATTCATCGCCCGCGCATTCAAGTTTCGCCGGCTGTGACGCCATAGCGAATAGCCAGTGGTTGTCCCCCCTAACGCCTAAAACGAGGACGGCAGCTTGTGGGCGGGGCTTATCGGTCGGGACTGGATCGGTCTATTGCTGCGTTGTTTGGATTGTCTGCAAAACGACTCTTCAGTGCATATCAGTGCATTATCACACTTAATTGAATGTCATACAGCTTATGTTCAGGTTTTTTTGTTACCAGAAACCCACAATATCGTTTGTAATATACTTGCTAAACCGCCCGTCAATATGCTATAGTTGAACCTAAGTTAGTTACTAGTATTATTTCGTTATATAGCATACATATGGTAAATTTCACATTCTCAAAACTCTCTTATTCTTTGAAGGTTTGTTAAAGTAAAGGAGTGTATGAGTATGGTTTTACGACGCTTTTAGCAATATTCCAGCAATATCACGGCGGAGGACACCAGAAATGGGCTTCACACATTGTACCCATGTCGGGAATCAGACCAGGGTATTCGGCGTGACGAGCGAACGCTTTTACCACTTGGCTACCCCATTGTCCCTTAACTAAAGATATAAATATAGGACTACATCTCTTTCTACATGAGCGTGTTGTTTGTTGGAGAGAACACTCACATCTAGTCGCGTGATGCTGTCACTGAACATCAGGTGGATCCTCCATCCATGCAGATCCCGGGCAACTGGTACACAGAAGGATCCCTTTTCAGCACTGGCCCATACGACGGAGAAGGTGACGGGAACATCGCCGGCCACGAGGGTCATCCACGACACCAGCAGCAAGATCTTGCCCTGCATTCTGTCCTTGATATGTCACAAATGTACTCATGCTTCTAGTAATGTGCAGCTGAGAGTGTTTAACAACATATGGCCATGGAAACGTTGGTTCATAACCTACGCCAAATACAGTAAACTACGTTTATAACGAACACGCTTATAACGAACTGACCGATATAACGAACTTATTTTTTTAGTCCTGGCCGTTTGTTGTATATATGCTGTAAATATATGCTTATAGCGAACTACGGTTATTACGAACTAAAATAAGTGGTCCCTTTGAGTTAGTTGTAACCGTAGTTTACTATATGGACGAACTACCATCCCGTGAATTAGGCAAAGGTTTGTCGTTTAGTTTAGTTTAGTTATTTCAGTTGATTTTGTGTGGGGGCTACGTATTTCATTTACATTACAAAATTCGGTAAAATCCTTTTCCAACCAAAACATCATATACTAAATGTGCATTTTGATGTCAATGTTAATGCTTTAATGAGTGATACCGATACGTATATTTTCACCTGTGTCTGCATGCGTTCACTGTTGATAGTTTTGACAGAAACCTTATTGTTATCCCTAAGGTTTGGTTTTGTTGGTTTGTTGTTTAACACCGCACTCAGTAATATACCAGCTATATGACGGCGATCTGTAAATAATCGAGTCTGGACCAGACAATCTAGTGATAGATATCATGAGCATGAGCATCCCTGACTGGGATCGATGACATGCATCAACCAAGTCAGCGAGACTGACCACCAGATCCCGTTAGTCCAGCATGGGTTGCTGAAGACCTATTCTGCCCTGGATCTTCACGGGTCTATCCCTAAGGAGAATCAATGAGAAATCAGATCAGTATGTTTGACCTTTCTCCTCACCATTAAACATCGGCTTGCCGTCAGTGCACTACTTCAGCTCTCTTTATCATTGTTTGTGTTTAGTGTAACGCTGCACTCAGCAATGTTCCAGCTATACTACAGCGGCCTAAGAGTAATTCAGTCCAGACCAGGGCCTAGATTTCGAAACGATCTTAGCTAAGATAAATCTTAACAACTTACGTTCAAAGATAAGATATCCTAAGGTTAAGATAAGATAGATTTTCGAAACTATCGTAAACCTGTCGCAGATCGTTCAGAGTTACGATACCTATCGTAACTCTGACAAGGAACTCATTTGTGTTAGAGATTGAAAAAGCGGGGTGTTTCCCAATGACGTCACGAGGATTTCCCAGCTGCTGACAATAACAACAACATAGATAAGTGACACGGAATTCATGATTACATTGTCAGGTCACATTGTTTAACATGCACATATTTGAGTGAAATTCTGTACAATCCTACATATGTCCTACATGTAGACGTTTTGTTCTTATGATAAAAGATGCCATGACTACCGGAACACAAATAACATTCGTGTGCCATACAATAGCATTTTTCAAAACCAATAAATGTTGTAATCAATAAGTGTAGTGTTACCGCACTTTAGCTACTAGAATTGAAATAACGTGCCAAAAGATACTTCACTATTCTCCCTTCAAATGGTCCTCTCGTGAGCGCGCAGAACTTTATGATATAAACACAACGCGTACAAAGTCAAGGACGAAAGTAATGGACATTATTCTAAATGACAATGACGAGACCTTTGACCGAACAGCATATGCGTTCAGCATTTAACATGCGTGTTCAAGTCTGATGTAAGGTGATGTATACTGTATATTTTTGTGTCTATGTCAAAAGTCAAGTTTATTTTAGTGTGAACACCAACATTAAACGTGGAAACACTCAAAACAAAAATTGCTCAGGAAGCAGCGCACCCACAAGCAAGTTTTTACGACGATCTAAGCTTGTTTAGTTTGTTTTGTTATTTATGTATCCAATATATTTCACGAATTAACCAAGGACTTAAATACAATATCAAGCTATTAGTATTTAGATGATGAAATTATTTCTTTTATCTGTCTAGATCAATAATTCTTTTCAAAATTTAACAGTGACGCTAATTTTCGTTCGCAAAGAGAGATAATTTAGGAATTGTCAAGTTATATTGTCTCATGGAACACGCCACAAATTAACGTGAACACACATATAATGTCATTTTCTATCCTTTTAAATTACGTAGAGCTAATAAACTGGTTTGTCTGATTTAAATCTGGCTGAGGAGCGAAATACTTTGTAATGTGTCAAATCTATTCCAGAACGTAGTTCAATGATGTTTGGCTCGTCTGACAGAATTGCTGAGAATTATTTACTAGTATTTATCCGTTGACCCTATACGTTTACGATGGTATTGTCTGAATGGTCTCAAGTATATCTATATCTTATTTTAAACATAAAACGGGATGATGTAGACTTAAATATTAAAAAGACCAAACTATTTTAAAAGCGGTTTATTGAAAGCAAAGATTATTGTGTTGAAAATGTGTAATTTATATTGATCAGTCAATTTCATTCAAAAAACATTTTTTCTACGAACATATTTTGGAAAGTGTATTTTGGACAATGTGCAAACTATGCAACATTTTGACGAGAACCCGAACGAGCATGGGAACCCATTTTTATTTGATTTGTCGATACGAAAATCTGTGCTTAACTTTTGCTGTCATAATTTCAGTAAATTGTTATATTTAATGGAATACATCTATATGCCGTTAATCACCTGTTTTTAAAGAATGCAAATGTTCAACAGACAGTTTTTAATCACTTTTTATCAAATATTGTCTTTCAATAGGATATAGATAACATAGGTATTGAATTTAAAACGAAACAAATTACATATTTGATAAATATTTGATCACATGTATTTCCTTGTTAAGTCAATAAATACTACACTGTATAGTTAAAATTCAATTATTAAAACCATCCGTCCCACACGATTTTAGATGTAAAAACTTATGCGAAACCTGTATGGTTTTTTTTATGTAGATTGATATAACTTTATAAAATGCGAAAATAAAGACTAAAGCATTGACACAAATGCGATCCAGAAAATATAACAGCGGAACTCTGCGCTTTATGAAAACTGTAACATTGAGCAAGGTGTCCCTGGGGGAATACAAAGGGAAACCACTCTCAACTAGAGTTTGAACTAAGATTAGCTCCCCCTGAGTTATCAATAAAGTCACGGTCATTACAGTAGCCTGCTGACACCTTCCGTTTTTATCCTTCCCAAATTATCGAAAAGGTATGTTGTTTCACACTCCTTCAGCATGGACTCAGATAGAAATATGTTGTAGGCTATCGACTCCACAGTTATGTGGATCGCTGTCGCGATTAAGAACATTTTTTACGTGTTATACTTGATGCGTTCTTCGTGTTTTCGAAGTGTCAATTTGAATCACACAGTTTTACAAAATGAAATGTCAATGTTTGGACGTAAAGCAGACTAATTGTTTGTCAAAATATTTATGGCAAAGTATGCCGCCATCTTGGATGAAGATAAAATAACCTTACGACAGCTATGTGGCTATCTTAGATTTAACACAAACTTAAGATATCTTAGGGCTACGATAGTTTCGAAAATATGCTACGATAGCCTACGATTTCCTTACGATAAATTTACGATAATTTTAGGGCTACGATCGTTTCGAAAATCTAGGCCCAGGCAAACAAGTGTTAAGTACTTAACATTGTCGATTATGTGGCAAAATGTCTCATGTCTTACCTGAGGTCCACTTGTGTCTTATCTATGTGTTTTCCTATCTTTTAAGCATATTTAGGCCAGCTGCAAAGGTCATAATCTTTTCGATAACCTGTTTGAATAGGCCCATGCTTATGATTACAATTGGGTTTTGGTGGCACAGTAACAGGGGTGTCATTGGGGTACCAACCCCCCTTTGGGTTCACTGGATGTCGCAGTGCAGTAAGCTGGATGCCACAAAATGTTTATTTGGTAAGCGGGTGCCAGTATGTCCATGATGAAACCTAACTTTCATAATATAGTTATTAATACAGGGTGACCAAAAAATATAAAGATATATAGCCCTTTGCTTATAAACTCGCATGGTCATGCGTTCTATATGAAACTCTGATTTACTAGCTGTGTACATTGATAACAAACAGGAGTTCTTAAATCGGATGCCATGACAAATGAAGTGGTAGGCCGGATGCCTAGACGTGGTGAGTCAAGATAGAGGGTGTCTACCCTCTATCATTTGGAACACCTGCAACTCATTCTTTCACTTGACCATGAATACGGGAGGTACGACCATTACAATGAGAAGTGGCGCGTCTCAACTGGACCTGAAACACTAAAAGATTCACTCCTTATAGGAAGTAGCTTATCTCAACTGGAGACAAGACATTAGAGACCAACTCATCTGAAAAGGAATTGGCGCGACGCAACTGGAGATAAAACATTAGAGACCAACTCGTCTGAAACGAAAGTGGCGCGGCTCAACTGGAGATAAAACCTTAGAGAACAACTCATCTGAAAAGAAAGTGGCACGGCTCAAATGGAGCTACAACGTTAGTGACCAACTCATCTGAAAAGAAAGTGGCGTGGTTCAACTGGAGATAAAACGTCAGGGACCAACTCATCTGAAAAGAAAGTGGCGCGGCTCAACTGGAGACAAGACATTAGAGACCAACTCATCTGAAAAGGAAGTGGCGCGACGCAACTGGAGATAAAACATTAGAGACCAACTCGTCTGAAACGAAAGTGGCGTGGCTCAACTGGAGATAAAACCTTAGAGAACAACTCATCTGAAAAGAAAGTGGCACGGCTCAAATGGAGATAAAACGTTAGTGACCAACTCATCTGAAAAGAAAGTGGCACAGCTCAACTGGAGATAAAACCTTAGAGAACAACTCATCTGAAAAGAAAGTGGCACGGCTCAAATGGAGATAAAACGTTAGTGACCAACTCATCTGAAAAGAAAGTGGCACAGCTCAAATGGAGCTACAACGTTAGTGACCAACTCATCTGAAAAGAAAGTGGCGTGGTTCAACTGGAGATAAAACCTTAGAGAACAACTCATCTGAAAAGAAAGTGGCACGGCTCAAATGGAGATAAAACGTTAGTGACCAACTCATCTGAAAAGAAAGTGGCACAGCTCAAATGGAGCTACAACGTTAGTGACCAACTCATCTGAAAAGAAAGTGGCGTGGTTCAACTGGAGATAAAACGTCAGGGACCAACTCATCTGAAAAGAAAGTGGCGCGGCTCAACTGGAGACAAGACATTAGAGACCAACTCATCTGAAAAGGAAGTGGCGCGACGCAACTGGAGATAAAACATTAGAGACCAACTCGTCTGAAACGAAAGTGGCGTGGCTCAACTGGAGATAAAACCTTAGAGAACAACTCATCTGAAAAGAAAGTGGCACGGCTCAAATGGAGATAAAACGTTAGTGACCAACTCATCTGAAAAGAAAGTGGCACAGCTCAAATGGAGCTACAACGTTAGTGACCAACTCATCTGAAAAGAAAGTGGCGTGGTTCAACTGGAGATAAAACCTTAGAGAACAACTCATCTGAAAAGAAAGTGGCACGGCTCAAATGGAGATAAAACGTTAGTGACCAACTCATCTGAAAAGAAAGTGGCACAGCTCAAATGGAGCTACAACGTTAGTGACCAACTCATCTGAAAAGAAAGTGGCGTGGTTCAACTGGAGATAAAACGTCAGGGACCAGCTCATCTGAAAAGAAAGTGGCGTGGCTCAACTGGAGCTAAAAGACCAACTTTTCAGAGTAGGAAGTGGCGCGTCTCAACTGACGCTTAAAGACTAATTATGAAAGTTGGCTGGACTCAATATGAGCTAAAACAATATACACGAAATCGATCATTATAATAGGAAGTGGTGCTTCTCAGCTGTAGCTAAAACAAATAGGAGCCATCGAGATCTGAAACATTAAAAGACTAACTCCTTATAGAAGTGGCGCGTCTCAACGGGATCTGAAACAATAGGAGTCTCAACTGGAGCAAAAACATAACACAGCAACCTATTATAACAGGAAGTGGCGCGTCTCAAATCTATCTGAAACACTAAAAGACTAAATCATCATTAAAGGATGATGCACATTTCAATATACATGCAGTCTTGATTTTCTTTACGCAATGATCCTTTGATAGTGAATAACAGATCGTTATCAATTTCTACAAACTTTAATTGCCGGAACGGCTACGCACAACAGAGGCCCATAACTCTATTTTTTGCACTTACTTAAGTAATGGTCAAACAGAGACAGTGTATCGCTTGATTTTATCCTGAAGCTTAGAGCTTTTCAAAAACTATCAATATAAGTGCAAAAGAAATCAGACTCCCAGACGACCTCAGCTGACACTACAACTGCCTTTCTACGGTAACTGGGGTATCATTGGGTGTGGACAGCACCCGCAACTCATTCTTACACTTCACCATGAATGCGGAAGGTTATACTTTCCCCACTACTCGGAACATTCGGACCAGCAAAATACACCCCTATATCTACTGACCACATTCTTCACAGAGAAAGTCCAGCATAACATGGCTTTCTCAGAATGGAGCCCACGTGACCACGGACAGTTGCAATGTGTAACCCATGTCCAGGCACCTTGGTCGTCTGGGTATAACCTACAATTGTAGAAGGACATGTTGACATTCAGTCAAAGTCACCGTTACTATATAAACTATATGGAGTTAAAGTAGCGCCGAGTTTAAACCATAATATTGAAATAATCATTCTGTCAGGAAAAATATTCTGCTTTGTCTAAGTGATGCGTCTCAGACTGGATATGAATCATAAATAAACAACTCATTACAGTAGGAGGCGGCGCATCTCAACTGGAGCTAAAACATGAGAGAACATCATTAGTAAGAGATGTCACAACTGGAGCTGAAACATTAGAAACCAACTCATTATATGAGATGGCGCGTCACAACTGGAGCTGAAACACTGGAGACCAACTCATTATACCAGGAAGTGGTTCGTCTCAACTGGAGCTAAAACGTTAAAGACTAACTTATATGAACAGAAAGTAGCGCTTTTCAACTGGAGCTAAAAGACCAACTCATTATGAAAGCTAAAACATTCCAAAAATAATTGATTATAATAGAAAATGGCGCACCTCAGTGTGAGCTAAAAGACCAATTCATTATAAAAGGAAGTACCGCGTTTCAACTGGAGCTATAACATTAGGGACCAACTCATTATATAAGAAAGCGGCGCGACTCAATTGCAGCTAAAACATTGTACACCAAATAGATCATTATAACAGGAAGTGGCGCGTCTCAGCTGGAGCTGAAACAAAGGGAGCCATTGATTATGGGACGCGGTGCGTCACAACGAGATCAGAAACATTAAAAAACTAAATCCTTATTGATTTGGCGCGCCTCAACGGGGTCTGAAACATAAAAAGACTAACTCCTTATTGAAGTGGCGCGTCACAACAGGATCTGAAACATAAAAAAGACCAACTCCTTATTGAAGTGGCGCCTCTCAACAGGAGCTTAAACGTTACACACCAACTGATTATACCAGAAAGTGGCGCGCCACAATGGGATCTGAAACATTAAAAGACTAACTCCTTATAGAAAAGGCGCGCCTCAATGGGATCTGAAACATTAAAAGACTAGTTCCTTATAGGGGTGGCGCGCCTCGACGGGGTCTGAAACCTTAAAAGACTAACTCCTTATAGAAGTAGCGCGCCTCAATGGGATCTGAAACATTTAAAGACCAACTCCTTACAGAAGTGGCGCGCCTCAACGGGGTCTGAAACATAAAAATACTAACTCCTTATTGAAGTGGCGCGCCTCAACGGGGTCTGAAACATAAAAATACTAACTCCTTATTGAAGTGGCGCGTCACAACAGGATCTGAAACATAAAAAAGACCAACTCCTTATTGAAGTGGCGCCTCTCAACAGGAGCTTAAACGTTACACACCAACTGATTATACCAGAAAGTGGCGCGCCACAATGGGATCTGAAACATTAAAAGACTAACTCCTTATAGAAAAGGCGCGCCTCAATGGGATCTGAAACATTAAAAGACTAGTTCCTTATAGGGGTGGCGCGCCTCGACGGGGTCTGAAACCTTAAAAGACTAACTCCTTATAGAAGTTGCGCGCCTCAATGGGATCTGAAACATTTAAAGACCAACTCCTTACAGAAGTGGCGCGCCTCAACGGGGTCTGAAACATAAAAATACTAACTCCTTATTGAAGTGGCGCGTCTCAACGGGGTCTGAAACATAAAAAGACGTGTTCCTTATGGAGGCTGCGCGTCTCAACGGGATCTGAAACATTAAAAGACTAACTCCTTATAGAAGTGGCGCGTCTCAACTGGAGCAAAACCATAAAACAGCAACCCTATATAACAGGGTCTGAAACATTGAAAGACCAAGTCATAAAAATAGGATTTTGCACGTCTGAAAGGGGTCTGAAACATTAAAAGACTAAATCATCATTATAGGAGGTGGCACATTTCAATATAGAGTTATGATGTTTTGTTTGTGCCTTTGGAAGTGAATAACAGATCGATATAAAAATCTACAAGTCTTAATTGCCAGAACAGAGGCCCAAAACTCGAAATCTTTGCTCTGACTTTTGTGCTTATATTTAGTAAATGGTCAAATAGAGACAGTGTATCGCTTGATTTTATCCTGAAGCTTAGAGCTTTTTAAAAACTATCAATATAAGTGCAAAAGAGATCAGACTCCCAGACGACCTCAGCTGACACTACAACTGCCTTTCTACGGTAACTGGGGTATCATTGGGTGTGGACAGCACCCGCAACTCATTCTTACACTTCACCATGAATGCGGAAGGTTATACTTTCCCCACTACTCGGAACATTCGGACCAGCAAAATACACCCCTATATCTACTGACCACATTCTTCACAGAGAAAGTCCAGCATAACATGGCTTTCTCAGAATGGAGCCCACGTGACCACGGACAGTTGCAATGTGTAACCCATGTCCAGGCACCTTGGTCGTCTGGGTATAACCTACAATTGTAGAAGGACATGTTGACATTCAGTCAAAGTCACCGTTACTATATAAACTATATGGAGTTAAAGTAGCGCCGAGTTTAAACCATAATATTGAAATAATCATTCTGTCAGGAAAAATATTCTGCTTTGTCTAAGTGATGCGTCTCAGACTGGATATGAATCATAAATAAACAACTCATTACAGTAGGAGGCGGCGCATCTCAACTGGAGCTAAAACATGAGAGAACATCATTAGTAAGAGATGTCACATCTTGATGAGCTGAAACATTAGAAACCAACTCATTATATGAGATGGCGCGTCACAACTGGAGCTGAAACACTGGAGACCAACTCATTATACCAGGAAGTGGTTCGTCTCAACTGGAGCTAAAACGTTAGAGACTAACTTATATGAATAGAAAGTAGCGCTTTTCAACTGGAGCTAAAAGACCAACTCATTATGAAAGCTAAAACATTCCAAAAATAATTGATTATAATAGAAAATGGCGCACCTCAGTGTGAGCTAAAAGACCAATACATTATAAAAGGAAGTACCGCGTTTCAACTGGAGCTATAACATTAGGGACCAACTCATTATATAAGAAAGCGGCGCGACTCAATTGCAGCTAAAACATTATACACCAAATAGATCATTATAACAGGAAGTGGCGCGTCTCAGCTGGAGCTGAAACAAAGGGAGCCATTGATTATGGGACGCGGCGCGTCACAACGAGAGAGAGAGAAACATTAAAAAACTAACTCCTTATTGACTTGGCGCGACTCAATGGGATCTGAAACATGAAAAGACTAACTCCTTATTGAAGTGGCGCGCCTCAACGGGGTCTGAAACATAAAAAGACTAACTCGTTATTGAAGTGGCGCGTCACAACAGGATCTGAAACATAAAGAAGACCAACTCCTTATTGAAGTGGCGCCTCTCAACAGGAGCTTAAACGTTACACACCAACTGATTATACCAGAAAGTGGCGCGCCACAATGGGATCTGAAACATTAAAAGACTAACTCCTTATAGAAGTGGCGCGCCTCAATGGGATCTGAAACATTAAAAGACTAGTTCCTTCTAGGGGTGGCGCGCCTCGACGGGGTCTGAAACCTTAAAAGACTAACTCCTTACAGAAGTGGCGCGCCTCAACGGGGTCTGAAACATAAAAATACTAACTCCTTATTGAAGTAGCGTGCCTCAATGGGATCTGAAACATTTAAAGACCAACTCCTTACAGAAGAGGCGCGCCTCAACGGGGTCTGAAACATAAAAAGACGTGTTCCTTATGGAGGCTGCGCGTCTCAACGGGATCTGAAACATTAAAAGACTAACTCCTTACAGAAGTGGCGCGCCTCAACGGGGTCTGAAACATAAAAAAAACTAACTCCTTATTGAAGTAGCGCGCCTCAATGGGATCTGAAACATTTAAAGACCAATTCCTTATAGAAGTGGCGCGTCTCAACTGGAGCAAAACCATAAAACAGCAACCCTATATAACAGGGTCTGAAACATTGAAAGACCAAGTCATAAAAATAGGATTTTGCACGTCTGAAAGGGATCTGAAACATTAAAAGACTAAATCATCATTATAGGAGGTGGCACATTTCAATATAGAGTTATGATGTTTTGTTTGTGCCTTTGGAAGTGAATAACAGATCGATATAAAAATCTACAAGTTTTAATTGCCAGAACAGAGGCCCAAAACTCGAAATCTTTGCTCTGACAATTGTGCTAAGTAAATGGTCAAACAGAGACAGTGTATCGCTTGATTTTATCCTGAAGCTTAGAGCTTTTTAAAAACTATCAATATAAGTGCAAAAGAGATCAGACTCCCAGACGACCTCAGCTGACACTACAACTGCCTTTCTACGGTAACTGGGGTATCATTGGGTGTGGACAGCACCCGCAACTCATTCTTACACTTCACCATGAATGCGGAAGGTTATACTTTCCCCACTACTCGGAACATTCGGACCAGCAAAATACACCCCTATATCTACTGACCACATTCTTCACAGAGAAAGTCCAGCATAACATGGCTTTCTCAGAATGGAGCCCACGTGACCACGGACAGTTGCAATGTGTAACCCATGTCCAGGCACCTTGGTCGTCTGGGTATAACCTACAATTGTAGAAGGACATGTTGACATTCAGTCAAAGTCACCGTTACTATATAAACTATATGGAGTTAAAGTAGCGCCGAGTTTAAACCATAATATTGAAAAAATCATTCTGTCAGGAAAAAGATTCTGCTTTGTCTAAGTGATGCGTCTCAGACTGGATATGAATCATAAAAAAACAACTCATTACAGTAGGAGGTGGCGCATCTCAACTGGAGCTAAAACATGAGAGAACATCATTAGTAAGAGATGTCACATCTTGATGAGCTGAAACATTAGAAACCAACTCATTATATGAGATGGCGCGTCACAACTGGAGCTGAAACACTGGAGACCAACTCATTATACCAGGAAGTGGTTCGTCTCAACTGGAGCTAAAACGTTAGAGACTAACTTATATGAATAGAAAGTAGCGCTTTTCAACTGGAGCTAAAAGACCAACTCATTATGAAAGCTAAAACATTCCAAAAATAATTGATTATAATAGAAAATGGCGCACCTCAGTGTGAGCTAAAAGACCAATACATTATAAAAGGAAGTACCGCGTTTCAACTGGAGCTATAACATTAGGGACCAACTCATTATATAAGAAAGCGGCGCGACTCAATTGCAGCTAAAACATTATACACCAAATAGATCATTATAACAGGAAGTGGCGCGTCTCAGCTGGAGCTGAAACAAAGGGAGCCATTGATTATGGGACGCGGCGCGTCACAACGAGAGAGAGAAACATTAAAAAACTAACTCCTTATTGACTTGGCGCGACTCAATGGGATCTGAAACATGAAAAGACTAACTCCTTATTGAAGTGGCGTGCCTCAACGGGGTCTGAAACATAAAAAGACTAACTCGTTATTGAAGTGGCGCGTCACAACAGGATCTGAAACATAAAAAAGACCAACTCCTTATTGAAGTGGCGCCTCTCAACAGGAGCTTAAACGTTACACACCAACTGATTATACCAGAAAGTGGCGCGCCACAATGGGATCTGAAACATTAAAAGACTAACTCCTTATAGAAGTGGCGCGCCTCAATGGGATCTGAAACATTAAAAGACTAGTTCCTTATAGGGGTGGCGCGCCTCGATGGGGTCTGAAACCTTAAAAGACTAACTCCTTACAGAAGTGGCGCGCCTCAACGGGGTCTGAAACATAAAAATACTAACTCCTTATTGAAGTAGCGCGCCTCAATGGGATCTGAAACATTTAAAGACCAACTCCTTACAGAAGAGGCGCGCCTCAACGGGGTCTGAAACATAAAAAGACGTGTTCCTTATGGAGGCTGCGCGTCTCAACGGGATCTGAAACATTAAAAGACTAACTCCTTACAGAAGTGGCGCGCCTCAACGGGGTCTGAAACATAAAAAAAACTAACTCCTTATTGAAGTAGCGCGCCTCAATGGGATCTGAAACATTTAAAGACCAATTCCTTATAGAAGTGGCGCGTCTCAACTGGAGCAAAACCATAAAACAGCAACCCTATATAACAGGGTCTGAAACATTGAAAGACCAAGTCATAAAAATAGGATTTTGCACGTCTGAAAGGGATCTGAAACATTAAAAGACTAAATCATCATTATAGGAGGTGGCACATTTCAATATAGAGTTATGATGTTTTGTTTGTGCCTTTGGAAGTGAATAACAGATCGATATAAAAATCTACAAGTTTTAATTGCCAGAACAGAGGCCCAAAACTCGAAATCTTTGCTCTGACAATTGTGCTAAGTAAATGGTCAAACAGAGACAGTGTATCGCTTGATTTTATCCTGAAGCTTAGAGCTTTTTAAAAACTATCAATATAAGTGCAAAAGAGATCAGACTCCCAGACGACCTCAGCTGACACTACAACTGCCTTTCTACGGTAACTGGGGTATCATTGGGTGTGGACAGCACCCGCAACTCATTCTTACACTTCACCATGAATGCGGAAGGTTATACTTTCCCCACTACTCGGAACATTCGGACCAGCAAAATACACCCCTATATCTACTGACCACATTCTTCACAGAGAAAGTCCAGCATAACATGGCTTTCTCAGAATGGAGCCCACGTGACCACGGACAGTTGCAATGTGTAACCCATGTCCAGGCACCTTGGTCGTCTGGGTATAACCTACAATTGTAGAAGGACATGTTGACATTCAGTCAAAGTCACCGTTACTATATAAACTATATGGAGTTAAAGTAGCGCCGAGTTTAAACCATAATATTGAAAAAATGATTCTGTCAGGAAAAATATTCTGCTTTGTCTAAGTGATGCGACTCAGACTGGATATGAATCATAAATAAACAACTCATTACAGTAGGAGGTGGCGCATCTCAACTGGAGCTAAAACATGAGAGAACATCATTAGTAAGAGATGTCACAACTGGAGCTGAACTCTTCTTCGTCTTAGTGATGCGTCTCAAACTGGAGCTCAAACATTAAACGACCAACACATAATAATAACAATATTTGACGCTTCTCAACTGGATCTAAAACATTGGAGAGCATCACATTAAACTAGGAGGTGGCGCATCTCAACTGGAGCTAAAATATTGAAACCAACGCATTGCGACTGGAGATATCTAAACTGGAGCTAAAACATAAGAGAACATCATATAATATATATAGAGACAAACTCATGAAATGAAGTAAAGCGTCACAACTGTAGCTGAAACATTAAAGACCAACTTATATGAATAGAAAGTGGCGCTTCTCAACTGGAATTAAAGGGCCAACTCATTATGAAAGCTTAAATATTAAAACAGAATTGATTACAATAGAAAATGGTGCAACTCAACGTCACCTAAAAGACCAATTCATTATAAAAGGAAGTACCGTATTTCATCTGGAGCTAAAACAGTAGAGACTAACTCATCTTAAAAGAAAGTGGCGCGAATCAATTGGAGCTAAAATAGAGAGAGATTTATTATTAACGTGTCGCGCGTATTTAACATATAGTATGTATAATATGCACAAATTCATGGTGATGCATAAAATAGTGCCACGGTATTATGTATATGCAACCGTACAATCACTGTATAAAGAAAAACATGATTAATAGTTTCGTGTTAAGATGTTATAATGTTCATACAGACGTATGTCCTAAAAGAATTTTTTTTTCTAATACATGAATAGCAGTGTTCTTGATAAATTGTTTACTAAACTATCATTCTGTATAATGTATATAAACTTTTCACACTCGTTAAGATTGTTAAACTTAGGTATCATGTTATTTGCATGTGATAAAAGTTCATCTCTTAAGTCAGAATGAAAAGGATATCAAATAGAAAAAGAAACGTGCTTCTCATCGTCAACAGTGCGAACATTACGTATAATATAACGGTTTGAGCAAATGATATCAATGACATTTAAAAGGGTTGGTGGTCTACTTATAACGGCCGGATTCTACTGCAATTGCGAGGGACCCATATCTGAACATGGCTACAACCGGCGCTGGTCTTTAACAAAACAAATTATCGAAAACAAATTTGACCCAGAAATAACTTGAAAAAAGTCATTAGGCTTCAGAGTATTGAAAAAGAAATTGTCTGCCACAAGAATTTTAAAAGTTAATTTAAGCTCAAAGTTTTAAATTGTCCTAAAATGGCTGCTTTTGCGTCTGCAGCTGAAAGAAAATCCTGTCTCCATACATGTGTCGCTGTTGAGAGTCACGTGACGCGCGGGGCTGCACATGAGCAGATCAAACACAGACGTTACTTGAAACACCATTTCAAGCAGAATTATTTTGCCAATTATGCCTACTCATTCGTTTCAATATACCCAATACATTGGGTCCAAGGGAATTAAACTATAGGAAGAAAAAGTTCAATACTCAATATGAATTGTAACAATACTCAGCTTAAGAGGTTAACTTGAGCCCTGGTGTGTGTATGACTTTAAGAAGGCAGTTAGGTGAGTGAGTGAGTGAGTGAGTGAGTGAGTGAGTGAGCGAGTGAGCGAGAGAATGAGTTCAACGCCGCGTGGAATAGTATTCCAGTCATATCACGAAGTGTCAGCTTAATGTGGGAGGGAAGCCCGGAGCGGTGCAGTATCATACTTTTATCACTTTGGAGAAACCTACGAGGGCGGGTATGGTGCTCACCAAAAACATACAATTTTATAGCTCAGTGGAGAGAGGGGGCGTCCAAAGACAAAACTGAAAAGCATATTAGTTAGTCTCAACATAAATATATAAACTCTTATTGAATCTTAATTCGTTTTCTAAAATCGTTATATGTATGTCGAGGTCGGCCAATGGGTGTAAGGGTTTAGCAAAGTCTCACAATGTGAACATTTGTTGATAAAAATATAATGCCGAAGGAAAAACGTGACACCTAACCTATTCAGACACTGGTACTAAATTTGCGGCTGCTTACAGCGGACCAAACGATTACACTCGTCGAAGTAAGACTGATGAATCGGCGGAGCTAAACTCGTTTTTATTGCAATTGATACTAAGTTTTATTGACAGTAAACCAACATTTTGCAGGCTTCACAAAGAAAACCGCATGTATTGATGTTATTACACCTGTCATAGCTGAGCTGGTCATTATGGAGTTTCAGTGTATGGTCAAAACGGTCATTTATAACACCTACAGGAAAGAATTACACCTATGTCGTTGGTGTTTTCAACTTAGCCAAGTACACAATAATAATCATATATCAGCCGCATTACGACGGTTTGGTTTGTTTGTTGTTTAACGCCGCACTCAGCACTATTCCAGCTATATGACGGCGGTCTGCAAATAATCGAGTCTAGACCTGACAATCCAGTGATTGACATTATGAGGATCGATCAATGTAATGGGGATACGATGACAGGCATCAACCAAGTCAACGAGCCTGACCACCCGATCCCGTTTGTCGCTTCTAACGACAAGCATAGTCGCCTTTTACGGCAAGCACTGGTTGCTGAAGACCAATTTAACCCGGATGTTCACGGGTCGTTTCACACATTTACCCACTTGGGGTACGGGCCCCTGTTTTTCGTCAAAGGAGCGAACGTTTTAATAACATGGTTGCTCCATACAACACCAGTCAGAAAACAGTTTCTTCATAACGGCTTCTTCAACACAGTTATGCAATATTAATAAACCATTTCTAAAATCCCCCACCCCACCCCCCACCCCACCCCACCCCACCCCCGTACGAACGAGTCGTTTATCATTTATCAGTTTCTTTAAGGTACATATAAGGTCAATATATTGAAAATCCTATTTTCGGATACAGCGTATTTCGCATTTTGCGTCATCAGTGATAGCATAACAAATACGGAACTTGGATGTCAGTTGGAATAATAGTGGCTGTAACTCTCTTGTATATCCCATAAGATAAAAATAACAACATTTTTCCCAAGGTGTACACAGGCCCGTGCGAGTAGTACTACACACACGCATTGGCCAACATCTGTATACATACAGAGTATTTGCTGCGAGACAGAATTTAGAATTAATAGGTTTTATGTACATACTTATTTGGTAATATGCTTTAAATGTATTGACGACATGGGACAATGCCCCTACCCCCCAACCGCCCCTCCACTTACACACACAAACATAGACACACACACACACACACGGAGACACATACAAACACACACAACGACTGAAAAACTCTCAAACGGGCCTGGTATTCATGGCATGTGCTGTTTTGTATCGAATATAACATCACATCATCTGTGATTCGTTACAGCCACAGCGATTATACTTTTACATAACTATAAGTTCACCAACAGATTGTTTAATTACATATTGCTGCACTTACCTTGTCGTTTTGTTCAACGTCCTCTCCAGAGTGAAAACACGGCAGGGCAGGAAAGTCTTCATAATGCAAATGACACACCAAAGTTTAAAAAACAGCGTTCACCGAAGCGCGTGAATACTATAAACATGAGAAATTGCCCATTGTAATCTCTATTTTAAATGAATTCTAAACAGCTTGTTGAAATTAATTTAACATGCACCAGGACATTTGATTTAGTAAGCGTCGTCTGCTTCGATCCATGAAATCGCGTGCAACGGAAGTGTTTCCCGATTGGCTAAAGTCGTAACCATGACATCACGTGACTATTCTGGTGAACACCTGCGTGAAATATACAACACTTCTGACTTGATTTGACATTTGTTTATATAAATCCTAACCAACAAAGCCATTGGCGGTGGTGTTTGTCCAGCGAGGTTAGATTTAAAGCGTTGACTCGTCACACAAATTCACCACAATGGTACACCATGTAGAGCCGATTTTGACGCCCTTCTCCGTAATATTGCTTGGATTTTGTTAGTTCCAAATTTCGCGCATGCTTTTTCAATAATAAATGGTAATTTTTAGCGGTATTCATCATAACAGAATGGAGATAATATACAGGCCTGAGTCATTGTGATGAATATGAATAAAAAAATATTTAAGAATTTTGAACAATATGTATAAAGAACTACACGAGCAAAAAAGATATTAACTGAGGGTCAAAAGAAAGAATACCGAGTTCGCATTTTTATCCAATGGAAAATTTAAACAACTGTGGTTATATTTGATAATGTCTATTTAACCATCACTCATCCTGCAACATTTTGTGCAATGTAATCTGTGGCTGGGTAATTTGTGTAAAAATATATTGGTTCAATGCAGACTGCGGTAGGAAACAAAACAACCCATCCACAGTTGTGTATTATGGGAAAAAAATTTTTAATTTTTAAAAGTTCTTAATCAAACTTTATTTTACAAAATAAAACTATGTTAGGGTATTTTGTGAGTGCTAACAAAACGCCAGAATATGTTTTTGGGTATGATATCGCTAACATAAGATATTTTTAGTTGAAAATCAAAGATATACAAAAATCCACTGAATATCAATATTCCAGCTATATGACGGCGGTCTGTGAATAATCGAGTCTGGATCAGACAATCCGGTGATTGTTATCATGAGCATCCATCCTCGCAATTGGGACCTGCGTCAGCCAAGTCAGCGCGCTTAAGCACTCGATCACGTATGTCGCCTCTTACCACAAGCATAGTCGCCATTTACGGGGAGTATGGGTTCCTGAAGACCTATTCTACCCCGGATCTTCACGGGTCAAAAGTACTTTGCAGATAGATTGTTAGGTGATATTGGCCTTCCGTTGAGACTTGCTTGCTCGCTTGCTTACTTGCTTGATCGACTGATCGATGGATTGATTGATTGTTGTTGTTTAACGCCACACTCGGCAATATTCGAGGGGTATGACGGCGGCCTGTGCATAATTGAGTCTGGACCAGACAATCCAGTGATCGATGCTGAGATCACGCCGTCGAATTACGCTGACACGCAATGAACCAAGCTTTTAAGTATTCGAGTCTGACAACCTACTCAATTAGTCGACCACCATTGGCTACTGGGGACCTATTCTAACCCGGAAACCCACGGGGCGTTGAGAGTGGTAGGATGAAAGGGGATGAAACAGCTTCAGGTGTATGGTGGTTATGGGGTAGCAATGCTACATGCAAAAAATGTTTGGGTGTTTTGGTGAATAGATATGTGTATATATGTAAACTGTTGACGTCATTTATATGTTTGTTGCCGGAGTGAAAGTCTTCACAAGACGTTTTTCCAAAGGGTTCACACACACGCAACATGTGTGCATGGTGAATATGTTTACGTAAGGGTGTATAGATAACAGGGTTTGTTTGGTGACTGATTGTTGATACAAATCACAAATTCAACATGGCGGTCATTACGACCATGTTTAAATCAGATAGGACTTCTCTTTGAGTTAGAGACGGGATATTTTTCTCTGAATGCTTCAAAACATACAAGTTCCTACTTTGAAAAGGATAACTAAACACTATACACGTCAAATGTTATATAAGACATCCACTGTGAGTGAGTGAGTTGGGTTTAACGCCGCTTTTAACATTATTCCAGTTATATCACGGCGTGTCAGGGAGGAAAGCCCGAAGAGATGCAGGCCTCAGACGTTTACCACTTCGGTGAAACCCACGAGCACGGGTATGGTGCTGACAAACCTAGAAACATAATCGGGGCGAACCGGGATTCGAACCCACAATCATAGGTTTCTGGCGTGCCCAAGGGACGCAACTGTGCACAGCGAATCGCGGCGCCTTAGACGACTGGACCACCCGTGCCCCCAGGACATCCACTGAACAATTTACTACTGAGTTCAAACTTTTTGAAACATTCTTTTCTTAGGTTTTCGGGGGGGGGGGGGGGGGGGGATATTAGAACATGTTAAGGTCCTCGGATTCATCAGTACACCAAGGAAGGCAGGTCCACAAGCGCCTTATATAGGTCCTCTACAAGATCCGACAACGACGGGGGTCCCGGGTGGCTCAGTCGTCTAAGGCGCCGCAATTCGCTGTGCAGAGTTGCGTCCCTTGGGCACGCCAGAAACCTATGATAGTGGGTTCAAATCTCGGTTTGCCCCGATTATGTTTCTTGGTTTGTCAGCACCATACCCGTGCTCGTGGGTTCCATCAAAGTGGTAAACGTCTGAGTTCTATATTTCTGGTGTGCCAAAGGGACGCTACTCTGCACATCGAATTGTGGCGTCTTAGACGACGGGGCCACCCTCCCTCCTCATTAAAAAAGAAGAACATGTGCATACAATAAACAGCAGCATAGGGGAACAGTTTATAGTTTATTAGCTATGAAGGTGTTACAAGATGTTCTGGAAAACTTGTCAAAAATCCACGAGGTGGTGATATTTGTCTCCCGTATATCTCCAGGGCTCGTATTTCTGTATACCTACTCTAATTGACATGCGAGCCCGAGAGATATAAGGGATGTTATATGTGTAAATAACATAGAAACTTTCTCTTAAAAATAGCCATCTTGACCACTTCTGGACACTTGGTATATGTAATAAATAAAGTAAATCTTTTTTTAAAAAAGCAAGAGACAAAAATCTAATTATTCTCTAATTAATAGTAATTAAAAATGTTATGCCACTTCTTAATGGGGATATACAGTAATAATTCAAAGTTCATATAGTGCATATTATACAATCTTAGGATATTTGTGTTATGCTATCTGTCAGTGTTCATAAAAGTAAGATTTTTGTTGTTTGCAAGTTTACACATTACAAAGAATATGTCTTCTGATATTCAGGAATAAAATACATAGAAGGATACATTCATGACAGTGTAAGATAGAGGGGATGATTTTCTACAATGTATATATGTGGGAGGGAATATACGAGTTCAGCAATTAAAGTAATTTTGAATATTACTGAATTTTTCAATAAAGAACGAACAAAGAATAAGATACTTCTCATGTCGGAGTTTTAAGGTTACAATTATGAATTATGAATATTCCTATGCGTTCATGAATGAACTTATACCGAGTGCGTAATGTAAATAAAACGTATTTTACTTTCAAAATATTCTAAGGGGGGCGGGGGGGGGGGGGGGGTCCTACCCTGCTGTGTTGTACGTCTTACAAGACATAGTGTTCTAGAAACAGAATGAACTCGTGTTCCGCGAGAGATTATACCTACTGTTAATTGACTGATCGGAAGCGGTGATCCTTATATGGACATGGGGTAAAGGGACTGCACTCTCATCAAGACCCTGACTGGGCTGTTTTTGTATACAAACGCCGTAAAGTTGAAGTAACTCGGGTGCGTTTACTGAGTAGTTATCAAACAGATAAAATCTAACCACAGTAGTATTTAAGAAATGTGTTTTAGCAGGATTAAAGTAAAAAAATTATAGTTATTCTAGACAATCATAAACATCCGCGATTGAGTCTCGTTCACATGTTCACTTGCCGGTTATATCGTCACTCCGTGATCAGCTGATCATTGCATTATGCAGGTAATTGATGTAATTGTGGTAGAGAAAGTTGTGTGTTTAGCATTTTCCATGTTTTTATTCAGTTTTACAGCCATTCTCGTTCACGAGTGGGGACAGTGCCTTTGAGAATCACTTGCTGTCAAAGGCGACTATGCTTGTGGTAAGAGGCGACAAACGGGATCGGGTTGTCAGGCTCGCTGACCTGGTTGATGCATGTCATCGTATCCCAATTGCGTGGATCGATGCTCATGATGTCAATCACTGGATTGTCTGGTCCAGACTAAATTATTTACAGACCGCAACGTGTTCAGCTAGTAGGCCAGCGAAAGCTGGAGTTGACTCAAATCATCCAATTGTGATAATTCCTAAACTTCATAATGATACAGTAAACAAATTATGATTTAAATTCATTGATATTCTTTAAATAATCATGTATAATTATCATTCTTCAGACAGACTGTTCAGACAAAAAGCCACAATAAAACAGTGTTGCATATGTTGTTTAATTTTATTAATTTAGGCTTATATATACTTTTTATTTAAAAATATATCTGGCTTTGCTGGTTGTAGCTGACAATATATCCAGTCTCTGTACAAAATCCAGGCCCACCCACCACCCTGGAATATCAAATGGACGGTACTCATATTTCATGTATGGTGCAATTTACACACATATACAATTTATTGTACATTGAAGTATGATGTTAATAATGGTACCATGTTTTATTTTGTGATAGTAAGAGATATAGATGACAGAAGTGTCAATGTTTTATCTTTCAGATATGTAGTGTCGAAGCAAGTCAGTGCCCAGAAGAGCCTCAGTACATCGTGGTGTACAGTCGCTGTCCAGTGTACACCAGAATCATAGGACATAGGACACACTACATGCGTATTGGGAATCTGGCGTCATCATCCAAGACAATTAAGCTACTTCATAGTTTACATAGTTAATCTCATGCCTATTGAACCTGTGCTGAGAGTAAGGTAATTTAGGTTAATTAAACGAAATTGTAACATAAATACTCCCTAAACTGTGAATCTCCTATCCCTACTCAGTACTTTAATCTAATTAGAACTGATCCATTACACCTGTAGGTATATTCCCTCTTTGCCTAAATAAACATGTCTAACAATTGCGACGTCTAACTAATGGGACGTCTAACTAATGGGACATCTAACTAATGGGATATAACCGAATGAGGTAACCAAATAATATTTTGATACTAAATAAACACAGTGTAAATATTGTACACAAGGAATTTCTGTATTAAACTATTTTGTATATCTGTTATATTCTATATTGTAATATGATTGTCTTTTGATGTAAGTGTAGTGTGGATGACATATATAAAAGTATAATGTGGATGACATATAAAAGTATAGATCTGCTACAATTAGTACTTTGTAAACTGATGACATTTGTATTCAGGCACCCAGTGAGGCCAAAAGTAAGCATGACATGCCTGACAAAGCTGATGACTATTACCACCTATTACTCAGTCAGTGTACATGTTATTTTGACAAATTAAAAACAATTATTTTTTTCAGGTCCCTAAATGATCATATGGAAGAAAATAGAAGCGACAAAACCCTTTACAAATTAATAATAAATCTCTGTAATAAAGCAGAGTTGATTGTACAATTCTGACTATATCATGCACAGGTGTTAATGAATCACTAACAAATAGTGATGATACCAGGTGTTCGCGAAAAGATGAGCGTATCCTGCCGCACTGGTGGCAGAAGAATTTCCTGGTGTTGAGTTCCACTTTTATTGTGTGCAAATTATGTTTATTTTCATGCAAAGCTACAATTCATAAAATATGTGTGTATCTTGTGAGGTACAGTGCTTCAGATACCAAGAAAATTGTACTTTTGAAATAGTCAACCAATGCTCTAACAATCTTCCACTGAGCAATTTAGCCAGTGCTTGTGCTATTTTCTTTTCGGTAGCTTTTCGCCTGGCCTTTGTCGTTGCCAACACCTCCCTCCCTCATCCAGCACCAGCCATCCTGTATTACAGAAACTTGTGAAAAGAATCCGCAAAAGCTGATTGTTGTCAGAGACCATCAGACAAGATTTCAATGAAAAAGATTTATTTTAGTGAGCATAGAGAAAAACAGTACATACATCAGATGGTAATCATTCATGAATTACATGGACAACACAAGATGGAATAACTTTCCTCTGATTCTTCAACTATTTCTGCAAATCCCAAAAGTGAACCTCTTGTTGACAAGGTGTAGATAGATTCTGAAATGAAAAAGTGGCATTTATTAGTCTCACAAAACAAAACATTTAAAAATATCATACTATTTAAATATGTATTTATGGCATTCAATCCAGGGGGATTCATTTTTAAGAAGCAATGAGCATAATTTCTCTTAAATATAACGTGTTAATAATTCAATAATAACCAAAACATTTTATAGTTTCCTATCATGTTAACACAGTGTGTTTATTACTATTGCTTTGAATACTAATTGAAATATTGTGGATATGTTTCAATATCACTGATTCACCTTTCAAGTTACATATGTTTACATAACTGTCTCGCAAAAAACATTAATGGTATTGGATATGTATTTTACTTGTCACATTTGTTTCTTTTGCATGAAAGATCTTCAAACACATAATATAAAAAAAGTCAATAATAAATACAAATCCTTGCTCACAGTCCAAAACTATTTATAAAATATTAATTGCATATTTCATAATTCTGAATTTGAAGATGTTACTTTCAACTGGAAAAACAATTTAGTCTGCAACCGTTCTAGATGATTGCTGGGTGGTCGGGTAGCCTAGTGGTGAAAGTGTTCGCTCGTCACGCCGAAGACCCGGGTTTGATTCCCAAAAAGGGTACAATGTGTGAAGCCCATTTCTTGTGTCTCTGCCATGATATTGCTGGAATATTGCTAAAACCATACTCACTCACTCTAGGTCATTGCTTAAGGGAACAGCATCAAAGAATTATATGATTTACCCATTCCTTGATTGTGGGGATCTAAGGTTTTCCGCATTCCTTGATTGTGGGGATCTAAGGTTTTCCTCATGCCTTGATTGTAGGGTTCTAAGGTTTCCTTTAGCACATCAACATGTGTTTACACTTTTCTGAAGTATTTGATTCCTGGAAACTTCATTACATTCATTAAACAAAGATTTGGTTTGGTTTGGTTTGTTGTTTTATGCCGCACTCAGCAATATTCCAGCTATATGACGGCGGTCTGTAAATAATGGAGTCTGGACCAGACAATCCAGTGATTTACATCATGAACATCAATCCACGCAATTGGGATCGATGACATGCATCAACCAAGTCAGCGAGCCTGACCACCCGATCCCGTTAGTCGCCTTTTACGACAAGCATAGTCGCCTTTTACAGCAAGCATGGGTTGCTGAAGACCTATTCTATCCCGGATCTTAACGGGTCCATTAAGCAAAGAATTTATTCAAAGATTTCAGGGAATATTTTCATATCAAATTTGAGCTCTGATTCATCACCTAGTGGTCCAGTGGTGTAAACAAACTCATTGTATTAGGCCTGCGTACTGTATTGGCTGGGGGAGACCTGATGGAGGCCAATGTGAGTGGTGATGCAGCCGTAGCAGTCACAGTGAGTGAGTGAGTATGGTTTTACGCCGCTTTTAGCAATATTCCAGCAATATCACGGCAGGGGACACCAGAAATTGGCTTCACACATTGTACCCATGTCGGGAATCGAACCAGGTCGTCGGCGTGACGAGCGAACCCTTTAACCAATGGGGTACCCGACCACCCCTAGCAGTCACAGGTTCATGTAACAAGCTTGTTGCTGATGGGAGCGACATCCAGACAGCACAACTCCTCTGCCCTGGACTAGATACCACGCAGTAACAAGAAGTGCACCTGTAACATCAGGATAGTAATATATTACTTATATATATTATATACCTGGTAACTTAATTTACATGAATGATCCTAATTACCACATTGGTTTAATTATTTCTAAGTACATATATAACAGAATTAAGAAGCATATTAAGAATGTTTAGTGACAACACAAAATTAAACAATAGCATATACTGTATTTTGTTATGTAAATTGAATTTTTACCACATTATATAAGGTATATTAACATTTTGAACACACTGATAACAGGGTATCTGTACAGCATCCATGATGTACATGTATGAAAGAAACAAACTATCAAAAACATCGAGCTAGTTGTTATTATGGTTATGGGGTACATCTACAATTCTACATGTGATTGTTTTCAGTCACTTACGACAGTTTTAGGGGGTGGTTGTTACATATTTTTGGCTCCAAAATTCAGGTCAGGAGATCAGAATTTAAATATGATAATTGTACAAATATTTTTTATTAATTTTCAACAAGTTTTAATTATAGTATTTGAAATAATTACAGTAAATGAACTTTTTGTAAACATTTTACATATTTCTGGTCTACTCATTAAACAACCCACTGTTTTTAATGATTAATCATATTTTTAACATAAAATATATTTTTTTAACCTCGTAAACATTTTTGTAAAACACAGTCCTAAAGCTGGATTATAAATAGTTTAATTATCTAAGACTTAAATATAGGCTTAACTGATTTCAACACTACACACTTCAATGGAGTGATATCTACCGTTTCTCGCCCGAGAAATCGGTGACGTTTTGCTGCGGTGCCGTTTTAGCCTGCACCAGGTTTTGTCCGGCGGGTGCTGGTGTGAAATGCGACATCTAGTTACTAATCGCCAAAATATGGTGTGTGTTTTTTTTTTCGGATGGCAAAACAATCAAAGAGAATCTCTTTTTCTCAGCACGTTTCCATTTGTAAACCGACTTGAGAAACGTACTGGGACGTACCCCATTTTCGTGTTACTCAAAGCATTTGTGCTCTCGTAATCAGCTGGCAATGCATGTGTAATCTTGGTGTGACAACGTATTTGTTTCTTGACATTGCCAGGAAGCCTTGATGTGTAGCCTAAAGGTGGTGGTCATAGTTATACCTAATATATGATCTATATAGCAAGCTTAGATTGACGACATTGCCGATACCGGCGATAGGGTCGCAACAGGTAGGGCAGGGTGAATGAGGCTGGCTGACGAAGCATGCGGGTTACCAGGCGTGACAAATATCTCTTAGAATATTACGTTTTGAACGAAAAATTAAAAACGTACACAATACAATGGACTAATTCTGAAAATGTAATAATGAGCATATAGATCTAGGTACACACATATCAAAGTGTTATTCTTACCAGGGTGTCTCTCGTGATTGTGGCGATGTAAGGTCGGGGTCTGTTGACACAACAGGCTATGCATGCGGGTCGAGTTGCACCCGACTCGCCTAAAAAAATCTGAACCGACTCGCCTAAAAAATATATATCATATTTTGGTATGCGTTTGGCAAATATAACTTAGGTTAGGCCTAATGATCACAATTACTAGTATATTCATACACAAGTAGGCCCCCTATGGAAATAATAAAACAAAGAAAACGTATCATCCATAGAATTTGTCTTCTGTCATATTTACATCCTAAAAACATACATTAAAAGATCACTTAAGTCTCTACATACCTCATGGGTTCGTTATATCCATCAAATAATAAATCCATAATTCATATCCTGAAGATAACACAACGTACGCTGCAGTTGCACCACCACATGTTCACTAAACTGGCATTTGTATTTTTTCCCGGAGTTTCGAAGAATTCTCGCCTTGATTGGTCAACGCAGATATAATGCTAAAGTGACAACTATTTGTTATCACAGTACAGTAATCCCGTGATGAACTCTGTTGAGTCTTCTCTTGTTTCCAATTCATGTTCATCGTTTCCATATCGCGAAACTGGCTCGTGTTGGTTCACAAGCACGTTGGTTTTACGATTTCTTGAAGGGTCAAGGGACCTTCGATCCTCGGAATCAGACCATCTATCGGATGTCATGTCGTCTCACCATAAACAGTTTACTGCTACTTGATATGTTTTGCGTTGAGACGATACACAGGAACCCAGTCAAATTGGCATTATCTAAGGGGGATAACCCAGGCCTGTTTAACTCGGAAAATGAAGGCCTCATAACAGCTTGACATTTTCACACTTGCGTTTTGTTTTAAATAAGAAAGAAAGTGATTTTTGCGTGAAAACTTGTGCTAAGCATAGTGGAGTTATGACCCCTTTTCTTTGTACGTGTTTAACCTCTCTGTCGTCTTTTGACGTCATAAAGGAAAATCAGTTTTCGTCATTTATGGCAGGCTTTTCTTTGTCTTGAATTTATAACGTTATACATAAGCATATAAATCCATTTGATATACATATATGTCGTTCAGATATTATGAAGTATTTTGTTCGCTCACAGTTTCCGTAAAGCCGCTAAATAAATAAAAATGGTCGCACAGTACTTTTATCGGTGTACGATCAAAGGTGGCGAAATTTGCTGTTTTTCAACGCAGATCCAGTGCCGCGTGAGCGCAATTCTCGAACTATCTCCACTCTTCAGATCTTAGGAAAATGTGCGTCAGAAAAAATCGGCATCCAGAGGGTTAAGACCAGCATAGGTTGCTATGGATCGCTTCTAATCTCCATGACATTACGTAACATTTTATGTGTACAAATTACTGTACACTGGTTTTACGAATGAGATACTTGAATAAAAATAATTACAAAACAGTTTTGAAGGCCATTGGCCAGGATTCCTAATTTTGGGAGAAATTAACTTTATCATGAACCACATCATCCATAGTGCCGTAACTCCTTTAAAATTCTCAAACTAAAAAAAATAAAATTTTGGTATTAACAGTACAAACATTTCAGGCAAAGAATGTTATTTCTAATTCTACCTTGAATTCTGATTGGTCAATCAGAGGTTATCAAATCACAATAAACCCCTTCTGATTAAAACAGCCGATTTGACGGCCGCATCACCGCGGAAGCTAATATTCATAGAATTATATTAATTTGTTTTAGTCGTTGTCTGTAGGCATATTTAAATAATTAGGGCTTCGTGCCTGCAAGGCAGAAGTCCTATTGAAATTGCTGGGAGTATTATTATTCATTATTCCGCCGTTTTTTGTACCAGAGTTACAAAAACTACTAGTGGCCAGAATCGCTCCAAAATCAACAGCAACATGGACACCAATGTGAAGCGGATACCAGCAAAAACCCAAGGCCATAGGCCCAATGGCTAAGGGCAGATAACTCATCAAAGTTTCAACTTCAGCAGCAATAATCTTCGACACTAATTGTCCAATTACTTCCGGATTTGTCATGCGGCAGCGCAATCAGATGCCCATCATTTGGTACTGCAGGACCATGGTAGCTACAACGCACCGTTTGAGCCATATTGAATTGAAGCTTTTCGACATGCATTTTAGCATCTAAGCAATGCGACAGGCCCCTGAGATCCTGACAAACTCAGAACACTAATCCGTTTGACTCTAGCGTCAAGGACAACGAAAGGACAACGTGTTAAAGAGGGAACTCTTTGGCCCCTGTCATAAACTTGACTTATAGCAGAATTCTAAACACTTGTAACTCCGAAACAACTGGTGCGATTTCGCCCAGATTTCGTGTGTGTTTGTAGACTTGGTTTGTCCATACTCATGCCTAATTGTAGCCTTTGAAGGCTGCGAAGAGAAAAATGAAACAGAATTCATCTATAACAACATATTTTAACCTATTGTACCTCACCAGATCATCCAATAACTGTCAGACTAGGCACTTTTTAGTATTTAAATATACAGTTCGATATTGAAATGCATTCACAAAATCCCAAGTTCTACATACACCACACTGTGATCTGACTGTGAAAATGTCATTTTGTGGGGAAAACAATGAGATTTTACGACACTTCAAACTTGATCAATTCAAACACTGAAAGAAGCGTATCTCTCTTCTCTATACGCAACAGGTGGTGAGGTGAAATGGGGTTTAACGTCGCGTCCAAGATTATTGCACTTATATAGCGACGTGCATGCACGTGTATGTGTGTGTGTGGCTGCTTGTACTAGTCTGGACTGGTGCCGATTTATAGTGCTAGCACACTGAGATACCATGCCGCAGTTTAACATGAATACCCCACTCAGACACAGTATATGATGACTCCGAGCCGACCAGTCCTTGTTTTAGCCCCTTAATGCCTAGCGCCAGACAGGATAACAACAAGTACCATCTTTTAACGTCTTTTGGTATGACACGGCTGGGGATCGAACCCCGGACCTTCCGCTCTCCGGGCGGACGCTCTACCATTAGACCACGGTCTCTATACGCAACAGCATTGCTGATCGTGCTGATTTCGGTCGATTGCAGGATTTGCAAAGCATGTGCACCGCCAACTCGTTGTCAACAGATATTTTCCAAACCTTTTCATGTTTTTAATCAAGGTGCTCGCGTGATTAGATGCACTTCGCGATGTTAGACCCGTTTTATCACAATATAGATCTTGATTATCGATCAGATCGTCTTGACTGGGCGCCGCCATTTTGCTTGAAACAAATGCAAATGATGGAATCTGATTGGTCAACGGGAGAGGCTTAGAAGGGACATAACTTGTAATAACCACTGGTGGCGCTATCATCGAGCCAAGGATTTCCAGTTGAGTTCGGCAAGGGTGGAAACTGGACTTTCAAAGTCAGTTAACTCTCTTGCCTCGGGAAGATGACTTGAGTAGAGATTGAGTGAGTGAGTGAGTATGGTTTTACGCCCTTATAGCAACATTCCCGCAATATCACGGCGGGGGACACCAGAAATGGGCTTCACACATGACTTAGGTAGAGAAGCCTGTTATGAACACACAAGGGTAGTGATGACAATCATCGGTGAAGTCAGTGACATAAACAAAGGATGAAGCCAGTAATATAAACAACGGGATTATGGCTGATTGTGGTCTTTGATGAGTTGATGGTACGCCGGGGGTATGTAATAGCTTTGGTCACGGTTGATTGACGACTGGAGTCTTTTGATGTTGATGGCTTTTTGTAGTTTCCTGATCTTGAAGTCTTTGAGGTTGGTGGTGAGGACTGTGACTCTCTCCCACTGAATGCTGTGGCTTGGGTTGTCATGGATGTGGTCTGATAGAGCTGATTTAGAGTCATCTCTGGAGACTGAGCTTTGATGTTCTTTAATTCGGGTTTTGAGGGGCCTAGATGTTTCTCCTATGTAAGCTTGTCCACAATTGTATGGGATGTGATATACTGCTCCTGATGGTACTAGCTTGTGGCTGGATGGTGGTTTCCCTGTGGCTTTAATTTATGTTCTGAATGGTATGACTTCTCTTGAAAAGTACATCAATGTTGGCCTGTTTCTTTAAGAGTCTCTGGATTTGTGGCTAACTGTTCCAAAGTTTGGGAGGCTGATAACAAAGGGTGCAGACAGTTGACGTGGGGATTTCTGAGATTTCTTGGTGATGTTCTGTTGTACTAGTTGCTCAGGATAGAGGTTATACTGTGTAAATACTTGTTTGAGGTGGCTTAGTTCAGTAGTTGCTTCGTGGAACAGATGTTGTGAGCTCGTCTTGCAAGGTTTGAAACAATTCCTTTCTTGACTTGAGGTGGATGGTTGGAGGGATAGTGTATGTATTGATCTGTGTGGGTAGGTGTCTGATAAACAGTGTTCAGGGGTTTGTCGCTTTTATCTTTCTGTACGAGTACATCAAGGAAGGGGAGCTGTCGATTGGTTTCTTCCTCCTTCGTGAATAGCATTCGTGCGTTTCGGGAATTCAGGAGGTCCAATAGAGTTCTGGGATCATTGTTGGGATGTAGGATGACAAAGGTGTCATTAACTTTGCGGAACCAGCAGAGGGGAGTTATTGGGGATGTTGCCAGGGCTTTTTCTTCAAGGTGTGTCATAAATATCTCGGTGATCAAGGGTGATAGTGGGGATGGTTCGTGAGAAACAGGGCGTTTTGTTAGAATGGAGAAACGACTGGTCATTGTTCGTGAGAAACAGGGCGTTCTGTTAGAACGGAGAAACGGCTGGTCATTGTTCGTGAGAAACAGTGCGTTCTGTTAGTAATCCACCGCACCGTATATAAGCTACAAATTCTTTCCATGCTCATAGGAAATCTCCATTTTACTATTCCGGCTAAATAACGGGCATGTGTTTATGAATCACTGTCATATAGTGGTGATGCAAAATGTTCGCGAAAAGGTGAACTTATACTGCCCCATTGGTATCCGTCACAAACACACGCAAAGGCAAATCAATTTTTCGCCTGAACAAAAATTGGAAAATATGGTACAAGTCAAAAGGAATTGAATCGGATTTTTTTCTCTGATGCGCCAAAGTTGGAGATGTCCCCCACATGTCTACCATAAAACTATTTGAAAGCCTCACTAAGGCCCCTGGTCAGTCAATGATTAAGCAAGAATCGCACTGGAGTGTTGGCATATTGCTCGTCATAACCTGTATGCGCCTATTGGAAAGTTGAAGCCATCCCTCTTGTCACACAGTCTAGTGGATAGGCTCTTGTCACTTTGTCCTCATGAATTCGATTGTACTTCAGTGTAATGGGATAGTCTACACAACCATGGAAAACTCTTACACAGACTTACTAATAGTTCTCAGTAGCACTGATATTTCGTTGTCATCTTTTGACCCAAAAGCATAAATATGTACAGCTGACCAGCTCCAGTAGCAATGAGATAAGTGATGTCATTTGATTGTGACGCCATGGTGACCGATGACGTCGCAATGATCTGAAAACCATTGCGAAGTAATTTCATTATAATATCGACATGTATCTCTTAATCGCACCCAAGCCATTTCTCCCGTGGAACCCAGATTTGGATGATAAATGTATGTTCCCCTCGAACTATACCGATAAAGGTAAAAATATTGCATTAATGTATTTATTAAAATGAAACCAAGATGCATTAGGGTTTTCGCTGAAAGATGTTTTTTCGGTGCAATAGCAATTCGTGTATGATAGCTCGAGTCCAAAAGCATGTTAATGATCCTTTTTGTGTCGATGTGATGAGGTAGTATGTTTAGTGGAGGACATTTAAACTCCAAAGAATAACACTGAATAGAAATGTTTAATTGACATATATACACCTTATCCATGTCGCTAAGGTGGGTCAACACTTAGCAGCTCTTTGGCGTCGTCAAGGTGGGTGAGACCTGTCAATCGAAGACGTAATCTTGAAAAACAAATTTACTGAGCCGGGTTTCTATTTGTATTTTTATATGAACGTTATCAAAAACAGTTGACCCAACATGGGGTAAAACTAATATAGTGATGGTAAGATCCGAGCAACCCTGTGACCAATACAATGGAGCATTTATCAACAGTTTGTTTATTATACTTACATATAAACCGTGAATATGTTTAAGTTTTGAAACATAGTAGTCCTCCCTGTTGTCCTTGACGGAGTCGTCATTAGCAGGACCTCCAACAATGGCGCCTGAAGCAAAGACAAATGCGTATTTAAGTTTCGGTAAAATATATTTCTTACTAATAATGTCCCGATGAAAAATACAGTTGGGTGGTGAATTGTTGAAAAATACGAGTGTGCTTTCCCTTCGAATTATCCCGATAAAGGTAACACTTTCCAATTATCCTCATAAAAGCAATTAAGGTGCATTAGGTGTTTTCACTTAATCGTGTTTCTACTGTGAAGTGCGTGAGTGAGTTGGGTTTAACGCCGTTTTCAACATTATTCCACTTATATCATGGCGTTTCAGCTTGATGTGGGAGGAAAACACGAAGTGATGTGGGTCTCAGACGAACCAAAAATCATAGGTTTCTAGCGTGTCCAAGGGACGCAACTCTGCACAGCGCATTGCAATGCTTCAGACGACTGGGCCACCCGTGCCCCTCCACAGCGGAATTGGAACACATGTCCAGATATGACTAGCAACAAACGTGGATCTGTGGTGAGCTGATGTCGTATTTGCTGTACCCGAAGATGTAGTTCATCTGCTAAGCTGTCCACTTCCTGTAGTCTGCAGTCTTAATGCCAGCATCAGCAGCCACCAGACATGGCTGAAACAAATTAAATGTAAAGTCACGCGTGTCGAACCCTCCAATATAGAATATGTTTAAGTGAAATTTACATGTCCGCCTGTTTGTAAGACCGGAAGAGATCCTACATTTACACAATCGGTATTGAAGAATGAAATTTTGTATGGTTTCCATTCACACACTGCATCTAAACGTCCTCTGCATCTAAGTGTCCTTTACGAGTGGTGAGGGGGTAATTTTTGACTGTTTTATTGGTACTTGTTCTTGAAGGACTCAAAACAAACCAGGAATGCCAAGTCGCCAGAGCCTCGTCCAGTTCCTGCCTAGGTCCAACATCTCTATGGTTAAGTAACATCAGCAGTATTTTGATTCCTTATTCCAATTGTCGCTGGCCCCATGGGACATTACGAAATAGCCTCGTAGAAGCGATGTCTTGTTTTTAATGGTTGACGATGTAATGAAAGACAAAAACACATTTACTACATTCGTGGACATTTTAAACCAAAAATGTCAGCCTCAAGCTCAGTTCTAGTAATACATTTCTGTACTATTCATCACTTTACCGTTTTCATTTCACAGAAAATGGGACCCGGGACGATCTTGGGTAGAATAGGTCTTCAGTAACCCATGCTTGTTGTGAAAGGCACTATGCTTGACGTAAAAGGCGACAAACGGGATCGGGTGGTCAGGCTCGCGGACTGGGTTGACGCATGTAAACGTATGCCAATTGCGTGGATCGACGCTCATGATATCAATCACTGCATTGTCTGGTCCAGACTCGAATATTAACGGACCTCCGTCATATATGGAATATTGCTGAGTGCGGCGTTAAACAACAAACAAACACACAAACAACAGAAAATGGTATAGCTCCTTGACGCATTGCAATGAGCATAGCGCCCAATACTAAAGTGCGCATAACATCTACACGGCAGTGAGCAGCCAACGGTGCATATTATTACTCTAATACAATCATGTTACTATTTCCTATGAAATATCAATATTACTTCAGCGTGACATGAAGTCACCGACGGTATGCTCTTGGGGACACATATTTTGGAACAAGAGGCTCGGCATTTGTTCCATTATATTTTCTGACAGCTATCTCAAAGCATTTCCTTAGGCAAGAGGGATAACTGATTGTAAAAGTCTACTTTCAACCCTTGAGGTTGAAATTTCTGGGCTCGATCGTAGCGCCACCATTGGCCATTACTAGTTATCTGTAATCAAACTCTGTGTTGTCATACAACGGGTCTTAAGTGCATCAAATCACGTGAGGACATTGATTAAAAACATGAAAGGATGAAAAATATCTGTTGATGCAGTGGTATAGGTATGTGCACGGCAGTTTATGAACCGGATGTCACTGGTGAGTGTGCAATGGATCTTATTCCCACACAATGCTGATACTTGTTCTTGGAACGTGGTTATCATAACATGAAGACATTCAGTATTCATGATTGGTCGGTAGTTTATTCAGTATGAGTGTAGGTCAACCGTACCACAATTAACGATTTTTGTGTCTATTCGCTATTCCATATTTGCAAGACTGTACACTAATATATATGATATAAATGCAAGATAATACCAACCTCAAAACTGTAAATAGCTTGGTCAGAACGTACATGTCCTGTCCAAGAGTCTAGGTTTGAGGCCAATACAGGCCTTGGATTGAAATCCTCCATTCGAGTGGTTGCCTACAGTACCATCCACAGCCGATCCTACAGTCAAGACGGTCGCCACAAGGAACACGAGCGTAATGACCGAGAAGAGTGTAACAACAAGCCTTTTAACATACACTCCAAAACAGCGAAACGCATAATCAGATTCATGGTATGGGAAATAAAGCACATTCACTGTGTATCTGAACACACGATGGAGGACAACATATTGCAAACTGGACAACAGTGGACACCAAACGGAAAATCACCAAGGTCAAGGTAATGAGAACTCAATATCTCGAGTGTTCACCATCAGCGTCACGTACTCCCGGACACCTTCTGCCCATGGACCAAAGTGTGTGGCTCTTGATGAAGCTGTCATACACGACGATTGCTAATCCTATTGGAATTCTATGTGTTCAAATCTGGCTATTTAGAGGGTCACGGGTCAAGATGGACTGTCTGTGGGTGTAGGATTGCATTACAATAGCTCTTGGCCGTTAAAGCATCTTGCACTTTTACCAAGGTTGTTCTACCAACGTGGGAGATGAAGCCCCACATCATTACACTACCACCGCCAAATATGTCGACTTCCTGTATGCAGGTGGCTGCAAAACGTCCTTGGCGACATCGGTACACACTGCCTTCCCATCAGCTCGATACAGCCAAAATCGTGACTGATCCATACATTTCTCCATCGCTAGTTAGCCCAGCGCTTGACACCACTACAGCAGCAGTTGACGATGCTGTTGTGTCAAAATAACACATCTCACAGGCACGATGAACCCAGAACTGTCTCGTCAGATATCCTTCACAGTCCTTTGCCACAATTGAGGCGATATGAAGCGGCAAGAAGCGGTCATGGACAGCTGTTGGTTGAAACATGGGGTCTGCCTGGTTGGTGGTACCATCCTGCTGGTACCGATGTCACGATATGGCTGAAATATCGCCGATGTGACGTTAAATTGTAACTCACTCACTGGTACCGATGCCTACATCTAGAGATGGTGCTCTGGGACACCTTGCATACCCTGGCTACAACCTATTCTTCTGCTTCCAATCGTCCCACGACATTGTTCTCTTGTGCTCAGGTTAGTCGCTTGATGCCACATTTGTTGCCACAGCTGTTGCTTCAGATGTTTTATTGGCAACCGAGAAACCCACTGCAAAATGTGCATCGACCCGTGCTTTCCACGTGGTGTTGCGTTCTGTATTGTTACGGTCGGTTATGTATCCTGTCAGTGTTGTGTTTTGATAAGTCAAGCAATGACTTAATCAATAATAATCAAAATGCTTCTAACGTTGCTGATGTTCTTGATATTTATATATTCCAATTGCATCGGACATCATTCTTTCTCACTGATGCGTCAAATTTGGAAATTTCCTTCATGTCTATCATAAAACGTTTTCGAAGCTTTACCGAGGCCTTGAATGCTGAATCCTTGATCAAACAACGTTTGAGCAATAGACTTTGATATCATCGTAGAAACAGCATACTCGATTGTTCCTCACATGTTGTGAAATGTAGACACCAAATGCTGGAGCGGCAGGAATATTGCTCGACATAAAGGGAAAGTTGACTGTTGGAAAGTTGAATTCGTCCCTCTTGTCATGTAGTCTTGAAAAGTTTTTTTTGTCAGTAAATCTTTGTGCATAGATCTAAATAAGAAATCTCTTTTATTTCTATTTCAGTGGGTACATCAGTGAACGGGAATTGGCAATTTGACCGTTATTTAACGACATCAGATCATCGATATACCTGTCGAAGTTAATTTGGCAAAATTCCCTTCTTTTTTTTTGCCAATCCAAACAGAACTTCTGATTCATATGCATAATGAAACAAATGAGTAAGAAGGGTGACAAATTGACCCCCTGGAGATAGAAATCAATATCACCACGTTTAATAAGGACATTAATTTTTTCATGAAACGAGCCGTATGAAGAAGTGATGAACAAAGTTGAAAAATCAAATGTTTTGACAGAATTCAACTTGGTACTTTCTGATCTGAGATTGCAGTTTTTGAGAATCCCCATTTTATTGTTTCCCTTTTGGCTTACCTCTCCCATACCCATTCAAGTACGGTTGAAGCTCACACCTTAATGCCTTATCTACAATAATACACAGATGTTACCCAGGTGGCCCACTCCTGGAACATGTGTGGGATAGAACGCATGTGCCAAGTATGAAATATCTGTCTAACAATAGAAGCTGTGGGGGGAGTCTAGTGGTTAAAGCGTTCACTGGTCAAGATCCGGGTACGATTCCCCACATGGGTAAAATGTGTGAAGACCATTTCTAGAGTCCCCCGCCGTGATATTGGTGGAATATTGTTGAAAGCAGCTTAAAACTATACCCATTCACTCCCGGTAATAAAACATGCCATAAAATCGCTCCTCACACTCTTTACACACATGTATTTGCCAGTTGGGGTTTTGCAATATTTAAAGACAATAAAAGAAAAATGGTATCAAAAATTGAATTTTATTGACAATTGAGTAACTTGGGTAAAATTCTCTATCCCTATTCCCGTGATTAAGACCTGCAAAAAAGGAAAAATTAGATTATTGTCCAGCGTAATATGAAGGAACAAGGGAGATTATGCTATATATAGATCATGCAGCTTCGCGAGTGCCAATCAATATTTGCACCACCAGTCCTAGTAGCATGAACTTAGCGACCAATCTGCGTCACGTACATGTACCAATATTTGCACCATCTCTCCTACTAGCTCCAGCTTAGCAATCAATCTGAATGACGCATCAATATTTGCACCATGAGTCCTAGTAACTGAAGCTTAGCAACCAATCTGAATGACGCATCAATATTTGCACAATCAGTCCTAGTAGCTCCAGCTTAGCAATCAATCTGAATGACGCATCAATATTTGCACAATCAGTCCTTGTAGCTCAAGCTAAGCAACCAATCTGAACGACGCATCAATATTTGCACCATGAGTCCTTGTAGCTCAAGCTCAGCAATCAATCGGAATGACGCATCAGTATTTGCACCATCAGTCCCAGTAGCAACCTCAACATACGTTTTAGCATAATCAACTTCATTAATAATATGACACTCGATTAATATCAATTACCTCCCTTGACCGGATACCACTTTCGTAATTTAGAGTAACTTACACTGATTTGTCACAGCATGGTTTTTTTCAATCAGTAGAATTGCAATACAATAGTATTCATTTACCCGTGGCATTTTGGTGTACCAACATCGGGCAGTTCCTTTTTGGCGACAAGATGAGTAAGACCTAGGACAGAAGGTTTCTCTTAGTTCTCGAGTGCACCAGCATCAATCATCAGTTTACAATTATTAGCTATGCATTAAATGAACCTCCAGTATTTACCAAGAAAGCGTTTCAGTAGCTGGGATATTTAACAACAAATTGCATCCACTATGCGTGAAAATAAAGTAACCACACGTACCAGCAAGAGCAGACTGGAAGCCGGAGTTATAGTCGCAGGCCACCTCGTTGTGGGTGTAGTCCTCCCTGTTGTCCTTGTAGGAGTCGTCTTTCTCGGGACCTCCAACAATGGCGCCGACAAGGAGCTGGGGACTCGGGCCGGAGGAGTGGAGGTTAGCCTCGGTACAGGGAGCTGGACGGTCGGGGCAGGAGCTGTGGTGTGAACAAACATGTATAGGCAGAGATTATTATACGAGCATGTGTGTCATACTGATTTTAAGAAAAGATGGTCAGAATTCTTGCAATTCCAGAGCGAGAGTGAGGGTAATACATGAATTCTTACACTAGTGTCTTAAAATCAGTATGTCACACATGCGAGTGTAATACTTCTTTCTTACCCATCATTTGGTAATCCTTTTGAGCTCCCTTTTGAAAAGTGCACTGATCGCGACCGACGTCTCAGAAAACCACAATTGTCGAATGACGTCAACATTCAGCCATGACGTCATTCGACTATTGTGGTTTCATTACTAACTGACGTCACAATAACATTCGAATTACGTCAACAATACCGTTCGGGTGACATTAACAAAACACTGGTGCGCGTTAAGGGATATTTGCACGAGTGCACATACATTTTTTTATGAGCTTGGTTATATTCTAACCCAGTGGGTAATAAAACATTTAACAGAACGAAGACATAGCTGCTAAGTTTTGGTCAGGAAATGGTTCCAGAGAATAGTTCATAATACTATGACTGCGCTGTATTTCCTTACACCGGAATTATATGTTCGGAGTATATGAGTACAGGAGACCAATAATGTGTTTCAAAATTGTTGGGAGTGGTGAAACCAACATCTGTCTTCAGATTTCCAATTCCAATACATTGACCTCAATGTCACATGTTAAACCCCTTATCTTTTGAGGTAGGTTAGTATGTTGTTTAACGCTGGACACAGCAATATTCCAGCTATATGACGCTGGTCTGTAAATAATCGAGTCTGAACTAGACAACCCGGTGTTTGATATCATGAGCATCGATCCACGCAATTGGGATCGATGACATGCATCAACCAAGTCAGCGAGCCTTACCACCCGATCCCGTTAGTCGCCTCGTACGACAAGCATAGTCCCCTTTGACGGCAAGCATGGGTTGCTGAAGAGCTATTCTACCCCGGTTCTTCACGGGGCCCTTTGAGGTAATAAATGGATGTGTTGTGATTCGAGATGCTAATAAAGGATGATGAATGAAAATATAGTCAAGTTAACACACGCTGATCTGTGATGTGGACTCCTGGGGTACTTTTTGCCGAAGCCAATCTGGTAGCTGATGCCGTAGTTGTTGTCCCCGAGGATGTAGTTCATCTGTTGAGCTGCCCACTTCCTGTAGGTTGCAGTGTCAATACCAGCATCAGCAGCAATCAGGGCGACAAATGCTGCATCAGCTGAGAGTGAAATTACAGGCATAAAGGCAATGAAAAATATATGAATGAATCACTAAAAACGAAATGTTTAGAATTGTGAACTATTTTTCTTTTATTGTATAGATTTTAAATGCTTTCGTGTTCTTCCTGAAATTTTATCCCCTGGTCGATTCTTGCGACCAGATATCTCTAACAGTTGCCTACATATATGGCATTGCCCCACTGGTTTTGCAATGGAATGTAAGGAATTTCTGAATGTATGCATAAACATTGATATGAACCTGCATATCTGTTGGAGCCCCACATGTCTCTCCACGCCAGTCCACATGGAGTGTACGTGATGGAGCCACCAGGGAGCCAGCCCTTAAAGAAGCCCTCCACTTCCGCCTTGTAGGCAGTGTCACGGGTAGCCTCGTATAACAGCACCTGAAACACGAATGAAATAAATAATGATTAAGATAATTATAAGATAATTATTCCCAAATAATTAACTTTTAAATAACAAACCCTATTTATGCTTACTTCTTTTTCATCGACGGTATTCACATATTTATTTCCAACTTTGATATATCCAAACGTCTTTAATAGGTCAGTGATAAGATTGATATTGTCGCAACGCTTTGTTCTTCCCACATTGAGGAGTCGAAATGTTGTAGTCTCGTTCATCATGCTTCCCACAGCTGCCAATGCGTTCACAACTACCTTTTGTGCACCAGTGATCATTTCCCTGCTTTGGACAATGTTATTAAGATACTGCTTATTGATTTAACTACTGAACATGGGCATTTGTCAGTACTTTGAGGATGTTACTGGAAAGATGGCTTCTCTAGACTTTGCCAGCATATATTTCAGAGTCGAGAGTATAGTAAGTCCCATCTTCATCGACAATGGAACTACGGGTCATACCCACCCTTTATGAGAAGATTGGCTTCTTTAAACAACATGATTTATGTATTAATATATGTCGATACAGATTCAATTGAGCGAAAAAGGCAAAAAAGTGATGATCATGATGTGAATGGATCACTGAAAATCAAGGAGGACCCCAGGTGTTCGCGTAAAGAGTAAACATGTAATGCTCCACCGTAAGCTTCCGTCACTCATGCACTTTACATGTCTGTTTGTTTGTGTGTTTTTGTGTTTGTTGCCTCAGTTACCCTTGTTGACAGGCCCAAGTTCCAAATAATGTTATGAATTAGGTGAGGTGAAATTGGGTTTAACGTCGCGTCCAAGATTATTGCACTTATATAGCGACGTGCATGCACGTGTATGTGTGTGTGTGGCTGCTTGTACTAGTCCGGACTGATGCCGATTTATAGTGCTAGCACACTGAGATATCATGCCGCAGTTTAACATGGATACCCCACTCAGACACAGTATACTGACTCCGAGCCGACCAGTCCTTAATTTAGCCCTTTAATGCCGAGCGCCAGACAGGATAACAACAAGTACCATCTTTTAACGTCTTTTGGTATGACGCGGCCGGGGATCGAACCCCGGACCTTCCGCTCTTCGGGCGGACGCTCTACCACTAGACCACGGAGGCGGTCTGTTATGAATTAAGAACACTCTGAAAGCGATGTGGCCATCAACCATACGCATTGATATCCATGAAACTGATATAAATCACTTAAATGCCTTACAAGGAGATATGAAATTGTCATCTATGTTCTCGTTTGTTCTACTTGTTGTTTATATAGAGTCTGTTGTATAACAGTGCTATTATTTTATACACCACGCACCACTTTACCTGCTTTTGTTAGCTACATACATGTATTTTGGTCAGGCATGTTTATACTCAATCCTAGAGATTTTATTTCTAACGTTTATATCGTAAAGGTATCGGGTGAAGATCCGGGTTAGAATAGGTCTTCAGCAACCCATGCATGTTGTAAGAGGCGACTAACGGGAACGGGTGGGCAGGCTCGCAAACAAACAAAAACATAGAGAAGGAATGTTAGTTCATAGTTTCAAAAATATCTTCGAATGTGTGTCATGAATGCGAGAATTCACGTTATTTCACCTGGCAAGCGATCTTCTTGTCGTCCCATCCAAGAGCCCACGCCCAGGCATTCTCGTGGTATCCCTTGGCATCGGCCAGGTAGGACTTGTCCCCTGTAGCTCTGTACAGCCACATAGCGCCCTCACACATCTCGTCTTTGTAACCACTTGATCTGGAGAACCAATTACATCATCATGCTCACGTCAATGGTTTACGGGTAAATACTCAACGTCAACGCGAGAGAACAACCAGTCTCGCTTAGCCATGGAATCAGATTCCATTGGACGTAAGACAGAAAGTGAGGAAACTTATATGAATGGATCATTAAAAAGAGTGATGACACCATGTGTTCCAGAAAAGCGTAAGCATGTCCTGACCCACCTGCCATACTCCTACAGGAAACTAAGAATTATGAGAGAAATATACTGCTGTTCCTTCTCAACTCAGAACATTTCCCATAAATGTTCAGGTTGATCAATTGCACAATTACCCTTTTCCAGCTGTGATGCCCCGTTGAAGGTGTGTGGCAGTGTTATGTGTTTCAAATATTTCCTTTTCGTTGAAGCATAACAGTGTATGTGTTTATTGCTTCTTAACCTTCCATTTTGCCTACAACTGCGAGGTTTCATCTTCTGGTGACTCTTGTTTAAATGGTTAAGTTTGATTAATTCATCTAGATTTTTTTATATGATATATACCCCAGAAAAAGTTAAACACTCCACAGACCAGCGGACCTCTTTAACTATATTCTATTCATCTTCATTTTCTGTAATGTACATTTGAAAATTGCTGTAGCCTTGGACTGTCTACCTAAATATGAAACGTCAATGCCAGAGAATAACCAGTCTCGATTTTCCTACGAAACAGATTCCGTAGGGCGTAAAAGGCTACATACGAGTAGAACTGTCCAGCATCTTGGATACTGGAGGAGTATGTCCCGGGATATTTCTTGCCAAACTCGTAAATCTCCTTGGATGTTGACAGAAGGGTGGCGGCGTATTTGGCATCTGTAATCAAAGGTTCATCAGATGACAGGCGGCACATTCAAGTCTAACCTTTAACATGTACATTAATGCGTCAGATATTAACAGAGTGAAGACTAAGCATGTTATTTGATCTGCCATTGAAGCAAAATGAGTTTCATGAGTGGTGGTGTATTTCAACTTCAACACTTCGTGTTCACCTCTTTCCTTGAACGCCAGATACCCGGCAGCTAGAGAGGCAGCAATCTCCCCAGCAACATCGGACCCAGGTTTGCTTGGTGTGAGTTTATAGGCGGGTCTGGCCATCTTCATGTCCTCAGCGCGGCCCCAGAAGTGGTGGTCATCATTTCCTTCTCCAACCTTGGTGAAATCAGAAACTAGGTTTGAATACAGGGAAGGATACAGAGATTAATGATTTCATATGTTTGGTAAGGGTATTCTTAAGGTATATGCTAAACGTCAGTCCCTATTATCTATCCAAACAGATTCCATTGGGCTTAAAAAGGAAAATAGTTATGAATAATATGAATGTATCACTGAAAATCGGTGATGACATCAGGTGTTTCCGAAAAAGGGTAAGCATGTTCTGTTCTGGAGGCAGCTTCAACCAGTTACACAATTTGCTAGAAAAATAAGTGTTTTTTTCTTGCCCAACGACGACCTGGTGTACAGAAATCACAGTACTCAACATAACATGATCTCCTCCATGTTGATGGCGATATTTGTATCGTTCCGTGATACACAAAACTGATGCCCATAATATGCCAAGTGTACTTGTAAATAGAATGACATAGCTGATTATTCCTGTCAGAAGAGGAACAGTATGTGGGTTTCCCTCTGTCCTAAATGGAGCCTGAACATCCGTCTGGGGTGTATCTGCAGATTCATGTCATATTTCTAAGAGATAAACTGCTCTTAAAGAGACGTTACGCTGAGTAATGACTCACCTGAGCATACAGAGTCTGACTGGATGGGATCCAGCACTTGAGGTAATAGTCCAGTGGCCATTTGATCATGTCAAAGAACATATCTGTCTGTTTCATCGTAGCATAGGCATCCTTCCACTGCAGGTAGCCCCAGAGCAACAGAGTCGAAGTACTGGACATGGGCAAACTGAACTTGACGTGGTCACCAGCTGCAAGGAAGCACCACCATAATGTTTATATCCTCTGTTGCCTTCCATTACCTACCTTCCAACCCTATAAGTAGGCCAGCCACCCGTGGGCATAAACCCGGACATATTGAAGGATATCGAGACAAAACAGAAGTCCATAAATCAATATATGTCACGTGTGTTTTGTAACATGGTGCCACTTCTACTCAATAAATGTATTTTTGTATGTATTTTTGTTTTGTAAAAATCGTTTCCATGTTTTTTAAAGACATAAACCTGTTCGATCACATGTAACTGTTAATTAATGTGAGTTTCCTCTGCTTCTCTCATGAGCTTTTCGTTTGGGCTGTTTGTGTAGGATTTCACTGATGCAAAATACCCTTTTGTTGTGTCATGAGTGGTAAACAGTACTGTTGTGTGACGGATTGACAAAGTATTTAACGTTTGTAGTTATTTGTGCATATTGCAACCACCGCACAGCACAAAGTGAGACTGAATGGACAAAGACTGAATTTAATTATGTTGTTTGTGGTGCAGTTTGCCAGCACTTCTACTCACAAAAGGAAAAAGAATAATGAATATGAAATGATCAGCATGTTCCTCAAGTTCATGACAAATGAATACAAGTTTGGTTAAAGTTAAGGTTTTAATAACCATGCTGACATGAACACAAATACATTCTGCATAATACATATCTTCGCATGGACTTTTCCCCCACTTTGAATATGTAAATAATTCATATTACAGTTTTTATTTACAATTTGACAAACTATAGTACAATGAAGATTAAATACATCGTCACTTGCCAAGTTGCTCAATTGTTAGCAACGGGAACATGTCACAGACAAGTATGGGTTCTAACCGATGGCCATCGAATTCATGAACAAGTTGAGTGAATTCTTACAAAAACAAAACAAAAGTGGGAAAACTTCAAAGTCACACCAATTTCGTCCCGTGACATTAATTTGGCCCTTCATGTGATAATTATAGTTTAATTTTGGTGATTAATTTATCATGTTAATTAGGTCATCATTCACCAGCGCCCTTTACGTTGTAAGAACTGTTTGCGACCAGTAACTATTGCGCGTAGCTTAAAATACTATAGACAAATGCATTTCCCTGATTGTGAATACATCTCACATAATTCTTGACTACAATCATCACTACAATATTAAGAGATTTAGCAGCGTACATTTTATCTTTACGATGGAAATTACAATGAATTTGATAAATTCAGAATACTACATGTTGCACTAAACTTCAGTGATTTATGATTGTGTACCTCCCATGACCATGATGATAAGGATTTTCTCAATATTGTGTCTCAAATGACAAAGATATGATATTTTGTTATTTTAAGTTGGCATTTGTCTCTGTGAATGGCACGCCTCTTTCTTCATATTTCTATAATTTCTTGCAGATTTCTATTTTGCCAAAGATTGATGATGTTAGGAGAAGTTTGGTTTGTTGCCAGAAAATATCGTGATCAAGCTGAACATATTGTTATTTAAGTAAACTCACTACGGGGAGACAACTCTGTCTAAATAACAGATTCTGGATTTTTTATAGAGCCTGTTCTTATTATCTTATCACTGAAAATAGTCAAAACAACCAACACGGTTAATTTGCATGGATTTCTGTTCATTCTGGTAGTATTCATGTGCCATGATAATAATGTTAGCATCATCAAAACGCTTCCACTCACCGTCATACCATCCTCCAGTGAGGTCCTCCCCATTATCTCCCTTGTCTCCCAGGGCGGAGTCTCCTCTCCAGGGGATGGGGTTGTTAGCCGGAAGTTTGCCTGATCTCTGGGCGTCATAGAAGAGTATGGACTTGGCCATAGCTTCTCCGTAGGCGTATCTGGCCGTTCCGCCACCTAATCAATAACATGGAAAAGGTCATTATCACTAAAAACAGAATTATTTGACACAATAGAAACCGTATATCCTCATCTTATCTCATCTTAGCTTTCTCTTTAAAAAAAACCAACATATGACGTCACTCTAATGTTTCAACTGTAGATTATTTGTAACGAATCAACAGTTTACTGACCTACTTAAGTCTAAACACGTGCATTACGAATGACTACAACAAGCAAATGGCGCAAAATCCACTTGCAGTCCAAATGCAGCACGATATTAGTGAGTGAGTGAGTGAGTTGGGTTAAACGCCGCTTTTAACAGTATTCCAGTTATATCACGGCGTGTCAGCTAAATGTGGGAGGAAAGCCCGAAGTGATGCAGGTCTTTACGTTTTATTACTTTGATGCTGTATTTTGATCAGTTAAATATTTGTTATAATTAATGATAGTCCAGTTATTTGTGGGTTATCCTTAACGTATCTGTATGAAGCAAATTGTCGATTGTGCAAGAGCTAACACAAACTCAAATAATCTTTTGTTGGACTCATTTTACATTTTTTTCTGGGCGGTCAGGTAGCCTAGTGGTTAAAGCGTTCGCTCGTCACGCCGAAGACCCGGGTTCGATTCTCGACATGGGTGCATTGTGTGAAGTACATTTCTAATGTTCCTGCCGTGATATTGCAGGAATATTGCTAAAAGCGGCGTAAAATCACACTCACTCACACTCATTTCTTCTATAGCTATATTTTCAAATACCGTTGGCGAATTCCATTTGATAATGTATTTAATGTTATATATTCCTAAGCACTCAACATGAGTGAATCTAACAGCCTTACTGTAACGACATATCCTGAACAAAAACAATGGAGATCATGAATATTTTGGGGAACATATTCTGCAGTAAAGAGAGCACACAATGTCATATAAAGTCCCAAAACAATTTTGTTCAGGGTTGCGTCCCTTGGGAACGCCAGAAACCTATTATTGTGGGTTCGAATCCCGGTTCGCCCCGATTATGTTTCTAGGTTTGTCAGACCATACACGTGCTCGTGGGTTTCACCGAAGTGGTAAACGTCTAAGACCTGCACCACTTCGGGCTTTCCTCCCACATTAGGCTTTCACGCCGTGATATAACTGAAATACTGTTTAAAGCGGCGTTAAACACAACCCACTCACTCACTCAGTATAGATTCACTGACCTGTATGTGGGATTGGTGGAATTGTTGCTATTTGGTGAGGCTTAGTGGGCAGGTTGCCCTGGGTAACAGACCCTGATGACGGCACAACGCCACCACTCATTCCTTCAATATCAAGTGTGGTTTGGGGGGTGATGTCCCCCGTTGTGTGGGCCACGAAGTCAATACAAAGTTGGTCCCCGACATGCTCGTCGGCATTCCAACCCTTGTTGGTCAACACGAACTCCTTGCCCCCATCTGCCTTCTTGGCATCAGCCGTCCATACCTGCCGAGTTAGAAAGAAAATCGTGTTAAATTGACGGTGTGGTAATCTTACAGTTAAAGCGTGCGTGGTCACATCGAAGACCCAGATCCGATTCGTATATGTAGATATATCGTGGAAAACCTGTTCCTGTATAGTATCCAAAGCATTCAAACGAGGCATAACGAACCGTTATGCAATTGTGCGTTATGGAAATGTGTTAAATATCTTTTAAAATATCTTCCATTGGTATTTACTCTAACGCCATTATATTAATTTGAAAAGAACTGAGAAGACGGAATCGATCTATATGCATATACATATATTTTATTGGTAGATAGATAGATAGATAGATAGATAGATGTATATTCTCATATATACTCGTATATATATTTTGAGAGAGAGAGAGAGGCGGTTATATATACTCGTATATCGTACGATTTGTTTAAAACTGTAATAGCTTTTGCAACAATGAATAACTTACGTCAATGCTGTCGACGGCTTGGTCAAAACGTAGATGTGCCGTCCAAGAGTGCAGCTCCTTGGTAATCCCTATACAGGCCTTGGCCTGGAAGCCCCCGTTCCAGTGGTTGTTGAGTTTGACGTCCACTGCCGACCCGACAGCCACGATAGTCGCCACGAGAAACACAATCATCGTGACTGGAAGGGAAACCACTCCACAACATCAACATGTATGGGTGACAATTTGTGCCTATTGCTTTGCTTCCGATCGAAAATCGAAACGCTGAACGTGGGCGAATATTTCAACTGATCTCAACATGTGCACGTCGTGGGAATAGTAATACCATGCACCCACTAAGAATGAGATTGTAATGTGGTTGTTCACCTTCTAGCGCTTCGCAGGCAGCTTGGGTTGTATACTCCCCAGGGACATGAGAATTAATCGTCCACTGCACACTGATCAATTGACGAGGGTAATAATGGTTCGCGATTTGAGAATACACGAGAAATATAGCGCTACACTGTGTACACTGTAAAATAACCCCGTATTTTGATTTGCGGTAAAAGCCCTGGCAGTAAGATGCCTATAGAGTACTGTACATGAAAACGTTGACACCGTACGTACGGTAAGCCCGTATCTGCGACCGGAACGTTTCATGTACTTTTACTGGCAACCATCTGCCCGGATTTTCACCGTAGATACGAGCGATACCATTCTTTCTACAGTACAAATCCAGTAAAAGCGGTGTATAAATAAATATCCCATAATCCTGCGATACATCTGGCAATGACTCACTTTCTCAAAATTGTGAGCGCATTTATTCATAAAAGTTAAAAATAAATCATTCAGAAAAGAAAAACATTATGGATATTTTTGCACCTACCTATATATACTTACAAACCCATACCATGGGACATGATTTAGGAAAAAAGGCAAAGATGTCCTTACCTCCTTATGTTCAGATGAGAAGTGAAACGTGGTCACTGCAAGTCATAGATATATGTTTTCAGCGTATCCCACACCCTGACCTTATGCCTTATAAGCTTATCTACTGGCCCGACCCTTGACTCTTATATGTGCACGTGGTTAGACAAATGAGAGCAAACGTGGTATTGTACCGATATCTCAGATATCCGGGTGTCAAGCTCATTTTTCGCCTATCTGTTGACTTATTATATCCAACATGGATCATATTTTTACACATCATGACAGGGCAAAACATGGACATGAACATCTGCTCACGAAAACAGGTAACGCATGGAGCACAGCCCTGATTAGTGAGCTTGTGAACTGTAAATGAGATTCCCAACCTGATTGCGTATTGCTGAAGGTACACAAACAAGATCAGAATAAGAAGTATATAGTAATAGGGTCACCTATGTATCGCATAAATGATCACCATATGCTAATAAGGAACATTTCACTAATCTCGACATAATGGAATATGAATTGAATAGTAGTGTTATAATGTTAGTAGACTTTAAGGCAATGACCAGAGCGAATCCTGGTTTTGTCGACATTGAGGAAGTTAACCCCAGTGTAGACCTTCCTGATGAACTGCTGGAAGATGGACAGGAGAGACAGATTCTTTCTGAAAAATAATAATCTTTACATTTTAAAAGGCAGATTACATCAGGATAAATACTGTGGTAAAGCCATTCGTAAAGACGTTAGTGTTGTGGATTATGCTATAACACATAATTTCCTATAGACCTTTGATCGTTTAGTCGCAGATATACACTCTGTCCTGACACTTTGCTTTGAAATCACTTGTGAAATAATACCAACCGGCACAAAAGAAGATGACACCCAAGATAATGTGATGAGTAACAAATTAGACAAGAGCCAAAATTCAAACATGTGATACTGAGAGGCTCTGTGATGCAATCACACACTTGCGCATAGATAATGATATAGAAAATCAGCTGATTGATATTATCAGTACTATAAATGATATGTTTAGCTGATCAGCTGCTAATATTGCTCTTTGGGAATATACACAGAGATCTATATACACAGTGATCTATATACACAGAAAGTAAACCATGGTTTGGACGTGAATGCAAGCTAGCCCGTGGGAAATAGTCCAAAGCAAAGACATTATTTAACAAGCTATATGAGTATTTCAAAGACCTATAGATGCTGAATTAAATTAAGGTTATTATAAATATCTGGACAGACCATTTACGGCAGATGAAATTGCTATTGCTGTTAATTAATTAAAAACATAATAAAGCCAGTTGATGCGACAATAGAATCGATGAGCATATCAAAAGTTCAATTGTTTTGCGCCAGGTTACCAGTTGAATATGGTCGCTGGATAGAAATTACCATTCGTTGAAAGAACACGCCCATTCTGTACATGCAATGACATTGCGGTTGAGTAGCTTTGTATCTTAATTTGTGAAAGGTTTGTTACCTTTCGATCACAATCTGATTCTTAGATTCTTATTATACAAGGAATCCTTCAATGTTTAAACAGGTGAAATTGTTTGAATGTAAAGATAAACTTTCCATGAAGAAATTGTCAATTTTCTGAAAAATGTCTATAAATGCTTTTAAGTGACTATTGTACTAGTGCATGTGTATGTACTAAATATGTGGATGTATTGATCTCTGTTACGACGTAAATTGTAATAAAAAGGTAAATTGTAATACTTGCAGTAAATTGTAATAATTTTGACGTAAATTGTAATAACAACGTAAATTGTAATAATATTTGACGTAAATTGTAATACGCAAATTGTAATAAAAATTGACGTAAATTGTAATAATCTCTACTTGCGGTAAAATGTAATAAATTCTTACGTAAATTGTAATAACCTTACTACCGTAGTGTCCAAGACGCCAATTGACTAGAAATGATCTTTGTCAGTTGAGCTTGCGTTTCACATGTACAATTCGTACAGATACAAAGAGTATACGAATTATCATAAATTTCTTGCAATCAATTGCTGAAATATATCTGCTTGTATCCAAATAGAAAGGAATTGAAAATGTGTCACTAAAGTAAATTTTCTCTTTGACCTTGAAACGTACTTGAAGATCATTAAACTCGACTATCGTTATGCTTTCAGGGGATTATTGTCCGTCTCAAATTAGTGATAAAAAAGGAAAAACGTACGTTGGACATACTTTTATCTACGAAGAAGATACGTTTATCTAATGTATTTGCTACATTCTAACACGTATATATACAGGTTTGTGTTTCTATTTTATATTTTATAAATCTTACTTTGTTCATTTGTTACATTTTGTATAACCTTTAATTGCTCATATCAGCATTTTTGTGGGACCTCTCACATAGTAGTGTCACTCATCTTTCACTTGGAACACTTTACATACACACATACATACATACATACATACATACATACATACATACATACATACATACATACATACATACATACATACATACATACCTATGTGTGTATCTGTTTGTATGTATGTGTGTGTGTTTGTGTGTATGTGTGTATGTACATGTATATGTGTGTGTGTGTGTATACTGATTAGGGCATTGTATCGGCGATAAATATAATTTGGTTTCTTAGTTAGTCACTATTCTTTTCATTGAAATGTTAAGAAGGTATGCTATAATTTCAATATTTTATTCCTGTGCTTGATGTTAGCTGGAATTATTTTAATCCTCTTAAAACCCCAGAGAGGATTATCTTCTGAGGTAATTTTTGTCCGTATATAAGTCACAAATTAGTGATAACTTATGAAAAACGTAATTATCTGTTTCGAAAATTATGTACCGCATTATACGTGAGGTACCAAATTTGGTATCACGGTTGCTTGGCGCAATCCACCGACGATTGCCGAGTTTAATGATCTTAGAATACTCTTCGTACAAGGTCAAAGAGAACATTTACGTTAGTGACAAAACCCTTATCATTATAGATTATCCATCCTTTCAATTTTGATAAAAACAGATTTATTTCAGCAATAATTGACTGCAACAAATTTATTATACATTCTGATGCCTTGAAACTGAACAAATCATGCCCGAAGATACCGGATATTATTTGTGTATACTTTGAATTATGATTTCGTACCGTTATCATGATGGATTCTGTTTTTGTTGTTGGGGCAAGGAGTTATTATCCAAGCAAAAGTTGTCAGTAAGTTGTTGTTAGTTCTTCATGACATATGAAAGGAATCCAGACAGTTACATTTATTCATTTATTTCATTAAATATACTTCTTCCTATGAAAGGAAATATTTTATGTTATATTAATGATCCATATGTTAATCATACATTGCTACAAATATTGCATAAGTTAACATGGTTTGCATTTATTTATTATTATTTCTTTATCTGTGAAAAGTTCACAGAGATCGAGAATACACAATATCTAATAGTATATGCAATGTAGGTAAAGAATATCCACGCCCTTCTTTTGATATTAATAAAAACATTGCATATAATGTTATGTATTAAGTATTCTCCTTTCCCATGCATGGGGAATCTATGCTGCATTTGCTGACGAGTGGTTTTTTGTCCTTTGACATCTGTCACTCATTTGTTGTATTTGAATTCTTCGTCAAAATATAATGTATAAATACGATTGAACTGTCTCGTTTGTTTCAAGGAAACGGTCATGTGCTCCTTATCAAATTAAGTAAACCTCCAATGCAAATCGACATAATTTCAGGGTCCGGTTGCACAGAGCTCTCTTCGGTAACTCGTAACTCAATGTTATTGCAATGGACTCCTAGCTAAGCTACTATTGGATGATAAATCAATTAACATATTTGTCGAATAGAATTTGTGTACAGTTGCTAGAGTATCATTCTAACAATACAGACATGACACAAGCGGCACGTAAAATAATTGATAAAGGTAGTCCTTGCGGGTTCACATACCCACATGTACATCGTCCAGGACATTGTCATTATTTGCTTTACATCCTCCGAGCAACGTTAAAAAATTGAAACTTGAATAATAATAAATTGATGTTATGTATATAAACATGTTTAAATCAGCTTGCACACAGACTACTGCAGAATGACATCATGTGTCATCCATTTGCTAGTGTAGTTTAGTTTAAACATTTTTTATTCACAGAACAAAATGAGAATTGTATTGGGGACAAGTTCTTGCAACTTAGTAAACCCCTCTAACATAAAATATGTACAAATATACAGTTGCAAAATAAATAAATTTGCTTCAGTCAGTAAAAGTCAGACTTTCCACATTTACACATCAATGTATTTGTGTAAGTTTGTTACGTTATAATTATTCCATTGTGTATATTACTACCTACTTTACCAATTGAAATATGAGTCCATTAGGTTAAATATGAACAATTATGATAAAAATCGTCAATAGGATATGTTACAATTAAGTAAAAAAAAACACAGAGTATTTCTCAAATAAATAAGAAAACTAAGTTCATTCTAGTAATTAATCCTCTTCTGGACAACCATAGAAATGAAATTCCAATGCGTTTATATATACATATAATTATACAACAATGTACGATAACGACCTCAATCCTTCCCCCACACCCATACTTTAATGACGATTGTATGATAAACCCTGTACCAACCCTGACAAGGATAGGTTCTAGTCATTTAACGCCTTTGACACTAAACTTATAAGGTTATTACAATTTACGTAAAAAGTTATTACATTTTACCGCAAGTAGAGATTATTACAATTTACGTCAATTTTTATTACAATTTGCGTATTACAATTTACGTCAAATTTTATAACAATTTACATTGTTATTACAATTTACGTCAAAATTATGACAATTTGCTGCAAGTATTACAATTTACCTTTTTATTACAATTTTACGTCGTAACAATCTCTGTTAACCCTGAACATGCCATGAGAGCCTTGAGTGAAGTACAGTTCAGATCAGTTCAGTTCCTAGTTCGTGGATGTATAGTCATGTTTAATCACGAGGCCGTGAGATGGCCAGCGTGTTGTTACTATGTATATGTCAATGTCACTGATCATGTAACCACAGTGTCTAAAAACAAGGAGAAGTTATAATAAGAAATATTCCATTTCCACACGTCTCCATGGCATTCCAGACGGATTAAACATTAGAAGTATCTATCTAAAGTCAATACATTACTAAGCATTTTCGGTGACAATATAGTGTTCTTTTTCGATAAAATCCCAAATTAAAACACATGAATTGGCTAGGAAGATTAACTTAAACTTCAGATACATTAAACATCTGACATCGTTCAATAATCTTTATATTGCAAATTCACTTCCACTGATTTACTCACAATAAATGATACCAATCTTATCTGTTCGATATCATAAACATTAGGTATAGGATAAAACACTCAACCGAGGTTTTGATCGAGATTGTAAAACCTGAGGACGCCAGGATCGGGTAAGTAAAACCGAGGGCGAAGTGCGAGGTTTTACTTCCTCGAACCAGGCTACTTCTTTGATGCGGTCGAAGTATTTAATGTTATCTAGTCTTAAAGGGTAGGAACCTGATCATTCCACCCTCAGTAAGACAAATCTAACTACATTGCCACAGCTATTGAAGGACATGATATCTGTGGATCAGTTACTATATGAAGTGAGAGATATGCGGAATGAAAAACTAAAAGCCTTATGCAATATCAGTAATCTCGGAATGATTATCATTATAATTTGATTATGATAAGCATCACAGTTATAGTATTAGGTTATAAAAGGTTCAGACAATGGTTAACCCTTAGAGGGAGAAGTAAAAGAGTTGCAGGGGTGAGGCCCAGTTACGAAATGGCGTCGATGAATTTGTTTGGCACAAACTCGGTAATCTACTTACCACCATCTGTAGCGTGGGTAATGTGGAGTTTGGCGTTATACAACTAATAAACAAACAAGACATAAGAGCACAAAAGGGTGCAGCCCTATATAAAAGCAAAAGTTCCCAAGAATGTTTATACACCTATGAAATGTAGATGCTATCTAGATGCTAGGCCGTCATATTTGCTTCGTTTGTACATATACAGTGCCAACAATTAATAACAACATGTAGAAACGTTCCATATTTTATTTCATTCAAAACAATCAGTTTGCTTAACCATGACACTTTGGTGCAGGAACGGCTGGCAGCTCCTTGATTTGGACAAGATGAGTTAGACCTGAAGTAGAAAGCTTCAATTAGATAAATATGTAATTAACCGTAGTGACTGATACTAATACCCATAACCTATCACAATTATTGTCATATATTACTAGCATAAAACATGAAAAATGAACATATTGAACGTCCAGGCTTACTAATTGTATGCAATGTTTAGCAACCTTTTCGCATTCAAAACATGTAATTCTGGTTGCACATCACACCTCAGACGATATACGTACCAGCGAGAGCAGACTGGAAGCCGGAGTTGTAGTCGCAGGCCACCTCGTTGTGAACGTAGTCCTCCCTGTTGTCCTTGTAGGAGTCGTCTTTACCAGGACCTCCAACAATGGCGCCCACAAGGACGTGGGGGCTGGGACTGGAGGAATGTAGGTTGGCCTCAGTGCAGGGAGCAGGAATGTCACCGCAGGAGCTGGAATGAAGAACACAGTTAATGGAAGACATATGTACTAGATACATGCATACATACATTGTATGTCACATAGTTAGTGCAAAACGATTTAGAACACTATCACCTGTTAGATGATAATATGGGAAGTGACTATTCATGACTGAAGGTTTTGGCTGAATGAAAACCCAAAAAATGCATGTGTATAGCAAACTAATTTTAAGAAACAAATTCTCTAGAGCGACAGCGTGGAGTCTTACATGACTTTTCGTACGAACACGAATATGATAATGTAATCATATTTATTTTTAAAGAAGCTGTAATGAAGAAGTAATATTTTCTTCAGATCCGTGTACACTCATAAACATTGACCTTTGGTCATCTAGCATGACATATTTCCATATTACAACAATGGTGTATTAAGTCAAGGACGGTGTCAGAATATCCATAACGTTAAGTTACAGTAAGTGTGTACTGAATGTAGTGAGTATCTTAAAAACGAATATACAATAATTTTGTTGGCGGGCATATGGACAGTAATTGCTCAAAAATATATTTTCGTACATAACGATTTAAACGTGAAAGACAACTTTACGCAGATCTGTGATGTGGATTCCTTGGGTATTTTGTGCCGAAGCCAATCTGGTAGCTGATGCCGTAGTTGTTGTCCCCGAGGATGTAGTTCATCTGCTCAACTGCCCACTTCCTGTAGATTGCAGTGTCAATACCAGCATCAGCAGCCACCAGAGCGACGAATGCAGAGTTAGCTGCAGAGACAAAAGACACAAGCCCAGTCAAAGGGATACTTTGTAACATAAAATGAACATCAAGTCTATGTTGATGTTCCTTAAATTAAACTTTCTGGTCTACTACAACGTGATGAAAGTACAACTGATTAAATTTGGTTTTTCGAATGTAAGACCTTCACCTTATTTCTGCAAGAAACTTTTGGCATGGATACAACTTGGCAAAATAAGATCTTACTTAACCGAAACTTGTATGTCAATCATGCTCTTTGGGGTCTAGAGCATTTCTTCTAAATAATCATGAATGTGACCACCCACAAATACCTTCAGATTCTTGTTATTCTGGCACAATTGGGAATAAGTATACTCACTAAGTACACTCTCGTGTTGATTTCATGTTAAAATGAATAACTATTCGAGCACGCATTTACGTTTCTCTCTACATAGCGCTGGACTGCTATTGTGATGGCTATGATATTGACCTGCATATCTGTTGGAGCCCCACTGGTCTCTCCATGCCTGTCCGCATGGAGTGTAGGTGGTGGTGCCACCGGGGAACCAGCCCTTGAAGAAGCCCTCGATATCTTTCTTGTACGCAGTGTCATTGGTAGCCTCGTACAGGAGCGTCTGAATGCAGGAACACAGTCAGATTAGTATGGGTGTAATACAAACAACAGAATAAATAGTTTCATTAATAGTGTTAACTATTTCTGTTGCACCCCGATGTGACATTGCTGGAATATTGCTAAAATGATTTAATACTTTATTACTTTAATACTTTATCGACATCAATGCCAGTTGTCAATACAATTTTGGTTAAGAAATTGTTTCGAGATATGAATATTTCAGTAATATACAGCGGAGACTACATGTGTGGGTCTCGTGACACTGGCAGACAATAACAATATGGTTATTAATTTTGACATTAATACCGACCACAGAATCGTCCTATCGCATGTGTAAATAATGATTCATCACTTCATTATCATCCTTATCTTTTACGACAACCAATTCCATCAGTCGGTTACAAGGAAAAACATAGAGAAACAAGGATGATTACACTGCTTTAGTAGAAATCCTGATCATGATTCTCTCTCATTTTCGCATATCGTCGCTGTGTTATTCATTATGTTATACAATTTAGAACATTTGGAAACAAATTATCACACGTAATGTATATTTGCAAAGGTAAGTGGGTGAGCCATAGTTACAGAGGAACAAAGCTCTACCACCTGGTACCAATTTCCAGTCTTTGTCTAGCCATTGCCGTATGGCGACTGTGAAGTCGGCGTTTGTATCTTTAGGTATTCATTTACTGATAGGCATCATAAGTGTAGGTTAGTTGATTTTCAAATTGGGCTAGGAGAGACATTTATATTTTGACTGTCAGTCAACTTGAGCTTAGTACCCCTTCGAGCCAAAGACCTGTTCACCTGGCAAGCGATTCTCTTGGTGTCCCATCCCAGAGCCCACCCCCAGTGATCATCGGTGTATCCCTTGGCATCAGCAAGGTACGACTTATCCCCCGTTGCTTTGTACAGCCATATAGCACCTTCACACATCTCATCCTTGAATCCACTGGACCTGGATTCAAGACATAAATAGCTGAGTCATTTGACCTTTGGCATAAGACAAATTTAATCTTATCACAACGGTAAACTATATGGTGATCATGACAGCTACTCGGCAGATGTGAGTCTGTATAGTCCAACTCACATTCCTTCTCTGCAACACTTGCCATTCTGTAATCCAGTGTGAGTGAGTGAATGTTGATGACTGCATATCAGCAGTATTTCACCTATTCACAGCAATAAGTTTGATACATTTAACAAATATATCAAATACGCTTACTTGCTGTAAGTTATCTCTCGAATATGGCTTTGCAGAATTGGAACATTAAGAGAAAACTAGAAGCATTCATTACTTTCTATCTTATGAAGAAAATTCGAATGGACATACATACAAATACAACTGTATGTTGGGATAGATATATATCCGATCAGAACTACATGGTGGACATGACATACGTACAAGAAGAATTGCACGTTACAATGAACATACGTACGAGTAGAACTGGCCGGCATCCGAGATACTCTGGCTGTATATTCCAGGATACTTCTTTCCAAATTCATAGATCTGCTTGGATGCAGTTAGAAGTTTGTTTGCATAGGCATGATCTAGTATAGGAAACATTTTGTCAAGTCAGCATTATATCAAATATATAGTTAGACGCTGCAATGGCTGATCATAGCGCTTCGATAATTTGACACACCATGTCGCTTCAATTGTAATATATAATTTGATCTCGAATACTTTCTTGAATCGTCCCACATCTTCTTAAGATCACCTCTGTGGTCCAGTGGTAGAGCATCCACCCGGAGAGTGGAAGATCCGGGGTTCGAACCCCGGTCGCGTCATACAGAAAGACATTTAAAAATGGCACTCTGAATTAAGGGGCACAATAAGGACTGGTCGACCCCAGACTTGTACAAACAACCACACACACAAACGTCGCTAAATAAGTGCAACAGTCTTGGACGAGACGTTAAACCCGGTTTCACCTCACTTCACCTATTCTTCTTAAATGTGCTAAATGCTAAATCTGCAAAGTTTATTTTCTACCATAAGCAATGGTGCGTCATCAACATTAGCCATTGTCTTGAAGACTGACACCAACAGCAACAGCATTATCTTCTATGCAAACACCCACCTCTTTGTTTGAACGCCAGATACCCAGCAGCCATGGATGCAGCAATCTCCCCAGCAACATCGGACCCAGGTTTGCTTGGTGTGAGTTTATAGGCGGGTCTGGCCATCTTCATGTCCTCAGCGCGGCCCCAGAAGTGGTGGTCATCATTTCCTTCTCCAACCTTGGGGAAATCAGACACTAGGTTTGAATACATAGAAGGATACCGTCATTAATGATTTCATTTGTTTTGTAAGTATATTCAAGCCGTTAATGCCAGTGAATAATCAGTCCAACTGGTCGCGAAAGGCAAAATAGAGAAATTATAGGAAAGGATCACAGAAACCTAGTAATCACACCAGATGTTCACGAACATGGATTTTGTTTGTTGCCCAAAGCTGCACCCAGGCTTACGACGACGGCCTGCAAACAACCTAGATTTTTGTTTTGTAAGAATATCGCAGTTTAAAACAGGATCGATTCCTCCTTAATTAGCCATACATGAGCGCTTAGTTCAAGGGACTACCCTCCTCTGCTCCAGGCGCAGATACCAAACCTTCAGCTCGTAAGCAGAGTCTACCATGCCATACCGATCATCAACAAGAAACGTGTTTGCAAGTACACGCATACGCAGAGGCTACCACTTCATCGCCATTTCTAGACGTCCACAGAAATCAGAACATACCACCACGGAATTAGGTCTGTTATAATTACCTGGGGAAATCGGGGGAAATACCTGCCTACTACAACTTCAAAAAAGCATACCTTAGCGATTGCTGACCTTAGTCGTATTACTTTAGCTACTTGAATTAAAGATTCATAGGCACAAAAGTTCCAGTGCCTCTATCCAACTTTATAAAAATGTTATGTGCACTTCACCCAACATTAGGATGGGCAACGTTTTTTTTCGGGCAACAGTGAACACTTCTTCAGTTATCATGAACATAAAATAGTTTCAGTGTTTGACTTTAAGTTTAGGTTTGTGTTTTTGTGGCTATTTTCCATAAATGACCTTCACCGTAATCTTGACCGTGCAGGTAGCTATAGATCATCTAACGCTGCTGTCTATGGTGAATGCGGCAGAGTTCATTTGTATATTACCTATTTTGTAAGATGTGTTAAATATTGGTCAAGATTGCCTCATGTGAACTTTAATAGCTATACATATATTTGCTATCCTTTTATTAGCGAGTGTTGATAGGAAACGCCCCAACTAGGCCACACATGTAAGACATTTATTATTTTCCTACGGTTTTGTTATCGCTTGGATTTCACAGGATGTTGGTGAGCCTAAGCTATTTATTACCCAGTTTAAAGAAAGAGTGCACAACTGTTCTTTGCAAGAATGGCATGCCTCTTTAGACTCAAATGTATTACCTTGTTATCAGACTCAGAAATCATTGTTAGATTGTGAAAAAATATGTGTCTCTCCTAATGCCCTGGGAGTACAAACGTCTATTAAGCAAGTGTAGAATAGGCTGTATTCTTTGGGTGAACAGCATCGACGTAGGGGTCTATCAAAAACAACCGATGATAATGTTCTGTGTGACGCAATTGAAGATTAAATTCAAGTTGTATATGTGTGTAAATATTATGAAGATGAGTGTAAACTTGTATTACCCAAATTGTCAAATAAGCAGTATTATTCACTTAAAAGCCTATGTACTTCGCCAATGTAGTATTGCCATTTACCAAGTTCTTAACCCACCTTTTTAAGAACTGTTCCTTTTAATAAGTAATTTTGTTAATTTGAGTCTGTATATCCTCATGTGGTAACTCAAATTATGATGTTAAATGTATTTTGCATTTTAGGCCTCGTGGCCTTTAATGCAAATAAACCAGTCTGTCTGTCTGTCTGTCCTTGCAGGTAGATCACACACAATTAGGATACACTAGGATACACCAAAACGAAATCTTACCTGTGCATACAGAGTCTGACTTGCTGGAATCCAGCACTTCAAGAAGTAGTCCAAGGGCCACTTGATCATGTCAAAGAAGTTGTCTGTTTGTTTGGTGGTAGCATAGGCATCTTTCCACTGTAGGTATCCCCAGAGCAGCAGGGTGGACGAACTGGACATGGGCAAGCTGAACTTGACGTGGTCACCAGCTGGGAGCAAAGTAAGTAGTTCATAGCCCTTCTTTAAGATACGTTAGGAGAAGGGATAATAAAAGCGACACAACCATTTGTATTATCATAATTTATATTAACTTAATTAACTGTGAAGTGAGGAACAACTCTCCACAAGACATGACAAGAGGGATGAATTCAACCTTCCAAGAGTCAACTTTTCCTTTGTGTCGAGAAATATTGCAGCAGCTCCAACCTTTGGTGTCTGCATTTCACACTTTTTGGATCAATCAAGTGTCGACGAAGACTTCAAACAGTCATACCAAATTTGTTTGATCAAGGCTGCAACATTCAAGGTCTCAGTGAAGCTTTCAAAAAGCTTTATGGTAGACATGCGGAAAATATTTCCGAATTTGACAAATCAGTGATAATAATGTTCATACAACAGTTAGCGGGTGATTTGTGTCCTATTGCCATGTGGACATTGTCTACAGTGTTGTAAATGGTACTATACAGTGTCTGGGGTACGGACTACTGACCATCATACCACCCTCCAGTCAGATCCTCGCCGTTGTCTCCCTTGTCTCCCAGGGCGGAGTCACCTCGCCACTTGATGGGGTTGTTGGCCGGAAGTTTGCCTGATCTCTGAGCATCATAGAACAAGATGGACTTGCCAAGAGCCTCGCCATAGTTGTATCTTGCTTTACCGCCTCCTGCAACATGAATTTACCCTGTACATACTTCATTTGAGATGTATGTGAATTGTTACATTTTAGTCATCGCTATTTTCTGTGCAGAGTTGCGTGCCGGAGACCTCTGCTTGTGGGTTTTAATCCTCGCCTCGACCTGATTATGTTTCCAAGTTTGTCAGCACCATACCCGTGCACACTAGAAAACGATCTAAGATCTGCATTACACATACCTCTACTTTCACATCAAGTGGAAACGCACTGCTATAACTAAAATACCCTGTGAATGTTGTCAATGTAATTAAACCTGCATGAAATACTTAATTCCAGTTAGATCACTTCTTGAAACTTTTTACACGTACGGCTTCCTATTCAGAGGTATAGTCAGTGCCACTTAAATAATATGTGGACATTTATAGTTTGGCTTGATTTCTACAAAACATGTATAGTTATTTTTATATATTAGATTGCCGCAGGATCCCATGGGGAATACGGATTTTAAAGATCCCCAGTAACGTATGCTGCTCGTAAGAGGCGACCAAATGGATCTGGTGACTGCGTCTCATCGACACCCGGTGTGTATCGGCGCTCACAATATCGACCACTAGATTATATCTGGTCCAGAATCGATTATTTACAGGCCACCACCATATAGCTGGAAACTGCTGCGTGCGGCGTTAACCAATCCACAAACAAATGTTGTTGCATTTCCTCACATGTACATGTTGTTTACATACTCGGATATGGCTTGGTGCATAGAATGAACAGACGGCGCGAAGATAGAGTTCATATAAGCCTACCCATCCTGTTCCAACAGTTAGATGTTAGCTAAGTGTTTTTAATAGTATAACTGTTGGGAACCACAACATTCTGTTGATAAAAAAAACACATCCAACGAACGCACCTGTTTGCGACGTCTGCACAGGGGCCTGGGTGCCGGTACCGGTATGGGTACCCGTGTTGGTACCCGTGGTTCCGGTGGTGGTTCCGCCAGCATTGACGCCCTCTATTGTTAGGGTGGTCTTAGGGGTGATATCACCACTTGTGTGACCAACAACGTCCAGGCAGAGTTTGTCGCCAGGATGTTCATCTGCGTTCCACTGTTTGTTCGTGAGGATGTATTCCTTTCCCCCATTCGTCTTCTGGACATCGGCTGTGCCGCACTGTGAACATCGTTATAGCATACAGACCTCCTGTACAGAGTCGCAATCGACGGACGTCACAAGGTTACAAGGGCTGGGTGGGTCGGATTTGGGGGATAAAGATGCCAGTGGTCACGGGCGCTTTACTTTTTTAATATTAACTTCCATCGTACAAAATCTCACATTGTTATCATTTCGGCTACAGATCGACTGTTGACAAAGAATTATAATTCTGATGAATCTTGAGTACGGCCGGACAACCAGCAGACGTGCAAACAAATATACCATGAAATCATATCATTACATTTTCTTTTATATTTATAAGATGGCTGAGATTTATTACAGTAAACCCGAGTGATTCTTAATATTTGGATACAATAATATAATCGGGAATATAATAATATTTGATTATTTTTTATTTGGAGAAAACTCTATTCCGTATAGAAAGTGTAATGAATTCATGGCCCAACGACGCAGACACGCTTTCACACGAGCCAGAAGAGATATAATTGCCAATTTCATGTAGGTCGAAAACCTAGGACTATATCCTCACATCTAGAGAATCAACGGCCTCCGAGAACTTTAAGTGCGCCTTCCAGCTATGAAGTTCTGTGGTGATCGCGATGCAGGCCTTCGCCTGGAAGCCGCCGTCCCAGTGGTTGCCGATGGTGACGTCCACCGCCGAGGTCGCGGCCGCTAGAGCCGCCAGTACAAACACCAGCATATTGTCTTATAACAGAAGAAAAGTACTATTTAAATTATCGTTCTATGATATTGCAAGAAAAGCAACAAATAAACAACATTTCCTTAATCATAAGAAGTTTCTTCTGAAAACAGAGTCGATTGTACGATTACGACATATATCATTATCAAGTATTTATGAACCATTAGTGATGATCAAGGGTGTTCACGAAAAGGTGAGCGTATCCTGCATCTCCGATGGATTCCATCTCAAACACATGCAGTGGCTTGTCAATTATTCACCTGAACGGGAACATAGGGTACTGTCATTTTTGTCACTGATCGATCGATCCAGTTACGATCTTACGACCAGAATGGTTTGCTGAAAATTAATTCTTTCCCGGATTTTCCCAGGGTCCGAGTTCTTTGACGTATTCTTGGCAATTGTTACATTTCTGGACTATGCAACTAAAGCACTATTTTCAGAACCGACATTTACTGATGTTAGAGCTACTCTACGCTCTACGTGGTAACAATATTCACTTATTTATTCAATGTTAGGAAACCTTGATTCAGTCTCACAACAACACTTCCTGTGGCTACACAAAACATGCTGTAAAAAAAGCACACAGATTCTCCTCTGCAAGCTTGAAAAGAATATAGAACGGCGTTGAACCCAGCACACTCGTTCCCAACTTACAGTGATTTCAGTTCTTGGACATACTTTGGACTTATAGCATGGAGTGTGTATCACCATATATCAAATATTGTTTTAGACGTTTTAAGCAGTAACGTAATTTTAGGTTTTGAAACGTTATGTCAGACAGTTTTACACACAAAAATGTCAGTGACTCAAGACCAACGTTCACACATGTCTTCATTCTCACGGTGACCACACCTCAACCAGATGTCTGCAGCAGGATGGCCTTGAAGTAAACCAAGGGCCTTGGTAGAATCACATGCAGGTAAGATTATTAATGTTTGTTGATGAGGGAAACAGTTGTCTTCTCGTTTAGCGAACGGACAATCACAGATAAAACAATTCCAAGGCATCAATCAGGAAAACATTTTTCATTTTTCATAATACCCCTTTTCCACAATAATATATATGTCTATATACATAAAAACAAGGGAGTAAAATAAAATATTCATGTTAATATTTATTGAATTACATGAACGTTTGACGATAACGAAACCAATCTTCACATGTCTCAGTCTATCTTCTGTTCATTGTCTGATGACAACAGGACAGACGAGTGTAAGAGATAAATGGAACAGTGCGTTACAAACAGAGGCACAGGAATCTAATAAATTTCCGATTAAAACAATGAAATTGTGTACCCTAACTGTCAAACACCTATTCCGTATAGATAAACTACAGGAATGAAACACATTCTCTAAAATGTCGCACCTCTCTCACAACGATGGTCTCGTATTTTAATGCAAAATTCAATTCAATCAGCAATGTTGCTTAGGCGTGGTCTCAGTATGAATTAAACGGAGTCCAATTCACATTGAGACCTTGTGACCATTATGCCACAACTTGCTAGAAAATGGAAACTAGCCTCTATTTTCTTTCTTACACTTGCAGGTTTTGATTTTCTGACATGGCCAAATACGTAAGTATGTCAAAATTAAGTACCCAATGTATTTGATGTTGTTACAAATCCTAAACACACATTTGTTCAAATAAACAAAGTCTAGTTCTCATACTTCTGATTACATTTTCAGAAAGTTTCGCTGAATTCGTGTGGCACACAGATCCTCTGTGCCTAATTCGTTCTTTGAGATGTGGCATTTCATTCCTGTTGTTTTTCTGCGGAGTGTGTGTGTGTAGGTTATATATATTAATTGTCAGAGTCTTGTGTTAGAAGTGAAATGACATGTATTTGTGCCACGGAATAATTCCAATTTCAGGCATAAGTAATGAAAACCTAGTTGTTGAAAGGTGTCTCACATACACACGCTTACCTCCTGACTACTGACTATGTTTTAATGTTGCTTAATTCTTATAACATTCTTATACCATACAGATCCCGTAGGGCTACCTCGTCCTTTGAGAGATGGCGTTTCATTCCTGCAGGTTGTCTGTAGAGTGGGGTTTTTGATAGTAACCATTCATTGCTTTAATCAGAACTTCAAAGTACTGTCACAGAAGTGAAATGACATGCATTCGTGCCACTGACTCACATATCAGGCATAAGTATTTGAAAACCTTCCCTTACCTTGTCACTCCTGACTCGGTACGTCTACTGAAGACGCTGTAGTCGCCCCACCTCGCCTCACCTGTCACCGGCCTTATCTTGAAACCTACTTTCCAAACACCAATAGTAATGATACACGAAGAAGCGCGCAGCTGAAGTAGAAACTTTCAAAATATAGAATTAAAAATTGTGTTGTGTCACGTCGACCTGTGCTCAGCGCCCACGTCATAAATCAGAGGAAATTAAGCAACGTTGGTCATGGAGAATACTTGAATTGATGACCCTTGTCGGCAGCTTAACTCCTGCCAGTTTCTTGGGATTCGATCCTAAAGCACCTGTAGCACATGTGGTGTCTCCTTTAGCAAGTGACGCTAGCAATGAATGGGTACCCTGTACAATGAAATGGCAATCTTTTAGCGAGTCTGAGAATTAAAATACCATGCAAATGGTCCATTGACTTGGGTCATTATGATGAAAAGCTATCAGCAATCATATATCCGGTACTCTACTTTCCTGACTAAAATAGTGAGTGCTATATCACGGCTTGTGGGAGAAAACCCGTAGTGACCTTTCTTAGACGTTTACCTCTTTGGTAAACCCTTTTCATGAGAAATCTCTGCTAAAGGGAGTGAGTATGGTTTTACGCCGCTAACAGTAACATTCCAGCAATATCAAGGCGGGGGACACCAGAAATGGGTTTCACACATTGTACCTATATGGGAAATCGAACCCGGGCCTTCGGCATGATGAGTGAACGCTTTAACCACTAGGCTTTAACCCCTACGTTCCAGCAAAGGTGAAGGGATTAGTACACACACACACACACACATGTTTGATGGTGGCTGAATATGAAACAACAAAAAATGGTTATTGGATAGTGATATTTTCATACGGGTTTCATAGCTGTATTTTCGACCTTACGTTTGCAGTATTTCGACGACTCTGTTCAACCTAGCAACGTTGAGATAACGTTTGTAATTTTTTAGGTTAATATCAATTTTCAAGTATTTACCTTCTTTTGCTGGGCAGTTTATATCCAAATCTAATCTTTACCAGTGATGATACCAAATGTTCGCGAAAATGTTAGCGTATGTTCACAAACGCTCACATGAAAGTCTATTGTAAACCTAAACACACGGGAACATATGGTTCAAGTCAAATGAGGGAATTTCATCAGATATAGTTTTTATCAGTGATTCTTCGAATGCATAAATGTCCTCCAAAAGTCTACTATACTGAGGCCTTGAATGTTGGAAACGTATCAAACAACTTTTGAGCAAGAGTCGTATACCTCTCTTCGAAATAGTCTTTCGAAAGAGCGTGGGCGGTTGTACCTCAAAATTTGCGAAATGTCGGCACCGATGGTTGGAGCTGATGGAATATTTCTCGACATAAAAACAAGAATATTAGACAGTTTGATGCTGTCATTATAACCCAAGATTATAGGCTTTTGGCAGGCCTTTTAACACTACTTTGCAACGCGAATTGCAACGCCTTAGACGATCGTTACCCCTGTTGAACAGTGATATATTTTGCTTTTAACTAAGCTTTTCAATTATGGTTTCATTATCAATGGCCTGTCATTCCAGACATTGCATGATAGACACCTAGGGGAAAGTACTAAATATGAACAGGAACGTTTCTTATATTCTGCACTCTTTGTATTCTTTGATTATTATTCAAGGCATGGCTGTATAATACTTATAGATCTGTGGGAAAGTAACTAAACATTTACTGAAAAAACATCAACATACATTTAATGGAAGAACATAAACATACCTATACTGCAGGAACGTAGCCACACATTTACTGCAGGAGCGTAGCCTTACATTAACTGGAGGAACGTCGCCTTACACGTACTGAAGCCACGTAGCCTTACATTTTCCAAAGGAATGTCGCCTCACATTTACTCCAGGAACGTAACCTTACATTTACTGAAGGAACGTAGCCTTACATTTACTGAAGTAACGTAGTCTGACATTTACTGAAGTAACGTAGCCTTACATTTACTGAAGGAACGTAGCCTTACATTTACTGAAGTAACGTAGCCTTACATTTACTGAAGTAACGAAGCCTTACATTTACTGAAGTAACGTAGCCTTACATTTACTGAAGTAACGAAGCCTTACATTTACTGAAGGAACGTAGCCTTACATTTACTGAAGTAACGAAGCCTTACATTTACTGAAGGAACGTAGCCTTACATTTACTGAAGTAACGAAGCCTTACATTTACTGAAGTAACGAAGCCTTACATTTACTGAAGTAACGAAGCATTACATTTACTGAAGTAACAAAGCCTTACATTTACTGAAGTAACGAAGCCTTACATTTCCTGAAGGAATGTAGCCTTACATTTACTGAAGTAACGAAGCCTTACATTTACTGAAGTAACGTAGCCTTACATTTACTGAAGTAACGAGGCCTTACATTTACTGAAGTAATGAAGCCTTACATTTACTGAAGTAACGAAGCCTTACATTTACTGAAGTAACGAAGCCTTACATTTACTGAAGGAACGTAGCCTTACATTAACTGAAGTAACGAAGCTTTACATTAACTGAAGTAACGAAGCCTTACATTTACTGAAGTAACGAAGCCTTACATTTACTGAAGGAACGTAGCCTTACATTAACTGAAGTAACGAAGCCTTACATTAACTGAAGTAACGAAGCCTTACATTAACTGAAGTAACGAAGCATTACATTAACTGAAGTAACGAAGCCTTACATTTACTGAAGTAACGAAGCCTTACATTTACTGAAGTAACGAAGCCTTACATTTACTGAAGTAACGAAGCCTTACATTTACTGAAGTAATGAAGCCTTACATTTTCTGCAAGAATATAGTTTTTCATTTACTGAATGAACATGACCATACATTTACTGAAAGGTAGCCATACATTAACTGAAAATGAATATAAGAAGCATATTTTTCAATATTGATAAGAAATATCTGCTAAAAGGAATGTCACTTGGAATGTCAAGAACGTTTCAAGCATTTACGCTTTCATATAATGTCGAAGAAAGATATCATTTGGTCAACTTGCAGTAACTTGCAGTAAGATTGGCTTCAGTGACACTGGTTGAACTCAAAACTTATTTCCTGGTCATATGATGCCAACCTAACACTAACTATAAAATGTCAGCCTTCCAAAATGGTGGCACCACGAAGACCTATCACATAGAAATCCGGAAAATATCACAGAAGTAGGGTACTGCTTGTTGATAAAAACCATTGCGGACAAATGACTGTAATATGATTAGACGACTGATCGCGCTCCTCTGGCGTTAATATATCAATGATAAAGTTATTGGTACCCGATGAGTCGACCATGGATCTAGTTCCGTTGTCTCACGACTATTGTGAGCTATCAAAAGATACAAAGTTGCGTTTCTCTGAGGGTGCTGAGTGTGGCGTTAAACAACAAACAAACAAGACATAAAAGCACAACTGAACGTAGCCAGACTCAAATGCAAAAAATTCAAGAACGCTAATGCATCTGTAAAATGTTCGAGCAGAACATTAGCCTTTCGGCACAAATGAAAATACTATCTGAGGCCGTTAGATAAAATTCGTTTGTACAGTGCAAATATACAGTACCAATCCTTAATCATTAACAATACAAAGAAACATTCAATATTTTATTTCATTCAAAACAGTCCGTGACACTTAACCGTGACACTTTGGTGCAGGTATGGCTGGCAGTTCCTTGGCTTGCACAAGGTGAGTTAGACCTGAAGTAGAAGGCATCAATTATATATATACGTAATTAACCGTAATGACTGATTCTAATAATCATTACCTGTTACAATTATTGTCATATATTGCTCAAATATAACATGAAAACTGGACATATTGAACGTTCTGGGTTGACATTTATATGAACTGTCTCGGAATCTTTTCGATTTCAAAGCATGTTATTCTGGTTGCACATCACACCTCAGACGATATACGAACCAGCGAGAGCAGACTGGAAGCCGGAGTTGTAGTCGCAGGCCACCTCGTTGTGGACGTAGTCCTCCCTGTTGTCCTTGTAAGAGTCGTCATTACCAGGACCTCCAACAATGGCGCCCACAAGGATGTGAGGGCTGGGGCCAGCGGTGTGGAGGTTAGTCTCGGAGCAGGGAGCTGGAATGTCAGGGCAGGAGCTGGAATGAAGAACAGTTTGTGTGTTTGTTTGTTTGTTCTTTAACGCCGCAATACTCCAGCTTTATGACAGCAGTCTGTAAATAATCGAGTCTTGACCAGACAATCCAATGATTGACACGATGAGCATCGATCCATGCAATTAGGATACGATGATGTGCGTTAACTATGTCATCGAGTCTGACCACCCGATCCCGTTAGTCGCCTCTTACGACAAGCATATTCGCCTTTTACGGCAAGCATGGGTTGCTGAAGACCTAGACCCCGGATCTTCACGTTTGTGTGAGACATATAAGAAACAAAAGACTCGTGGGAGTTGTTTATCGTACAATAAAACACGGCAGGAATATAAACAGCCCCGATTGGTTTGTTCTCCTTACCGTGTTTTATTGTAAGTCAAAACAACGACCACGAGTCGTTTATAGCTTATATCCGATGTCAACATTATGTGCAGCCTCTTTAAGTGTGTTGATAAAACATACAAGCTTTATAAATACTTATCAGTCTCTTAATAATGGTAACTCCCTGAATAGAATCCGACAAGTCCAGTTTGGTGGGTTACCAGGCTCGTTAAGTTTGGTATTTCCCGCATACTCTCACAATCCTCACGTCGATTATCTGTACCATTTCTCCTAATATTGATTGTCATATCTCTCCCACTTTTGGGTGCGATCGTTCGACCACTGCGTTTATCGGCGTAGCCCAACATACCCAACACTTCCCTCTCAAAAATAACGTCGTCCATTATATGACGTTATCAAGTGGCGAGTGCATAACCGAAGACTTACGCGGATCTGTGATGTGGATTCCTGGGGTATTTTGTGCCGAAGCCAATCTGGTAGCTGATGCCGTATTTATTGTCCCCGAGGATGTAGTTCATCTGCTCAACTGCCCACTTCCTGTAGGTTGCAGTGTCAATACCAGCATCAGCAGCCACCAGAGCGACGAATGCAGAGTTAGCTGCAGAGACAAAAGACCCAAGACCAGTCAAAGGGATACTTTGCACCATACAATGAACATCAAGTCAATGTTGGCCTTTATATTTCTAGACATGTTGGTCTAGTACAACGTGACAAAACCGCAACTTATTAAATTTGGTTTTACGAAATGATAACCTATAAGGTCTTCACCTTATTACTACATGCATCTGCTAGCAACTCCTCTATTTTCCTGATTGCAAAAACTCTTTGACATGAATACAACTTTTCACTCAGCCATTATCAGTCTCAATTATCTGTGGAAACAGATTCCATTCGGCGTAAAAGGTAAAACTGCTGGGAAAATTAAGCAAATGGCACTCTTATCATAGGGTTACTTCACCGAAATGTATTTCTTGTTTAGTGCATTTCTTTATATTGATCAGTAATGGGACTTTGGCAAGATCATCTACAAATAAGCTCAGGTTCTTGTTATTCTTGCACACTAGCGAATACGTACACTCACTAGGTACATTCTTATGGTGATTTCATGTTGTAATTATTAACTATTAAAACACACATTTAAGTTTAACTCACCAGAGCCGTGGACTCCTATCGTGGGTATGAAGAATTGCTTTCTATTATTTTCGAACCTCTATTTGCTTCAAAATGAAATACGCCTATATATGTTTATTAGATTGACCTGCATATCTGTTGGAGCCCCACTGGTCTCTCCACGCCTGTCCACATGGAGTGTAGGTGATGGAGCCACCAGGGAGCCAGCCCTTGAAGAAGCCCTCCACCTCCGCCTTGTATGCAGTGTCTTTGGTAGCTTCGTACAGGAGCAGCTGTACAAGCAGATAAGCATAGGTTTAATCCAAACAGTATGTACAAAAGTGTCATTCCTCTTTCTTTTGTCCCAAACGTCCGTTACAAGGAGATATTTTACACTGATCATTATTATATTTCATTTACATTTATTCACATAATTAATTCAGTTTAAAATGTAATATTGAAAATTTGGAAACACATTATCACCCACAATTCATATTTGATAAAGGTAGGTGTGTGAGCCACAAAGCTCTACCACCTGGCACCCATTTCCAGTCTTTGTCTAGCCTTTGTCATATGTCGAACTGTGAATTCACCGTTTGTATTTTGGGTATTCATTTATTGACATGCATCGTAAGTGTAGGTTAGTTGACAACCAACTTGTTTGGACTGCCAGTTAAGTACCCCTTTAATCTAACTTGAGCAAACCAAAGACTTGTTTCACCTGGCAAGCGATCTTCTTGTCGTCCCATCCCAGAGCCCACGCCCAAGCATTCTCGTGGTATCCCTTGGCATCGGCAAGGTAAGACTTGTCCCCTGTTGCTTTGTACAGCCACATAGCTCCTTCACACATCTCATCCTTGGATCCGCTGGACCTGGATTGAAGACAAAACAAAGTCATTGATAACGTTTCTCACCTTTGGAATTACCCAATCTTAATCTTATCCAAACGGTATCCTCCATGACGATCATGACGGGCTTTCGGAAGGCTACCAGTGAGTAGGTATTGTCCAAGTCACATTCATTCTCGGCATCATTGGTTGTCAAGCACCCGCCATTCTGTAATCCAGGTTGACTGAGTGAGGGAATGTTGAAGACTGCATACCAGCAGTATTTCAGCTCTTCGGGGCAATAACTATTATATACTTAGCATTAAGCCAAAATCAATCCTGTCTTTCGAATATGGCTTTACAGAATTGGCACCTTCAGAGCAAACTAGAAGCATCCGTAAGCTTCCACCTAGCGAACTTAAATTGATATTTCCTCCAAAGAAAAATTAATCCTACGCATCTAAAATCAAAAAACAATTTAAAGAATTAACAGCTTGATGTGATCGTGTATGATGTGTGACTCTTGGTGTTGGCGTATTAACTTATATACTTCAAAATGCATCATTCGGATGTGATTAATACTTTGCCTGTAAACTTGAGTGCGAGTGAGTGAGTTGGGTTTTACGCCGCTTTTAACAGTATTCCAGTTATATCGCGGCGTGTCAGCTTAATGTGGGAGGAAAGCCCGAAGTGATGCAGGTCTCAGACGTTTTCCACTTCGCTGAAACCCACGAGCACGGGTATGGTGCTGTCAAACCTAGAAACATAATCAGGGTGTAAACTTGAAGACGTTACCAGACACCACAGGAATAAATACGTTGGACGTACGTAAGAGTTGAATCGCACGTTTCTATGGCCATACGTACGAACAGAACTGCTAGGATGAATATACATCCTAGTAGGTCTGCACGATAGAATGGACATGCATACACATATAACTCTATGTTAGAATAGACGTGTGTAGGAATAGAGCTGCACGCTGGAAATGACATACGTACGAGTAGAACTGGCCGGCATCGGAGATACTCTGGCTGTATTTTCCGGGGTACTTCTTTCCGAATGCATAGATCTGCTTGGATGCAGTCAGGAGTTTGGTCGCATAGGCAGAATCTAAACATTTTGTCATGTCCGCATTATGTCTAATTTATAGAAAATGGTCAGACGGTACAACGACTTATCATAACACAGCTGTCAATATTCCAACGCAGCTCTTCCAGAATTTGAAAAACCATATCGCTGCAATTATAATGAATAATTTGATCTCCATTACTATCTTGTGTCGGCAAACATCTCCTTCTGAAATGTGCGTAATGCTTAATCTGCAAAGCTTTTTATTAACCAAAAGCATTGGTGTGTCATTAACATTTGTTGATACCAACAACAACAGTATTTAGCATTTCTTCATAGAAACACCCACCTCTCTGTTTAAACGCCAGATACCCAGCAGCCATGGATGCAGCAATCTCCCCAGCAACATCGGACCCAGGTTTGCTTGGTGTGAGTTTGTAGGCGGGTCTGGCCATCGTCATGTCCTCAGCGCGGCCCCAGAAGTGGTGGTCATCATTTCCTTCTCCAACCTTGGTGAAATCAAAAACTGGGTATGAATGCATGGAAGGATACAGGGATTAAGTGTAGGTTTGTGTTTGTACTTGTGTCGCCATGATTTTGAATACACTTTTATTAAACCCCACAGTAGTGAGTGAGTTAATGCTTTACGTCACATCGGCAATAATTCAGCCAACAGTATACACTTGTATTAGGATACACTAGGATACACGATAACGAAATCTTACCTGTGCATACAGAGTCTGACTTGCTGGAATCCAGCACTTCAAGAAGTAGTCCAAGGGCCACTTGATCATGTCAAAGAACATGTCTGTTTGTTTAGTAGTAGCATAGGCATCTTTCCACTGCAGGTATCCCCAGAGTAACACGGTCGAAGTACTTGACATGGGCAAGCTAAACTTGACGTGGTCACCAGCTGAAGAGAAAAGTATGTAGTTCATAGCCCTTTATTAAGATACCTTAGGCGAGTCGATACCCCAGGGATAATAAAAGCGACACAACCATTTATATAATCATTCATTACATTAATTTATTTAAGTGAAGTGAAGAAAGCTTTTGACGAAAAACTCTTCTCAAGACTGTATGACAAGAGGGAGGACTTCAACTTTCCAATTGTCAACGTTCACTTTGATGTCTACATTTCACAACTTGTTAGATACAGCCGTACATGCTCTTTCTACCAAGAAAATACGACTCCTGCTCGGAAGTTGCTTGTTCAAGGTTGCAACATTCAAAGCCACAATTACGCCTTCAAAAAGCTTTATGGTAGACATGTGGTGAACCTTCCAAATTCGACAAATCATAGAAAAAGATAATGGCTGGTGCAATTCCCTATTTTGACTTGTACCATATGTTCCCGTGGGTTTTTTTCAGGTGAACAATTGACTTGCCTTGTGCTTGTGGCAGGTGCCACCGGTGGTGCAGGATACGCTACACCTGGTGTCATCACTATTGGACAGTGATTCAAGCACAAGCTGTTTCAACAATCGATTCTCCTTTCAGCAGAGATTTCTTATGAATATGTTGCTGTTATTTACACAGGGTATCCAGGAGCGGGTATACAGTACAATGTTTTGTCTAGGGTGCTACTTGTCTGTTAGTACTAACCATGTGGACAGTGTCTACAGTGTTGTAAATAGTACAATACAGTGTCTGGGGTACCAACTACTGACCATCATACCACCCTCCAGTCAGATCCTCGCCGTTGTCTCCCTTGTCTCCCAGGGCGGAGTCACCTCGCCACTTGATGGGGTTGTTGGCCGGAAGTTTGCCTGATCTCTGAGCATCATAGAACAGGATGGACTTGCCAAGAGCCTCGCCATAGTTGTATCTTTCTGTACCGCCTCCTGCAACACGGAATTTACCCTGTACATAACTTGTGACTTTACATAGTAGACATATGTGATTTTTTATATCTTTAGTCATCAGAATTCTCTGCGCAGAGTTGCGCTCCTTAGGCGCACCAGATACCTATGCTTGTAAGTTTGAATCCTAACCACGACCTTTCGCGGAGTTAAAACAAACTTACGTGCTGAGTCATCGCAACACTGGCTAACTACCCTGTATACGTGCTGTCATTTTATTGAATCCTGCATGATAGGATGTTTCTCTTTATTTCAGTTGCAGCTCATTTTAAAACTGTCTACACAGGTTCCTATTTAGAGTTATAGTCAGTTCAGATCTAGTATGTTGACATGGAATGTTAGATTGCCGAAGTTAAGTATACCGCAAGATCCGTGTGGAATCCGTGTGAGAATAGATCCCCAGCAAACTATGCTGGTGGTAAGAGGCGACCAAACTGATCTGGTGTTCAGGCCTGCTGACTGCGTGTCATCGAAACGCGGTGTTGATCGGCGCTCGCAATATAGACCAAAGGATTATATTTGGTCCAGAATCGATTACCTAACAGTCATATTGCTGGAAACTGGAGTGCTGCGTTAAACAACAAACAAACAAACGTTGCCGCAATTCGTCAACATTTACATGTTCATGTTGGTGAGAACCTTGAATACGGCATGGATTTGTGCCTATCATGAACAGACAACACGACGATTGTTCATATCAGGCTAGCCATCCCATTCCAATAGATAGATATTACCTATCAAAGTGTTTTGTTGCTGCTATGAAAAAAAGAAAGAAACATCCACCCAACGCACCTGTTTTGGGCACCTGTACAGGGGCCTGGGTGCCGGTGTGGGTACCGGTGTGGGTACCTGTGTTGGTACCCGTGTTGCTTCCGCCGGTGACGCCCTCTATTGTTAGGGTGGTCTTAGGGTTGATATCACCACTTGTGTGACCAACAAAGTCCAGGCAGAGTTTGTCGCCAACATGCTCATCTGCGTTCCACTGTTTGTTCGTGAGGATGTATTCCTTTCCACCATTCGTCTTCTGGACATTGGCTGTGCCGCACTGTGAACAACGTTATAGCATACAGACCTCGTATACAGAGTCGCAATCGACGGACGTTACTAGGTAAGGGGGCGCTAATAAAGATGCCAATGATAAGAGGCGTCTTACTTCTTTAACATTAATTACAATCATACATAATCTTGCATTGTTATCATTTCGGATACAGCTGTTGACAAAGAATTATAATTCTGGTGAATCTTGAGTTCGGCGGGACAACCAGTGGATGTTTGCGTGGAATAGCCTCATTGCTAAGGCGCCCTAGACAACTGGACCTGCTGTACACCCTTATCTTACAAGAGGTTAAATTAAATATATCATAAATTAATATCATTACGTTTATATCATCTGTTTTTTGTCATAAGATAGATGAGAAATATTCTAATAAGATTTACCACAGCAGACTACAGCAAACTACAGCAGGACTCTATGGTTCTTAATATACAATGATATAATCGGGAATAAAATAGTATATGACTGTAGTTCTTTAGGGGGGTCTATTTGGGTTCTGTCGCGGGTTTTTTTGTTTGATTAACTTGCATCGCTCGCACGTCGCCACAATGCAAATACTCTTTCGCACGAGCCAGAAGAGATATGATTGTCATGTACACGTAGGTTTCATATGCATAAACCATTCGACCGATGAATACGAAAGGCAACCTCACATCTAGAGAATCAACGGCCTCCGAGAACTTTAAGTGCGCCTTCCAGCTATGAAGTTCGGTGGTGATCGCGATGCAGGCCTTCGCCTGGAAGCCGCCGTCCCAGTGGTTGCTGATGGTGACGTCCACCGCCGAGGCCGCAGCCGCTAGAGCTGCCAGTACAAACACCAGCATATTGTCTGATAAGACAAGAAAAAACTATTATTTGATGATATTACAAGAAACGGGACAAATCATTCAAAACTTTTTTAATCTAATTTTATTGACATTAATAGGTCAAATGGATTTGGCAAAAGTTGTCCAATTTAAAACGCCTTTTCCATCAACATCTATACAGATAACTGACAATAGCGTTAATATTAAACATTGAAACGAATAACGTGCATACAAAATTCGATACTTTATGGAAATAGTAAAATTAGTAATAAAATTACATAAACCATTGCCGTGATGAATGATGTACGTTTTCTCATGGCTTTCCACAGAGGCATTGTTGAGTTTTCTGACAAATTGACTTTAAATAAATCTGCATTCAGGGAACTACAGCAATGGGTATGAAGTATATTTGCTCTTCTATCCCCAGAGGAGAGGTAATAAGAGGGTAATTTTTATCTGGTTTCACACTAAAACCTGAAAATGTAGAAGATTTACATTCCAAAGAAAGGTTATTCCATAATTTGAGTGTGTCTGATATCAAAGGGAGCCGGTAATTGTCAGTTCGAGCGTGAGAAATACCAATATTTGTTCTATTTCTTAGATTATATTGACTAATAGTGGCTCCTCTTGGTGGTAAAAGGCCATTCAAGTAAGCGGGGTATCAGTAGTTAAGAAATTTTTATAGAGATATAGTTTTTAGTTTTACGTCTGCTTGACAGTGTCTTCCATTCTGTTTCATAATATAAATTAGTTCGAGCTGCGTATTTAGGAAGACAAGTGACTATACTAGCTGATTCCAGCTGAATCTTTTTAAGTTTGTCAGAGCTGACAAAGGTACAGTTTTCTCAGACATCAGACGGTATTCGAGACTAGGTCTTTTAAACACAATGAAGAGTTTACAATATGTTGATATGTCGAGTGTATATGTTAGATTCCGTTAAGAAAAAAATCAATGATGATGCAGAATTGCTTATTCTGTCACTGTGGGTAGACCATTTCATATTTTGGGATAATGAAGTGGTGTATTGTTAGAGACAAAAATTATTTTGGGCAATATTGTTTGATTAATATCTATCTTGTTTTGTCGGGATCAGATTTTAATAGTCAATGATACATCCAGTTGAAGAGGTAAGAGAGATCATGATTCAAGGTCTCTTCCAAATGGTTAAGTCTAACAGACGATGCACCAATAGACGTGTCATCAGTTAATAAAGGAGTTGGATTCTTAAGGTCATCAGTCAAATCGTTTATGTTAACAAGGAATAGACAGGGACCCAGTACAGAGCCTTGGGGTACCCACGCTGAGGTGTATTTCAATTCGGACAGGCTAGCATTAAAACATACTTTTTCAGCCTATTATCTTCTTACATTGATTTGAGTTCTTGGACATACTTTTTATTTACAACATGTAGTATGTATCACTGTATATCTAAATTGTTTTAGACTTTTTTAGCGATGACCTAATTCCAGGTTTGGATATGTTATGTTGGACATATCTACCAAAAAAGTTGACAGTGACTCAAGATCAGCGTTTACATATGTCTTCATTCTCAGGGTGACCCACACCCCAACCATATCTCTGTAGAAGCATGGCCTTGAAGAGTTGCCTCGACCTTTGTCATGTAAGAATCACATGCTGGTAAGATTATTACTGCATGGTTGTTGATAAGGTAAAAGTTTCCCTTTTCGTTTAGCAAACGGAAAATCTCAAATAAACCAACCCCAAAGTATAAATCTGGAATTTATCATTTATTTATTTATTCTAACAATATCTTCAGGAAAGCATGTTGATGTTATTTTTTAATTTTCATAATACCCCTTTAACACAATAATACTTTTGTCCATATACATAAAAACAAGGGAGTAAAATAAAATTATTCAGGTTATTTATTGAATTATATGAAAGTTTAACGATAACGAAACCAATCTTCACAAAAAGTCTCAGTCTGTCCATTGTCTGAAGACAATAGGACACATGTGGTGTAGGAGATAAAAGGAACAGTGCGTTACAAACAGAGGCACGGGAATCTGAACCTCCGATTAAAACAATGACATTGTGTACCTTAACTATCAAACACCTACCCTGTATAGAGAAACTACAGGAATGAAACACCATCTCTAAAATGTCGCACCTCACTACCATCGACGGTCTCGTATTTTAATGCAGAAATCAGTGGAATCAGCAATGTTCCTCACGCGATCTCGGGATGTCTTGCAACTTTGGATTATCTTACACCCAGTCCATTTCATACTGGGACTGTGTGACCATTGTGGCCACAAGTTGCGAACAACTTGAAACTAGTCTCTATTTTCTTTCTTACACTTACAAGTTTGTTTTATCTTGCATGTATGGAATACTGTAAGGGACATTCTCGCGATCTCGCGATCTCGCACTCTCGTGTTTTTTGGCATATTTAGCTCGTTTCCAAATGCGAGATCGCAAGAGTGCGAGATCGCGAGAATGTCCCTTACAGTATTCCATAGGCATGACCAAATACGTAAGTATGTCTAAAACGACTGCAAAAGGCCGATTTTAAACGTATAAGCAAGTTCTTTATCGAAAAGTCATTAAAATCACCTTGGGCCAAAGACTTTCTCTTGTATAAATATAAGTCTAACGCTTCCTCTTCCTGACCCTTCAAACTCAGCGTTTTCGAAACGTTTTAGCCTTACCCATTTGATGTTACAAATCCTAAACACACATTTGTTAAAAAAAACCAAAGTCTTGTTCCCATACATGTGAAGACATTTTCGAAAATGTCGCGCCATTCTTGTAGCATTCAGATCCTGTAGGGCCACCTCGTCCAGTGCAATTTATCTATTGAGTGAAGGTTTTGATAGTAAACATTCACTGCTTTAATCAGGACTTCAGCGTCCTGTGATAGATGTGAAATGCATTCGTGTCACTGAATAATTCACATATAAGGCATAAGCAATGAAAACTTTGTTGTAGACACGCCTCACACAACAAACACACGCTTACCTCCTTAGTCCTGACTCGGTACGTCTACTGAAGACGCTGTAGTCGTCCCACCTCGCCTCACCTGTCACCGGCCTTATCTTGAAGCCAAAATTTCCATACACCAATGGTAATGATACACGAAGAAGCGTGCAGGTGAAATGGAAACTTCTAAAAATATTATAAAGAGTCAAAATATAGACTTAAAATTTTGTTGTGGCACGTCGACCTGTGCATAGCTTACAGGTCAAACATCAGATGAAGTTAATCAACGATGGTCGTCGAGATAACGGTGTTAGGCAGGTTGACTCCTGAGAGCTTCTTGGGTTTCTGTACAGCCCTGTACTGAAGCAATTGTGAGGCACGTGGTGTCTCCTTTGGCACGTGACTTCAGCAGTGAATGGGTACCCGGTAAAATGAGATAGAAATGTCACTCTTTACCTTCTAACGCCTCTGAGAATGAAAATCAAGAGCAAAATGATCCATTGGCCGGGGTATAATAATGTAGCGCAATGAACATGGTGAATGGAATTAGGCGCATTATAAATAGACTTATGATAGTATTATAATATTGGTATCTTCTTATACAGAAATCTACTTTCCTGGCTATAACAACAAATGCTATATCATGGCCTATGGAGGGAAACCTCACAGTGACATTTCGCAGACATGTGCCCAACAGTTATGAAGTTCTAAAGCTCTGAAGCTATAAAGACAACTTTGGTAAACCCACGAGCACGGGTATGGTGATAAAAGCCGACTAAAGTCATTCCATAAATAATTCTTGGAAACGCAGAGTCGATTGTATGTTTCGACTAAACTGAAGAGCAACCAAATATATACAGCCATGTTTGATGGGGCTAAATATGAAACAAAAAAGAAAATGGTTATTCGATGGTGACTTTATTTATACGGGTATCATAGTTGTGTTTTAGACCTTACGTTTGTAGTGTTTCGGCGACTGTTTTCAGCTAGTAACGTTTTGCTAACGCTTGGAATTGTTTGGCCAAATCTATTTTCAAAGTATATGCATGTACTATTTTGCCTGGCAGTTTATATAAAAAGCATGTGTTTAATTATGGTGATATCAGGTGTTCTCGAAAATGTGAGCGTAATCCGGTGGCACCTGTCACAAACACATGCAATAGCAAGGCAATTGTTTATCTGCAAAAAAAAGCAAAAACATATGGTACAAGACAAAATAGGAAATTGCGTCGGATATCATTTTTGTCACCGATTCGTCAAATTTGGAAATGTACTCCACATAAAACTTTTTGATGGCTTTACTGAGGCTTTGAATGTTGCTACCTATATCAAACAACTTGGAAATCTTCGTAGAACGAGCATGCTCCATTGTACCTCAAAAGTTCTGTGGAACTGTGGAACCCGAAGTCGAGAGCTATATATTAAATAAAGGGACAATTGCTAATTGGAAAGTTGAAGTCCTTGTCATAGTCTTGATGGGAGTGTTTGTAAATCTGAATCGTGAAGCATAGATCTATATATAACAGACGAGGAGGTCTCACTGGTCTTCCTTATTTCTAGTCCAGGGCTCACTTTGCACAAAGCGATCTTAGCGCTAAGATCATCGTAACTCCAGTACTTGAATATATAGGTTTACAATAGCTGTAGTGCTAAGACTGCTTTGTGCAAGTGGGCCCAGGTGGGTAAGTCAGTGGAATTCCTTGGTAGAATGTGCACTATGTGTTAGATTTGATTGCTGCAATAGGTGAGGACTGGGAAATAACGATAACTGCAGGAACGTGGCCACACATTTACTGCAGGGACGTAGCCAACATTTACTGCAGGGACGTAGCCACACATTTAATGCAGGGATGTAGCCATACATTTAATGCAGGGACGTAGCCATACATTTACTGCAGGGACGTAGCCACACATTTAATGCAGGGACGTAGCCACACATTTAATGCAGGGACGGAGCCACACATTTAATGCAGGGACGGAGCCACACATTTACTGCAGGGACGGAGCCACACATTTACTGCAGGGACGTAGCCACACATTTACTGCAGGAACGTAGCCATACATTTACTGCTGGAATGTAGCCATACATTTACTGCTGGAACGTAGCCATACATTTACTGCAGCAACATTGCCACGCATTTACTGCTGGAACGTAGCCATACATTTACTGCAGGAACGTAGCCATACATTTACTGCAGGGACGTAGCCATACATTTACTCCAGGAACGTAGCAACGCATTTACTGCTGGAACGTAGCCACACATCTACTGCTGGAACGTAGCCATACATTTACTGCAGGGACGTAGCCACACATTTACTGCAGCGACATAGCCACACATTTACTCCAGGAACGTAGCCATACATTTACTCGGGGACGTAGCCACACATTTACTGCTAGAACGTAGCCATACATTTACTGCTGGAACGCAACCATACATTTACTGCAGGAACGTAGCCACACATTTACTGCTGGAACGTAGCCATACATTTACTGCTGGAACGTAGCCATACATTTACTGCTGGAACGTAGCCATACATTTACTACAGGAACGTAGCCACACATTTACCGCAGGAACGTAGCCATACATTTACTGCTGGAACGTAGCCATACATTTACTGCAGGGACGTAGCCATACATTTACTGCAGAAGCGTAGCCATACATGTACTGCAGGGACGAAACCATACATTTGCTGCAGCAACAAAGTCACACATTTACTGAAGGAACGTAGCCATACATTTACTACAGGAACGTAGCCATACATTACCTGCTGGAACGTAGCCACACATTTACTGCAGCGACATAGCCACACATTTACTCCAGGAACGTAGCCATACATTTACTCGGGGACGTAGCCACACATTTACTGCAGCGACATAGCCACACATTTACTCCAGGAACGTAGCCATACATTTACTCGGGGACGTAGCCATACATTTACTACAGGAACGTAGCCATACATGTACTACAGGGACGAAACCATACATTTACTGCAGCAACACAGACACACATTTACTTCCGGAACGTAGCCATACATTTTCTGCTGGAACGTAGCCACACATTTACTGCTGGAACATAGCCTTTCATTTACTCTAGGAACGTAGCCACACATTTACTCCAGGAACGTAGCCATACATTTACTCGGGGACGTAGCCACACATTTACTGCAGGCGTAGCCATACATTTACTGAATGGACGTAGCCACACGTTTACTGCAGCGTCATAGCCACACATTTACTCCAGGAACGTAGCCATACATTTACTGCAGGAACGTAGCCTTACATTTACTCGGGGACGTAGCCACACATTTACTGCTGGAACATAGCCTTTCATTTACTCTAGGAACGTAGCCACACGTTTACTGCAGCGTCATAGCCACACATTTACTCCAGGAACGTAGCCATACATTTACTGCAGGAACGTAGCCATACATTTACTCGGGGACGTAGCCACACATTTACTGCAGCGACATAGCCACACATTTACTCCAGGAACGTGGCCATACATTTACTCGGGGACGTAGCCATACATTTTCTGCTGGAACGTAGCCATACATTTACTCCAGGAACGTAGCCATACATTTACTCGGGGACGTAGCCACACATTTACTGCAGGCGTAGCCATACATTTACTGAATGAACGTAGCCACACGTTTACTGCAGCGTCATAGCCACACATTTACTTCAGGAACGTAGCCATACATTTTCTGCTGGAACGTAGCCACACATTTACTGCTGGAACATAGCCTTACATTTACTCTCGGAACGTGGCCATACATTTAATGCAGGTAGATAGCCTTACATTTACTCTCGGAACGTAGCCATACATTTACTGCAGGCGTAGCCATACATTTACTGCAGCAGCATAGCCACACATTTACTCCAGAAACGTAGCCATACATGTACTACAGGGACGAAACCATACATTTACTGCAGGAACGTAGCCACACATTTACTGCAGGAAGTAGCCACAAATTAAATGCAGGGACGTTGCCACACATTTACTGCTGGAACGTAGCCACACATTTACTGCTGGAACGTAGCCACACATTTACTGCAGGAAGTAGCCACAAATTAAATGCAGGGACGTTGCCACACATTTACTGCTGGAACGTAGCCACACATTTACTGCAGGAACGTAGCCATTCGATCAATACAAAACATTGTCTTCCGTAACACCTTTGTTTGGAATGGTATTTAAAAATAACATATTCATGCAGTTTGCGTTTGTTACAAGAAGGTGCACACTTTGATTTTGTTTTGTTGAGCTCAAAACTCCTATTTCCTGATATGGTTTAGAAAGTGAACCAAACACTAACTATAAAATGTCAACTATCACGAAGGCCTATATAATATAAATCCTTAAAATATCACAGAAGATTGGTGCCGCTTGTCAATAAAACCATTGCGGAAAAAAGACTGTATTCTGACAAGACGATTGGTCGCGCTCCTCTTGTGTTCATACTGAATATCAGTGATGAGCTTATTGTATGCCTGTTACCAGGCGAGTCGACCATGGATCCGGTTCCGTGGTTTTAGACTATTGTGAGATATCAACAAATACAAAGTTGCGTTTCTCCGAGGGTGCTGAGTGCGGCGTTAAACAACAAGCAAACAAATCTTAATATCACTGGTTTGCCAGGCACAGAACGAATAAATAACTATCACTTACACAACTAATAACAAACTAGAATGTGTTTACTCCCCCTCCTTCGTGTTGATACATTAGTTCAAGCTGTTACTAAAAAAATACTAGTACAGATTCTGATTAACGAAGCAGCACACAGTTGTATCCATGTTGACTCTTACGGCAGTTATGACTATTTAACTTTAGGCTACAGCAGATTGGATGATAGATTGGTTGTATTGTGCAAGTAGACGTATCCATAATGAATAATCAGAAGCTTTATGCTAATAAGAAGACTCTTACAATTTTCAAAATGTTTCCATGGAAAAACCAGAAATTTAAATAATTGAAAATTGATCAATATGAAAAGACAACAGTAGAGCACGTGGTCATTGCACATGTATAGTTTCAAGCATGTATGTTCACTATTTGAGAGTAATGGCTCGGTAACGAATCCAAGAGTTGTTTGAGACTAAGCTAAAATTGATTCCTTTGGAACCTAAGAAAATAAAATTTAAAAAACAAGAAAGTAGCAAAAGACACCAGTTAAGCTGAGGAGCAATGCATATTCAAGTTTCGTTGAAAAATACTGAACGGTTTTCAAGTAAGGGCCCAGAAACGAACTCTCCCATCGTTTGTGAATAGGTAAAAAAATGTTTCCATAGAAACATAAGAAAAGACAATTGTGAGCAATGGATATGCCAAGATTCGTTAAAAAATATTGAACGTTTTACAAGGTAGGGTTGGGATTAGGATGGTAACACCGACTTCCAAGCCAAAGGGAACCAAGCCAGAAACAATATGTATTGACATAACAAGGCATAAAGCACAAATGCACGGTTTTCAAGAAGGTTAATAAACTAAAGAGAACATAAACTTTTCGGAAAAAATGCAAATTCTATCTCAGGCCTTTCTATGGTTATGTGGTAGGGTAATGTATTGTTAGACAGTGATTGTGACTGTATTGCATTGTTTCTGTTGAGATTCAGTAGAAGTTCATTGCATTGTATTTGGACAATGATTATTTGAAAGGAATGTATAGTAGTACCATAAATGTAAGCAGTGGTGAATGCTCTAATTATCTGTACACATTCGGAATAGCATGGATGGATGTCAAGCGTAAAAGAAGCATGTGGAATATTTTGTGGTGTTCAAGTGACACTTGACTGGCTTGGCAGAACTGTACTGAAATTTATTACACTCAGGCTGCTATCAGCGGCATTAGAGGTACAGCATTCATACATCAACATGTACATCACTATATACAAATATACAATATCAATCCACAGATTTACCGAGCAACGGCTTCAGTAAATACAGATACAGATCAGTTACGAGACATATTGATAATAATAATAATAATAAAGTCCATTTCTTCAGCGCCATTTTCGTCTACGTAGTCGCTCATAGCGTCTCACACAGGGTCATAGACACATCTAAAGAGATAAGTCTTTAGTTTTGTCTTGAAACTGTCCAGAGTTGGAGATTGCCTAATTTCCACTGGAAGGGAATTCCAGAGCACAGATGCAGTGTGAGCAAAAGTTCTGTTGCCGAATGCTTTGAGTGAAACCATAGGGACACTAAACTGGAGTTTATGTGCTGATCTGAGATCTCGTGCTAGCTGGTGTAGGGTAAGAAGTTCACTCAGATAGGAAGGTGCTGTACTATAGTAGCACTGGTAAGCAATGCACACGACTTTGTATTCAATCCTAGATCTTATTGGAAGCCAGTGTAATGATTTTAATAATAGGGTTTAATAGCTGCAGCATTATGATTTTACAAAATTTGGATAAGTTTCTAAGTGTTGCTAATCATTTACTTAATTTTCCAAAAGCAAAATCATTTTATACATATTCGGTGTAAAGTAAAAATATTTTCTCATTAGCTGTGTTCTTTCATTTTGAAAAAGTTGACAGACAAACAGAGTGGAACTCATCAGCTAAATAAAATGTTTTACAAAATGGACATTTTCTTACTGGTAGAGGTTAGTTTCAATTTGGAGGTTGTGGTTGGAGGTTCTAAATTTTAATAAGTCTCGCTAAATACTTACTTTCATTTTTAAATATTTTTTAGAAATTCAGGGATATATTTTTAACTATGGTATACATGGCTCCTTTGGAAGATATATTTCGCGTGGCTTCCAGCATTGTAAATTATTATCAATTGATTTGATCTTAACGATATTTTTAAGATGATTTGTGATTGCCAAATAATTAAAATTTCGTTGTGTTCATTGTAATTCCTGCATTCTGATTAGCTGAATTGGTCCACGTGTTACTGCATTCATTTCCCAATGAATGTAAAAATTTAAGCCACGCCTACCGAGGCGGACTACTTTTATTATAACGGAATTTGGGGGAATCCAAATATTACAGTCGAGGGACTTCCCTTTCTGCTCACGTGTATCGTCATGCACAGGTCATTTAGCGAAACTCATGCATATTCTCTGTCCAAATTACACTTTGAGACCGAAGGCCGGGAAGGAAAAAACAGCAAACGTGCAGGCTCGCTCGCCTGTTTTTTCCCCGTTCTCATGGAACTATCTTTTTAATCTGGCGGTATCTGACCATGTTATTTGTCACGCCACTGTATGATTATCAATCACGACATTTTTGTCAGCTTTGATATATACAACTGTTTTGGTTAAACTATTGTAGACAACATATGTTTTCGTTGTCGAATTTACTTATAAGCATTGACTGTGTATTGTTTGCGGTTCATTTAGGTATGACTCGAAAAACCGATGTGCAAGCTGTTTATGAAACGAAGGCCACAATCGTCGAAGGTGTGTTTTACCAAGGTTATCCAGTGTGTGGAAGTGTTGGAAGCTAGTTAGACTGTATAAGTGGAGCGGGTGAGTGCCTGTCTCATCTCACATTTGCCATTGAATATTGTACCACCACTCTATTGCATACTACCATTGTAATTGCTGTGCACTAATTATTATTGATTTGTAAACCCAGTTACTTTTATAAAACAATTGTTAATTTATACCTTTTGTTGGTTGTTCGTTGGTTTCACATAAAAATTCATGTACAGATTTCTGGGTTAACTAATTGTTTCAATTTGGGAATGACACGGAACAATATAAGCTTATTTAATACATATACGGTGTCGATAATTAATTGAGGACATTATATAAAAATATTCCATATTTTATTTTATTTAAAACATTCACTTTGTTGAACCATGACACTTTGGCGCAGGAATGGCTGGCAGTTCCTTGATGTTTACAAGATGCGTTAGACCTGAAATAGAAGGCTTCAATTAGATAAATACGTAATTAACCGTAATGACTGATTCTAATAATCTATTACAATTATTGTCATCTATTACTAGAATATAACATAAAAAGTGGACATTCAGGCTTGATATTTATATGAACTATTTAGGAACCTTTTCGAATTCAAAGCATGTAATGCTGGCTGCACATCACACCTCAGACGATATACGTACCAGCGAGAGCAGACTGGAAGCCGGAGTTGTAGTCGCAGGCCACCTCGTTGTGGACGTAGTCCTCCCTGTTGTCCTTGTAGGAGTCGTCTTTACCAGGACCTCCAACAATCGCTCCCACAAGGATGTGAGGACTGGGGCCAGCGGTGTGTAGGTTAGCCTCGGAGCAGGGAGCTGGAATGTCAGGGCAGGAGCTGGAATGAAGCACACAGTTGATGGAAGACATATGTACTAGATACATGCATACATATGCCACATAGATAGTGCAAAACGATCTAGAACACTAACACCTACAAGATGATAATAAGGGAAGTGACTATTCATGACTGAAGGTTTTCGCTGAATGAAAACCAAAACCAAATGCATGTGTATGGCATACTAATTTTAAGAACAAATTTTCTAGAGCGACCGCTTCGAGTCTTACATGACTTTCCTTACGAACACGAATATGATAATGTAATCATATATATTTTATAAAGAAGCTGTAATGAAGAAGTAATGTTTTCTTCAGATCCGTGTACACTCATAAGCATTGTCCTTCGGTCATCTAGCATTACATATTTCCATATTACAACAATGGTGTATTACGTCAAGGACGGTGTCAGAATAACCATTACGTTGAGTTACAGTAAGTTTTTACCGTATACTTCCTGTGTGTACTGAATGTACTGAGTATCTTAAAAACGAATACACCATAATTTTGATCACAGTTATTGCTCAAAATGATATTTTCGTACATGACGATTTAAACGTGAAAGAAAACTTACGCGGATCTGTGATGCGGATTCCTGGGGTATTTTGTGCCGAAGCCAATCTGGTAGCTGATGCCGTAGTTGTTGTCCCCGAGGATGTAGTTCATCTGCCCCACCGCCCACTCCCGGTATTTTGCAGTGTCCAGACCAGCATCAGCAGCCACCAGGGCGACGAATGCTGCATCACCTAAGAGTAAAATATGGTGTTGATGTTTACGGTGTACTCTACATCACGAGTGTCCGTTATAATATGGTATATGTCTCTTCAAGTATAGGTATATACCATACAAGATTTAATATTAAACTTTTAAGAAGTTTTGATTCAGGTTTATTTGTGACCATTTGTTACTGTCGATAAACTGTTTATCAACACAAGTTAAGAGAAGAAATAGGCTGTTAAAAAACTGCAGAGACAATAGACTCACAAACACTGTCAAAAGGATATGTTTGCGTTTTTATGTTCAGACTTTCTGATCGAGTTCAACGTGGCGAAAATGCAACTGATTAAATTTGATTTTACGAATATGACTCCCCGTAAGGCCTTAACCGTATCTCTGCGTGCATCTGGTAGCAACTACTCTGTTCGTGCGAGGACTAATTGACATGGATGCACCTTTGATGAAGCTATATGACTTTATTGGTAAGTTATTATCAGCTATCAGTCTCGATTAAGTGCCAAAACAGATTCCACTGGGCGAAAAAGGCAACACACTGGTGACAATGAAGCAAAGGTTCTTGTTAACCTGGCACAAAGGTGAATACGTATTCGCACGAGCTACACTCTGGTGATTATTTTATGTTAAATGACTAACTATTGGAGCACAGGTCTTTGAAAGGCATTTAGAAGTGAAAAACATTAGGAAGAGAATTTATGGATGTCAACTTCTTTATTCTGAGGATCACAACGTTTCGGAGTATATGCTTACTCCTTCATCAGGTGAATGATGAAGGAGTAAGCATCTAAGCATGTGCTCCGAAACGTTGTGTTCCTCATAATAAAGAAGTTGACATCCATAAATTCTCTTCCTTTTTGGAACACTCATTTACATGCTCCTCTTAAAAGATATGAAGAACTGCTTTATATCATCATCGAACCTCATTTGTTTCAAAATGAAATACGCCCTGATGTGTCATGTATTTAGATTGACCTGCATATCTGTTGGAGCCCCACTGGTCTCTCCATGCCTGTCCACATGGAGTGTAGGTGATGGAGCCGCCAGGGAGCCAGCCTTGGAAGAAGCCCTCCACTTCGTTCTTGTAGTCAGTGTCTTTGGTAGCCTCGTACAGGAGCAGCTGAATGTAGGAACACACTAAGGTCAGCGTGGGAGGAATACAAACCTCTTTATAAATGTGGGACCGCCTCCGTGGTCTAGTGGCAGAGCGTCTGCCCGTCATACCAAAAGACGTTAAAAGATGGTACTTGTTGTTACCCTGTCTGGCGCTCGGCATTAAGGGGCTAAAACAAGGACTGGTCGGCTCGGAGTCAGTATACTGTGTCTGATTGGCGTATTCATGTTAAACTGCGGCATGGTATCTCAGTGAGCTAGCACTATAAATCGGCATCAGTCCGGACTAGTACAAGCAGCCACACAACACACACACGTACATGCACGTCGCTATCTATATAAGTGCAATAATCTTGGACGCGACGTTAAACCCCATTTCACCTCACCTCACCTTTATAAATGTATTCATCAATAGTTTTTTTTCCATTTTCAGTTGTCCCCCGCCGTGATATTGCTGGGATATGGCGAAAAGGGCGTATTACACTTTTACTTTAATACTTTATCGAAAATGTACTCCAAAAAAAATTATGTTATTTAAAGACGTCAACACTGGCGATACAATGTCAGTTACACTATATCTTTTAGAAATAGTAACGACTTTGTATTCGTTCGTGATTTGAATATTACAGTAATATATACCCGAAAATACATACATATTAGACACAAGGAATTGGCGAAAAGTAGTGAGTAAGTTTTAAAAATTAAAGTCACATCGACTGTATATAAGCAGAAAAGAAGGCAATAACAACATGGATAATGTTTTGTTTGTTTGTTTGTTCAATATTCCAGCTGTATGAAGGCGGCCTGTAATTAATCGAGTCTGGACCAGTCAATCCAGTGATTGACATCATGAGCATCGATATACACTGATGGGATACGATGACAACCAAGTCACCAGGCCTGACCATCCGATCCCCTTAGTCGCCTCTAACGACAAGCACAGTCGTCTGTTCCAGCATGCATGGGTTGCTGAAGACCTACTCTACCCCGGATCTTCACGTTTGTGTGAGACGTATATACTAGATACAAGTATTGAAGAAATAAACGACTCGTGGGTGTTGGTTGTCGGAAAATAAAACACGGCAGGAATAGAAACCATGAGGGGTGATGACCTATGCTAACCCGGATCTTCACTAATTATTTTGACGTTAACACCAGACACAACATCGTCCTGTCGCAAGTGTGGATGTGTTCAAAACTTCATTAGCATCCTTATACTCGATAATTAACAGAACGCCTCATATAGCTGGAATATTGCTGAGTGCGGCGTTAAACAACAAACCAACCAACCAACTGATCGTTATTGTCTCATGTCTTTATATTTCTTGGCGTACTTAATATTTTGGAACATTTGTTAACATGTTTTCACACAGTCTTGCAAATGTCCCTTGCATTTATTGCTATATGTCGACCTGAAATATCGTCTTGTGTTTTTGGGGTAGGTATTTAGTGATATGGATCTTGTGTGAAGGTAAATTGACATTCAAAGCGGGTTTGGGGAGACTTATATTAAATTTCTTTGAACTGCCACTTTAGTACCCCTCTAACTTGAGCACGACAAAGACTTGTTTCACCTGGCAAGCGATCTTCTTGTCGTCCCATCCTAGAGCCCACGCCCAAGCATTCTCGTGGTATCCCTTGGCATCGGCCAGGTAGGACTTGTCCCCTGTAGCTCTGTACAGCCACATAGCTCCTTCACACATCTCATCCTTGTAGCCACTTGATCTGGATTCAAGACAAAAACAAGTCATTTCATAAAATTTCTCACCTTCGGAATCAGCCAAATTTAATCTTTTCACAACGATGCACTATGTGGCGATGATGACAGCAACTTGGCAGCTCTGGGTACCTATTGTAGTCACATTCCTTCAACATTGGTGGTCAACCACTCGCCATTCAGTAATCCAGTGTGAGGTAATGATTGTTGCTAACTGCACGTCAGCAGCAATTCAACTATTCACGGCGATAACTTTTATACATTTAACAATTATATTAAAGATGCTTCCTCAATACGAGGCATTGCTTTGCAGAATCGGCACAAACTAGAAGTATTCGCTACCTTAACCGTATGTATGAATTAATATACGTACGATTGGAGCTGCGTGTTGGAATTGAAATGCGTAAGAGTAAAATTGCACGTTACAGTGGACATACGTACGAGTAGAACTGCACGTTACAGTGAACATACGTACGAGTAGAACTGCACGTTACAGTGAACATACGTACGAGTAGAACTGGCCGGCATCCGGGATACTCTGGCTGTATTTACCAGGGTACTTCTTTCCGAATTCATAGATCTGCTTGGATGCAGTCAGGAGTTTGGTCGCATAGGCAGAATCTAAACATTTTGTCATGTCCGCATTATGTCTAATATATAGTAAATGGTCAGATGGTACAACGACTTATCATAATTCAGCTCTTAATATTACCACATAGCGCTTCGAGAATTTTACACACCATGACACTACAATTGTAATGCATAATTTCATATCTAATGCTTTCTTGCCATGTCCCACCGTTTGATCAGGGTTACAACATTAAAGGCCTCAGGCACAGAACAAATTTTATGCATAAAGATTTTGAGGTTAAAAAAAACTCTCCACAAGCCTGTATCGCAAGGGTGATTTCAACTTTCCACTAGTCGACTTTCCTTTTATGTCTAGCAATATTTCAGCAGCTCCAGCATTTGGTGTCTACATTTCACATTTGAGGCTCAATCGAACAATCCCCTTCTTCAGAGATTTACGCATCACGCGACTCTAACAGTTGTTTGATCAAGGTTACAATATTCAAAGCCTCGGGAAGGTTTAAAGAAAGTTTTATGTTAGACATGTGGAAGACATTTCCAAATTTGACGCATCAGTGACAGAAATAATGTCCGATGCAATGTTCCCGTTGTTTTTAGCCCCTTGCATGTGTTTGTGATGGGTGCGACCTGGCATCATCCTTATTTGTTAGTGAATCTTAAACATACAATCGCAGTCGTGCAATGGACTCTCAAGGGTGTTCTTAAATCTGCAGTACTGTTTATCCAGCATTACAACAGTCTGTCATTAATGTGTGTAGATGTCCTCAACACTGATAACAAGAACAGCAGTATGCTTTCTGTTCCATGCAAACACCCACCTCTCTGTTTGAACGCCAGATACCCAGCAGCCATGGATGCAGCAATCTCCCCAGCAACATCGGACCCAGGTTTGCTTGGTGTGAGTTTGTAGGCGGGTCTGGCCATCGTCATGTCCTCAGCGCGGCCCCAGAAGTGGTGGTCATCATTTCCTTCTCCAACCTTGGTGAAACCAGAAACTGGGTATGAATACAGGGAAGGATACAGGGATTAATGATTTCATGTTTTTGTAAGTATATTTAAAACGTCTCGATAATCCGCGAAACGGATTCCACTGGACGTAAAAGACAAAATAAAGAGGAAAATTATATGAACGGATTACTGGAAGAGAGTGATGACACCAGATATGTGCTTCTTTGCTACCCAACGCTGCACCCAGCAATACTCCTCCCGTACGACAGACGCTTCGGAAACCCTGCTTCCGGCGCAGTGTAAGCAGAGTCAACCGTGTCATACTGATCATCAACGAGCTAGAAACGTATTTGCAAGAGGTTGACCTTCATACCTCCGTGGAGTGAGTGCGTGTGTATGTTTTTACCCCGCTTTGAGCAATATTCCAGCAATATCACGGCGGGGGGCTCCAGAAATGGGCTTCACACATTGTACCCATGTCGGGAATCGAACCCGGGTCTTCGGCGTGACGAGCGAACGCTTTAACCACTAGGCTACCCGACCGCCCCTTACCTCCGTGGAATTCTGTTTGAAACAAACCTGAAAAAAAATACCTATTGCTTTTACATGATGAATGATATCACTGCCAGTCTAACCACTTCTGGTTTGGACAAAATCATTCTTAATGTTGCACAATTCTAATTCATATTCGTATGCCTCTAGGACAGGAAAAAAGCCAAAATAAATTAAACCACAGAAAGTGTCATGCCTCCAGCTAGTTTCCTGAGGCACAGATTAATTACTGTACCTCCGTTGTCGGAAATCACAAGCCACGCTGTAAAACAGAAAGTGTCGACCTATCTTAATAAATGAAATGCCTGCACTTATGAGTTTACTGCATTGACCCTCATTTCAGACATTCATATGTTTGATAATTTCAAGCTGGATACCAGGTGCGTGTTGTCCACACAGTACACAAAGGAAGCGAACTATCTTACTAATGTCCACTACAGTGACCTTGTCCTCCACTGATGGTTGACCAACACCTTATGGCTTCACCCACAAATAGGATGGACACATTTTGTTCTGGCTACAGTATACACTTCTTCAGTTATCATGAGCATTGTACAGTTTCAGAGTACGACTTTAAGAGTAGATGTGATCTTATATCAATAACAAATATTTCAAGAACATCCTCAAAGACTATACAGCATATAATATAAATTGTCAATGCAAGAGAATAACTTGACCAAACCAACTATGATTTCTTTGTTCGAGGAAAAGGTAGCATATAATACTCGTTAAAAGTAGGTCACCGTGACCTATGGATGTTAAAAACTAATTATTCATCACCACATTAAGATAAACCGCCGGGGAAAATAATATACACACCAATGTGTAATGGTGGCTAAATATGAAACAAACACGAAATTGCTATTTGATGGTGATGTGTTTGATATCGGTATCATAGTTGTGTTTTGGACTTGAAGTATGCAGGGTTTGATAACGGTAACGGTTTGTAATGTTTTGGTCAAATTCAATTTTTAAGTGTATTCTTTCTTTCGCCCGGCTCTTAATTTCGGCAAAAAAGCATTTTAGTGGGCATGCTTTATAAATTACCTTCACTGTGATCTTGACCATGCAGGTAGATCACTCACAATCATTCCAAATAAACCCAACATTATACACTTGTATAAGAATACACCAGGATACACAACGAAATCTTACCTGTGCATACAGAGTCTGACTTGCTGGAATCCAGCACTTCAAGTAGTAGTCCAAGGGCCACTTGATCATGTCAAAGAACATGTCTGTTTGTTTGGTGGAAGCATAGGCATCTTTCCATTGTAGGTATCCCCAGAGTAACACGGTCGAAGTACTAGCCATGGGTAAACTGAACTTGACGTGGTCACCAGCTGGAGAGAAAAAGTAGTCACCAGTATTTGAATATATGTTGTTTTTTTAAGATGCGATAGGCGACGTGGCACCCCGTGTTAACGGAGAATAAGACTGACGACTCTCTGACGTTGATGTTGATGTTGTATATATCATTGTTTTATAACAGTTAGCGGGTGATATGTGTCCTATAACCATGTGGACAGTGTCTACAGTGTTGTAAATGGTACAATACAGTGTCTGGGGTACGGACTACTGACCATCATACCACCCTCCAGTCAGATCCTCGCCGTTGTCTCCCTTGTCTCCCAGGGCGGAGTCACCTCGCCACTTGATGGGGTTGTTGGCCGGAAGTTTGCCTGATCTCTGAGCATCGTAGAACAGGATGGACTTGCCAAGAGCCTCACCATAGTTGTATCTTTCTGTACCACCTCCTGCAACACGGAATTTACCCTGTACATAACTTATAACGTTACATAAGAGATATGTGATTCTTTACATCTTCAATCATCACAATTCGCTGTGCACAGTTGTGTCTTTTAGGCGTGCCAGAGACCTAGGCTTCAGGGTTAACTTTGAATCCTCGCCTCCATCTGATGTTTCTTGGTTTGTCAGCATCATATCCGTACCCAAAATGTTTCAGCAAAGTTGTAAACGTCTAAGACCTACATAACACCTGCCTTGACGCTATGGTATAACTGGGGCGGTCGGGTAGCCTAGTGGTTAAAGCGTTCGCTCGTCACGCCGAAGACCCTGGTTCGATCCCCGACATGGGTACAATGTGTGAAGCCCATTTGTGGTGTCCCCCGCCGTGATATTGCTGAAATATTGCTAAAAGCGGCGTAAAACCGTACTTGGTCACTATGGTATAACTGATATAATGTCCAAAGCGGCTTTAAATCAAACACACTTACTAACTAGGTCATAGCAACATACGAAGGCCTGCTTCTATATATATGTGCTGTCAATGTCATTGAAAGGATGTTTCTCTTTATCCCAGTTGAAGTTCATTTTGAAACTGTCAGCACGGTTTCCTATTTGGAGTAATAGTCAGTTCCTATCTAATAACATGCTGACATGTAAAGTAACAAAACTTATAAAGTTATTTTTAACTGTTGGATTGCTATATTGCCGCAGGATCCGGTGTGGATTACGGATTATAATAGATCCCCAGCAAACTCTGCTGGTCGTAAGAGGCGACCAAATGGATCGTTGCTCACAATATCGACCACTGGATTACCTCTGGTCAGCATCGATCATTTATTTGCAATCGTCATAAAGCTAGAACTGCTGAATTGCTAAATTTCAAACAACAAACAAAACGAGCAAACGTGGCCACTGGTCGTGGACATTGTGCGTGTACTGGAGACATCCTCTAATGCGACTATGATTAACAGACGACGCGTAGAGTAGAGTTCATATCAGGCTAGGCATCCCATTGCAACAGTTAGATATTACCTTTTTCTGAGAATATGCTTATTGGGAACAGCAGCATTCCGTAGATACCTTCAATAATAGTGAGTGAGTTTGGTTTTACGCCGCTTTTAGCAATATTCCAGCAATATCACGGCGGGGGACACCAGAAATGGGCTTCACACATTGTACCCATGTCGGGATTCGAACCCGGGTCTTCGGCGTGACGAGCGAACGCTTTCACCACTAGGCTACCCGACCGCCCCCTTCAATACTAACATTCAACGAACGCACCTGTGTGTACCACCTTCGGAGGGGCCTGGGTTGCCCCGGCCACATTCCCCTCTATTGTGAGGGTGGTCGTCGGGGTGATATCACCACTTGTGTGACCGACAATGTCCAGACAGAGTGTATCGCCAGTGTGTTCATCTGCGTTCCACTTTTTGTTCGTGAGGATGAATTCTTTTCCACCATCCGTCTTCAGGACATCGGCTGTGCCGCACTGTGAACAACGGTGTATAGACCTCTTATATACAGCCGTAACCGACGGATTTTACAAGGTAAAAGGGGCGCTTATTAAGATACCTGTGGTAAGGTGCACTGTATTTCTTCAACATTAATTGCCATCTTGCAATATATTAAACTGTTATCATTTCTGTTACAGGTCGACTGTTGACAGACAAAGAATCATAATTCTGGTGCATCTTGAGTTCGATCCGACAACCAGCGGATCCTTGCGCGGATTAGGGACATAACTGGAAAACTGGACCTCTCATACAACCTTACCTTTTCAGAACAAGATGTGCAAACAAAACAAAACGTTACGTTTTCTGTTTTTCGTGATCAAATAGCTGAGAGAAATTCAAATATTTTTTTCAAATACAGTAAACTCTATCAGGACATTACGGTTCTGACAATGAAGATAAAATAACACAGGTATAATCAGGGAATAAAATAATATACGCAGGCTTTCATTTTTTTAAAGTAAAATCTATCTCGTCCTATTATTTATTTAACTGTACAATGCATGACCCTACAACGCATGCGCAGACACTCTTTCACACAAAGTGCCACGAGCCGGAAGAGATATAATCGGTACATATAGGTTCCATGTGAAGAACGGATTCGATGAATACGAAAGGCAAACACTGTATCCTCACTTCTAAGGTATCAACAGCCTCCGAGAACTTCACGTGTGCCTTCCAGCTATGAAGTTCTGTGGTGATCGGGATGCAGGCCTTCGCCTGGAAGCCGCCGTTCCAGTGGTTGCCGATGGTGACGTTCACCGCCGAGGCGGAGGCCGCTAGCGCCGCCAGTACCAACACAAGCATAGTGTCTGATTAAAAAAGAAAATGCTATTTAGAGTATCCTTCTATGATATCACAGTAAAAGCGACAAACCTATTTACATAATCATAATCTCTGCTGTCCTTTTGTTCCATTGAACGATTCCTACTGTGTCATAAGAGTTTAGGTGAGGTGAGGTGAAATTGGGTTTAACGTCGCGTCCAAGATTATTGCACTTATACAGCGACGTGCATGCACGTGTGTGTGTGTGGCTGCTTGTACTAGTCCGGACTGATGCCGATTTATAGTGCTAGCACACTGAGATACCATGCCGCGGTTTAACATGAATACTGACTCCGAGCCGACCAATCCTTGTTTTAGCCCCTAAATGCCGAGCGCCAGACAGGGTAACAACAAGTACCATCTTTCAGCGTCTCTTGGTATGGCGCGGCCGGGGATCGAACCCCGGACCTTCCGCTCTTCGGGCGGACGCTCTACCACTAGACCACGGAGGCGGTCTATAAGTGTTAAGGAATCACAATGACACAGTGATGATACCAGGTGTTCGCGAAACGGTAACGAATGTACAAGTCAGAGGGAATTGCATCCATATTATGTTAGTCACTGACTCTTGTCACGTTTGGAAATGCCGCACTCAGCAGTATTCAAGCAGTAAGACGACAGTCTGTAATTAAGCAAGTCTGGACGAGACTGGCATCATTGGCATCGATACACGCAGTTGGTGACCCGCCAGTTAGTCGCCTCTGAAGACCAGCACGGGTTGCTTAAGACCAGTTTTAACCCGGATGTAGTTCCTTGACTGAGGGACCATGCAAGTACCATACAGTTTGCAGAGCCGTCATTTACCAATATTAGAGCTACTCTACATTCTACGTAGTAAAACTGTTCACCTATTTTATAAATGTTAGGAAAGCACTTTTTTGCAACACCCGTTGTGGCAACATAATGCTGTCAGCTCACAGACTGTCAAAGCAATATTTTAATGCCAGCTTTCAACATGTTGGTCATATTTTACAAAATGTTTTGTATGTGACTTCAAGTGAACGTTTACACACGTTTTCATTGTCAAGGTGACCCAGATCTCAACCATAAATCTATATATAGATGACAGTGGAGTCAGAGTAACCTCGACTTTTATCGCTAACCATGTTAGAATCACATGCCTGTAAGATTATGACTGGTTGTTTTTTGATAAGGTAGAATGTTCTCGTGCTGCAAACAGACAATCACAAAAAAAACCTCCAATGCATAAATCTGGAAGTGCACTTTTATATTCTAACAATATCTTCTGGGAAACATATTGATGTCATCACAACATGACATGCTTGGAACAGAGGCATCAAACAGTGACATTGTCTACCCCTAGCTATTAAACACCCTCTATTTAGATAAATAGTGAATGAAATGAATGAAATGCCATTTTTAAAATGTCGAACTTCATTCCCATCGACCATGTGGTGTTAAAATACAAACATCAATGGCTGTAACTTTGCAAACGGTACATTAAACGAGACCGTGTGACAATTACACGAAAAGTTACGTACTAGCATAATTATATTTTCTTTCTGACACGAGCAGGTTTCGTATGTTTTACATAATTATTTACATAAGTATGTCTGAAATGAGTGGCAGCGGTGGGGTAGCCTAGTGATTAAACCGTCAGTTCGTCACCCGAAAAGGCCCGGTTCGATTCCCCACATGGGTATAATGTGTGAAGCCCGTTTCTGGTGATAATAATGGACTATTGCTAAAAGTGGTGTAAACCTATACTCACTCACTCACTCACTGTAATGAGTGCAAGCGGGTGATACTAGATATGAACAAGTCCTCGGTATGTTTAATGCCATTTCAAATACTTAACATTAATCAACAAATCAAATGAACAAAGTCTAGTTCTCATACATATGAACACAATTTGATAATAATGTTTTAACGTCGCTTAATTCTTATATCATACAGATCCAGTGACGCTATTTCGTTCTTTGAGAGAAGTCGTGTCATTCCTGCATGTTATCTGTAGAGTGGGGGTTTTGATAGGAACCATTCGTTGCTTTAATCGGAACTTCAGAGACCTATCACGCATAAGTATTGAAAACCTTCCCTTACCTCGTGACTCCTGACTCGTGGTAAGTCTACTAAAGACGCTGTAGTCGTCCCACCTCGCCTCATATAGTAACCTTTCCCCGGTCTTATCTGGAAACCTACTTTCCACACACCAATAGTAATGATACACGAAGAAACAGAAACAAAATTTTAAACAGTCTGTAAAATCAAGATTGCATAGTGGTGTCTTATGTTGCGTGGTCCTCTGCAAAGCGTACATACCCGTGAAGATTCCGGGGTAGAATAGGTCTTCAGCAACCCATGCTTGCCGTAAAAGGCGACTATGCTTGTCGTAAGAGGCGACTAACGGGATCGGGAGTCAGGCTCGCTGACATGGTTGTTGCATGTCGTCGTATCCCAATTGCGTGGATCGATGGTCATGATGTCAATCACTGGATTGTCTGGTCCAGATTTGATTATTTACAGACCGCCGTCATCTAGCTGGAATATTGCTGAGTGCGGCGTTGAACAACACACAAACAAATAAACACAATCACAGCGCACAGGTCACAAATCAAGTGAAGTAAAGCAAGGTTGGTCGCGGAGAGAAGTTGCATGGGTGGCTGTTTTCAGGAGCTTAACTCCTGAGAGTTTCCAGGGCTTCCGTCCTGCCCTCACTGAATCAATGTAGCACTTGTGGTGTCTCCTTTGGCAAGTGACTTTAGCAGTGAATGGGTACCCAGTACAATGAGATGACAATGTCACTGATCACCTTCTAGCGCCTCAAAGGCAGCTTGGGTTGTATACTCCCCAGGGAGCTGAGATGGAAAATTGAATACAAACTGATCCGTTGACGGGGTAAGTAAAAAAAGTAGCGCCATGAGTATTCACTTTGTGAATAAACTTAGGTGCATTATGATTTATTATATTATTATATTATTGGTATCTTCGTGTCCGGAAATCTACTTTAATGACTCAAATAACGAGTGCTGAATCACGGCGTGTGGGAGGAAGTCCCGCAGTGACCTCTCTAAGACGTTTACCACGTCGATTTACGATCCTGACTAAATTGTCGGGCAAAAGAAAGTATATACCTCTGTTCACATTTTTATATAAAGAACACAATAACTTACCAAGTCAACTATTAAGCCTATGTCTTTGAAAGATGGACAACAAGTTAACCCTTTTCACGGAGTCAAACGTCATTGTAAAAACTTCAAATAAAGCATACAACTTTCCTTCTTTTACTGATAAACATCTCTGTATCATAGAATGTAGGATGAAAGTATTGTCGGTGGTGAAGTATCCCTCTTTAAAGCCTACTTGTGATTCGATTATTTTATTATAAAAATCCACCCAGAAAACAAGTCTCTTAATGATAAATGGAAGTAGGTATTTACTGAATATATTGAGAGTAATATATTAAGCCTCTGTAATAATTAACATCGCTGTTTGCCCCCTGTTTATGAAGAGGAACAAGAATACCAACTTCCAACTCTCTTGAAAATATGATCTTTCTAAGACAATATTTAAAATTAGTTCCAAATATGGTATTACAATTTAGTTCGCCGTTTAAGCTCGCCGGTAGAGTCTTGATCAATCAATCCTGTAGTCTTGTCTTTATTGGGACGACCTGAGTGAGGTCGACCATTCAAACATTTGGGTTTGTTGTATCTGTTCCATACTCTGCTAACCGGGCGGTCGGGTAGCTTAGTGGTTAAAGCGTTCGCTCGTCACGCCGAAGACCCGGATTCGATTCCCGACATGGGTACAATATGTGAAGCCCATTTCTGGTGTCCCCCGCCGTGATATTGCTGGAATATTGCTAAAATCGGCGTAAAAGCATACTCACTCACTCTGCCAACCACAGACTGTGAAACAGTGAACGTATTGCCCACTGTACGCTGACTTGTGTCCGTTTCCAGCATGTCAATATCCCGTAGACGCAAATAAAGTAATGAAAGTGAATCACAATAGTATGAGCGAGTGAGTGAGTTGGGTTTAACGCCGCTTTTAACAGTACATGTATTACAGTAATATCGCGGCGTGTCAGCTTAATGTGGGAGGAAAGCCCGAAGTGATGCAGGTCTCAGTCGTTTACCACTTCGGTGAAACCCACGAGCACGGGTATGGTGCTGACAAACCTAGAAACATAATCGGGGCGAACCGGGCTTCGAACCCACAATCATAGGTTTCTGGCGTGCCCAAGGGACGCCACTCTGAACTGCGAATCGCGGCGCCTTAGACGACTGGGCCACTCGTGCATACAACAGTATGAGAAGCAGAATCAATAAGATTGACAGAAATATTAGCCTACAGAGATTATTCGACCTTTGAAAGTGTTGAAATCATGAATAACATCCTACGCACGTGTGTGACGCTAGTGCGTGAGGCACGTGCAAACTATACGATGTGTTGTAGTTTCTATATAACGTTTCTTTATATTCACAGAAAGTATTTGAGACAAGTGGAATTAATATCACGTGGATTCTTAAAAACTCAAAGGATTTTCTTGACTTTTTTACAATCTCAGAAATGAACCAAGTTCAGTTTTGTCAAAACATTTAATTTTCAACTTTGTACAGCGCTATCCGACTTGAAGAACTAAAAAACGTAATTCCTTGATCCATGTTACTAAACATGGCGACCATAGATAGTTACACATCTAACTTCAGACGTTCAGGGGAATTAGTAAAAAATGAAAGCAATGCCATCTGAAGTTTACTGAGGAATGCTGGACTTCCTCGTTTATAACATCTATGTAAAATATTGGGGAAAGACATTCGCAAGAAGTAGGCATCCCCATTGACACCAACTTCGCTCTCCTTCTTGCTGATCTGTTTCTATACACATATTAATCGGAATTTCTACTCGGAATGGCCAAGTCAAAAGAAAGTAAATTTGGCCAAGAAGTTTAACTAGCCAATTCCCATCCACCGATTTACCCACCTGACCAAGAAATAAAGGAGACCAGTGAAGCCTGATCTGTTAGTGAAACCATATTTATACCAATGCATAACCATTCGGAGTGATCAAACACTCTCCACAAGACTGTATGACAAGAGCGATGATCCCATTCTTGTTGATCTGTATCTTAACGTCCTCATCTGTTTCATATTCGGTTCTGGGGCGGTCGGGTAGGCTAGTGGTTAAAGCGATCGCTCGTCACGCCGAAGACCCAGGTTCGATTCCCGACATGGGTACAATGTGTGAAGCCCATTTCTGGTGTCCCCAGCCGTGATATTGCTGGAATATTGCTAAAAGCGGCGTAAAACCATACTCACTCACTCACTCACTCACTCACTCACTCACTCACTCATATTCGGTTCTATGCATAAGGTTTAAGAGTGACAAAATATGTCTGTACGACAGGAGTGATGACTGCACCTTTCCAATAGTCAACTTTCCCTTTATGTCGAGCAATATATACTCTTTGTCAGAGGTTATTCGAACAAGTTACAACATTCCAGTCCTCGGTTTTATTGTAAACATGTAGAGGACATTTCCAGAGGACACCTGTGACAAAATATATGTCTGATGCAATTCCCTATTTTGACTTGTTCTTGTATTTTTTTCAGGTGAACAATTGACTTACCTGTGCATGTGTTTGTGACGGGTGGTACAGATGGGACAGGATACGCTTACATTTTCGTCAACACCTGGTATCATTATACATATGGGGGGGCACGGGTGGCCCAGTCGTCTAAGGCGCCGCGATTCGCTGTGCAGAGTGGCGTCCCTTGGGCACGCAAGAAACCTATGATTGTTGGTTCGAATCCCGGTTCGCCCCGATTATGTTTCTAGGTTTGTCAGCACCATACCCGTGCTCATGGGTTTCACCGAAAATGTAAACGTCTGAGACCTGCATCACTTCGGCCTTTCTTCCAACATTAAGCTGACACGCCGCGACATAACTGTAATACTGTTAAAAGCGGCGTTAAACCCAACTCACTCACTCACTGTTATACATATGGAGAGGGTTTTGTCGCTTTTATTTACAGACATAAACGATCTTGCATAGGATCTTTGTCAATTGTTATAAACAAAATTGAATGGTCGGTCCATGATGAACTATGTTGAAGTGACCATTTTCCCACAATACCTTCAACTATTTTTATAAGACCATCTGGCCTATATTTCAGACGCTTTGAACTGATAAATTGAAAACAGACATTTTTATCAATGCCATTGACCCTACACAGTTGTTCACGGAAAAACTGAATGATATATCTGATGTAACTATCACTAAGTCCTCTGGTGACCCACTCATTCGTGAGCTATGGTTTAAAGATCTAGACGATTTAGCTTGGAAGTGTAGGAAGAAGGCAGGGAAATACTTTCGCCGTCATCCTACAGTTCATAATATAAAATAATGTAAAAATAAGTAGTGCCAAGGCTCGACGTATTTTTGAACAAATTTGCGACTGCCTGGAAGAAATTTGAATCAACGATTAATTCAGGTACATATATGATACAAAAATTTAAAGGCACAGGGACAAATTCTTAAAGATGAACATAATATATTTACTGATATAAATGACATTGCAAATAACTTTAGCTGAACGTTCTTTATCATTAAATTATAATCACCAATTTCAGAAATATTCAAATCAAGAAGAAATTAAGACAATTAATTATCATTCTGATAATGGTGAAATGATAATGAAGTATTTTCACTTCATGAGCTCAATACTGCCTTAGCCCAAGCTCAGGATACTGGAACAGGAGCTGATAATATCCACTGTCAACTCCTTTCATGTCTCTAAATTGTTTTGATGATATTTGGACAACAGGACACTTTCCGCCTTCTTGGCGCTTTTCTCATTCCGAAACCGGGCCTATATCCTTAACAGATTAGTTCGATCTAATGACTAACCATACAATGTGGTGTCCGACAAAAACAGAAGCAAAATGAACCATTTGGGTCGATTAGAATCGTTTATTTAAGAAATGTCATTGTCAATAACCAACATGCTGTATCAATCTGACCGCCTCCGTAGTCTACTGGTAGAGCGTCCCCGGAGAGCGGAAGGTCCAGGGTTCGATGCCCGGTCGCGTCATACAAAAAGACGCTTAAAGATAGTACTTCGTGTTACCCTGTCTGGCGCCCTGGTGCATGCACGTCGCTATATAAGTGCAATCATCTTGGACGCGACGTTAAACCCAATTTCACCTCACCTCACCTCACCTCACCTCACCTCACCTCACCTCACCTCACCTCACCTGTATCAACGTTTTTTTGTATTTAGAATAAGCGTAGCATACGACATGGAAGCATGGTATTTTATAAGATTTAAAAGAAAAGAAAATATTGCAGGACATACAAATCCATTAAACATCCCGAACGTGCTCTAGATTGCACTCCAATCAAAGGATGCCAAGCTCCTGGGACAAATTTGATCATTATTTAAGTTTTATGCCACGCGTTAAATATCAGAAAACTAAATGCCTGAAGGCCCTGGACTTGCTGAAAGACGTATCAAATTATAAATGGTGAGGGGATCAGACCACCTCCTTCACTTATATAGATTACCAATACGCTGTAATGTGGATTATGGCTCCTTTTTTTACGCTGGATCGTGAAAGAGTACATAAAAAATATTAGATTCAACCAGCTCCAAAGCCTAAGATTATGTCTTGGCGCCTCACTTGTTGGTAGCCTTTATGTGGTGGCTGATGAATCCTCTTCAAAACAACACCTTATTAAATTGTCTCTTCAAAACTAAGCTGCGTTGCAATCCCACCAATCCTGCTTACGACTCCGTTTTTAATCCCTTTTATGAAGAGCTGTTTCATAAGAAACCCAAGCTGGTTCCTCACTCTTGAGATTCGGAACAAATCGTATATCGTGCTGCAAATCTTGATCTTGAATACATCTCTCCAAAGCCGACTTTTGTCTACTCCTCACTGGCAATTGGTCAGACCTGATGTAGACCTTTTTCTATCAGTCTTAAACAAATAGTTTATCAACAGGAATATGTACACATGAGGGTCAAAATAAACTCACTTATCCATGATAAAAATAGAGCGACAGAAACCGTTCCATAGTCCAAAGAAATCTCTGCCAAACAGAGTCGGGCGGACGCCACTAGACCACGGAGGCGGTCTTCCATTAGGAGGACTGTTAGAGTACTTCATACAGAGTATGTACGCTGGAGAAATGTATTTTCCCACCTTCGGCAACGTCATGCTTCATATAGACAATTATGGTTTGTTTGTTTGTTGTTGTTTAACGACGCACTCAGCAATATTCCAGCGATATGACACGCAATTGGGATCAATGACATGCATCAACCAAGTCAGCGAGCCTGACCACCCTATCCCGTTAGTCGCCTCTTATGACAAGCATGGGTTGCTGAAGAACAATTCTACACCGGATCTTCACGGGTCCCAATTATGGTTTGAGAATATAAAAGCAAACATAACGCTGAATAAAATCGATCGTAATTTATCCCTGAATTCGACCATTCAACCAATTAAATGTATTACTCAACGCTTCCCTTCCTCTATTACGAAAGAGTTCACGTTATCTTCTGACTTAGCCACAGTAGAATGGAGATTCTGATTCTCAAGATAGAACTCCGATTTAAAACCTGCAATGTTTCTTTCGAAATCGAACGCTCACGCTTACAGGTATTGAGTCGTCTTTAGAATGCTCTAATTTGACAACACAGTTGGTTAACCTGCTACATAGATCATCAAGTCATCGGATACGTGTCTAATTAGATGTTCTCATTACGATCACCAAAATGCCTTCTCGGGACATGTTCTCAAGCTTTGCTTGTTTGTTGTTTAACACCGCACTCAGCAATATTCCAGCTTTATGACGGCGATCTGAAAATAATTGTGTCTGGACAAGACAATCCAGTGATTGACGTCATGAGCATCGATCCACGCAATTGGGATATGATGATATGCATCAACCAAGTCAGCGAGCCTGACCACCCGATCCCGTTAGTCGCCTTTTACAAGCATAGTCGCCTTTTACGGCAAGCATGGAATCTTCTCGGGTCTATTCACAAGCATACACAGTGCCCATGCAACAGTAATGCCATGAAAGGTCATTGCTTTTACATGAATCTGGAAGAGCCCATATTATGCACAATATAAACTGGTTCAATAAAACGGTTAAACATACAACATGTCTACTCCCCTATCAGCAGATTAGATATGAATCATACTGCGGTTCACATGAAAAAAAACCATGAAATCACGCATACAGTATTTGCCATATTTGATTATTTTGTGAAAGTTATCATATATTCTACATCATGCCATTGTCGTACACTAGTACTTACGTTACATAATGTTTATATTCGATAGAGACGGTATATGAAATGAATACAACAGTCTCTGTCATCAAATCAGTTCAAGACGTCATTCTTTTTATAGCATATGTCTTTCGTGAACAAGGAGTGTGTCAGTCTTATCAGAAGATACACCTTTAAATATATATAAATATAGCAAACATGTCTAGCATGTGATATGACCGGCAGCATTCAGAGGTACATGTATAAATATTTACTTATATTTCAGTAGATTCATACTGTTTTTAAAACATAATGCCTGTGTGTTTTTCTTTGCGAGATAGTTTCTGGGGTAACCATTCTGGTTTTTCGTGACTTTGGTGTCATTCTGGTGTTAAGCTTTATTAAAATCCGTTAAGAGAGCGATATATTGCTGGGTCAGCAAAGGTACCACCACCTCCCTGTCTCAACCATTAACCATAATCATTAATACAATCCAAGGACTTTTCAAAGTCAAAACAAGGTAATTTGACCAAGTTTAACTTATGCTTCAGGTATATCGATGATACTTATTGTAGTAGAGCTTCCTTATGACTATGGATGGTATTTTGTTGCTATTATTTACCATGAATGTTTTCACAAAAGGTCAAGGTGATTATAAGCAGGAGGCTTCTGTGGTTGACATAAACATTCCTATTTATTTATTTATTTATTTATTTATTTATTTATTTATTTATTTATTTATTTATTTATTTATTTATTTATTTATTTATTTATTTATTTATTTATTTATTTATTTATTTATTTATTTATTTATTTATTTATTTATTTATTTATTTATTTATTTATTTATTTATTTATTTATTTATTTATTTATTTATATCACGTCCCATTCAAAATTACATTTTACTCTGATGTAAAACCAGAGCCCCGGAGACAATACTGTACATGTTCAGTAAATGTTCAAGATGACATATACTCACTTTGCACTAAATCTGCAGAATTTTCATCTTTGCAGCAAAATGTTTGTCCTCGGGCTGCTGGCGACATTTGTCGCCCTTTCAGTGAGTGATCTTAACGTAAACATCGGCAACCACTGGCCCGGGGGATTCCAGGTTAAAGGCTGCATACCTATTACAGAAGAGCTTCACTCATGGAAAGTCAATGTCAAGTTTGACCAGACTGTAGAAGCCCTTGAGGTTTGTTTGATAAAGATTCCAAAACATTACAATCTTTGAAAAGGTACATGTAAACAGCGATAACATCTTTCAATTGGGTACATGGGCGTGTCTCCTTAACTGATGTTCACATCATTATCCTCTTGATTACACTACATATGTAGATTTATACAAACGAAATCAGTTTATCTAAGCCTACATACCAATAGTTAACTGTTTCTCGCACACTGAAGACGATCGGCCATTTCCGCTGGAAACAGACCTCAGAGGAGACTCGTACCCATTATGTTTAACTCGCGACCCTGACTTTCGTCACCACTCGCCCCTTTACGTTACCTACAAGAAGACTCGGGCCACTACCGATTAATGTTATGTGCGAAAATACGACAAACCAATCAGAATGCGCGTATGACTTCAAGTACTTTGGTCAAAGAATCCCCCAGGAATATTTGTTTGTATTTTACACATGTCTTGCATCTATAAATATACACAAGATACAGTTACATGTATTCTATCATACTGTATAATATTGTAGGTCCCGATGTGTGTTAAATAGCATCTAGATTATATATGATATATTGGGGAATATAGGTGAATCATTACGCAACGAGTTGACAATTCTTTTAGCTATGCCCGTTTGCGATTAGACAATGGCCACTAGAGGGGCACGAGTCGTCATTCGGCTTGGCCCGGAATAACACGAGTTGGTCGCGAATGCGACCTCACCAGCAAATGAATGTCACGTGATGTAGATAACCCATCTGGCAGTCGACAAACAAAAACAATCGGACGATTTTTAGTTCAATGGTAACCAATATCACTCTAGTGCAGGAAACCTTTGTTTGCATTCACCATGTTGGAACTATATTTCAAAAACGTTGTTGTACAAGTACCTTTTGAATACATTTAGGGATAAAAAAATTAAATTTGTAACTATGTATATATAAGACTAACGAACATTAAACACAGATGAACAGTAAATGCACAAGAAATGTGCATCTGTAGGCGTGTTTAGGCCTGTTTATTGCATGGGGACAAGTTGACCCTTATCCTACATCTAGAACTGAGTCTACTTTGTGGAAAAGGGCGAGATTGGCCTGTTACTCTTTCTCAGTTATATTTCTTTTCGAAATGTTAGATGCTGAGAATTTTGTCTTTAGTGAGAATAAAAGTATTGAGAAGTCTTTGATAGGCATTTAAAGTTGGAAGAACATGAATACATGACACTTTTTCATGGATAGCAGCTTCTTTTATTCTTTGTCACGACGTTTCAGAGCTACTTCTTGCTCCTTCATCGGGTAAAGTGTATTTAGAAGTATTGAGAGAGGAATTGGTGGTTGTTTATATTATTTTATGTGCATTGAAACTGTCACCATTGTGTCTTTGATAGTGATGGAAACGCATGAACGTGTTCAGCATATTATTAAGTGTTTGTGAACGGATATTAACTATACATCTGGTATGGAAAATGATGCGTACATAGCTTAGACAGACAGATGGTAAAGTGATGTTCCGATGTCGAAGAAACACATTTTCCGTATAGACCAGAAGACCTGCTGGGTATGTCACTCGCTAACACATGGGCGTGTTCCTATACTTCCTCTGTGTCTGTCTGTAACATATGCCGTGTATGTGAACATGTCGCACTGATTAGTTGTTGAACAATATTTGATTGCGATTCATTAACACATGTTCATAATATAGTCATCAGCGTTTCTCCAATATCAATCAGACACGTCGTGGTATAACTGAAATACATGTGTTGTTCAAAGTCGTGTTAAGTAAAAAATACACCCTTACTGAACATGGGCAAAATATACCTATCAACTGTAATACAGTAAACTTCGTTTAAAACGAACACGCTTACAACGAATTGACGGGTATAACGAACTTACTTTTTGTTCCGACTATTTGCTGTAGATTTTATGTATACAGTAAAAAAAGGTTATAACGAACACGCTTATAACGAACTGACGGATATAACGAACCTACTTTTTGGTCCCGACGACTTGCTGTTGTTATGCTGTATATGTGCTTATAACGAACTACGGTTATAACGAACTAAAATTAGTAGTCCCTTTGAGTTCGTTATAACCGTAGTTTACTGTATGTGTTTATAACGAACTACGGTTATAACGAACTAAAACTAGTGGTCCCTTTGAGTTCGTTATAACCGTAGTATACTGTACTTTACTGTCCCCAGACTGGGACAGCGGATGTCCTCAAGATGGACGGGGGAATGGAGTTTGTCCTCTCCAACAAACAGTGGAATGCCAATGAACACGTGGGCGATAAGCTCTGCTTGGACCTAGTGGCAAGAACTACTGGGGACATTCAGCCAAAGATGACGATGTCTGTAGAAGGGATGAACACCACTGGAACGATTGGAAACTCTTCAAACAACAACAACAGCAACCAGCAGCAGACAGCAACACCAGGTGTCACCGTGACCGTCCCAATATCTACGAATGTCAGTAAGTAGAATGCACAGTGTGCGTACATGCCATACCTATCAAAAAATCAAATTCAAACAAGTATGAAGTACTCATATCCTCCGCCAATATTACCAATTTCAGTCTAAGTCAAAGTTGTTGCCATGGAAACTCGAAAAAAAGTGTTTTTAAAAAATCCCCAAATATCAAAAGGCACTAGTTCACCACTTGACCTATCAATGTGGCAAGTTTAGTGAAGATATCTCTCATGGTTTTTGAGTTCTGCTCCGGAAACGAAACGTGAAGGATGGACGGACAGCAGCCCCTCATATATCCCCCTTCTACTTCGTGGCGTAGGATAATTAACTTATCAATTCAAAACGGCAAAAAAGGGAATAATGATTTTTGATAATCTGTCCGAACAGATTCCATTGGACAAAAAAAGGAAAAGGAGTTATGAAAGTTATATGATGGATCTCTGAAACTTAGTGATGACGCCAAGTGTCCGCGAAAAAGAGTGATCATGTCCTGCTCTGTTAGACTACTTGGCATACTGCCATACATAAAGCCTCCAGATAGTTCTCAGGTACGGGTATTGGTTGTTCTATGTTTCAGGTACGGGGATTGGTTGTTCTATGTTTCAGGTACGGGGATTGGTTGTTCTATGTTTAATTTCAGGCACGGGTATTGGTTCTATGTTTCAGGCACGGGTATTGTTTCTATGTTTCAGGCACGGGTATTGTTTCTATGTTTCAGACACGGGTATTAGTTTATGTTTCAGGCACGGGTATTGGTTCTGTTTCAGGCACGGGTATTGGTTCTATGTTTCAGGCACGGGTATTGGTTCTATGTTTCAGACACGGGTATTGGTCCTATGTTTCAGGCACGGGTATTGGTTCTATGTTTCAGACAAGGGTATTGGTTCTATGTTTCAGGCACGGGTATTGGTTCTATGTTTCAGGCACGGGTATTGGTTCTATGTTTCAGGCACGGGTATTGGTGGTGGGGAGGAGTTCACCACGAACAACATGCAGATCTACAACGACTGGGGCAACAGGTTTGAAGCCGAGTTCTCCTTCCCTGCTACTGAAAACATAGAAGGTTGGGAGGTGGCAATCAACTTCTCAGAGCCGGTCGATAAGCTGGACGTAAGTCGAACACCTGGTGTCATCACAATGTGGTAGTGATTCATAAACACATGCTCATGCTCATGATATAGTCGGAATCGTACTATCGACTCTCGACTCGACTCAGATTTCTGTTGGACGTGGAAAGTGTGTTGTCGCTTTATTTATCAGACATGTTCAGATTGCTGACGTTGACCATTTGTACACCACTTCAAGACTTATGTATGGAGTATCTCAGACTGAACACTGCCTTGCTGTATGTCGAGATAAGATCACTCTTACATCGTTCGCATTTCCGATACCTATTCCCCAATCAATCTAAACTGTTGTTTAAAGGAGCACTTAACGATGTTTACGTTATTAATAGACAGATTTAATCATTACGAAAATTACCAGTGTTTTACGACAATCATTATACATTCTGGATTTTAGCTTCAGTATTCTGTATTATGAAACGTTTCAAATCTACTTCTTGTGTCTCTATGAACCACCAACTAGATGCCTTAAACTGTACGAAAGGCTGCTTGTGCTTATGCCCACTATATGCAGCTGTTGGTTCTGGCAAATCCTTCAGATCAAAATGAAACGAGTCCAGTTCCATTAATATTTCCCAAATCGTATCGTAGGATTTAAATTTTGAAGTACATTTTAGATGTAGGGCAATAAAGACTCATTCTGTTCATCTGGCCGTGTCGAATTTATCGTTGCTATGTTTGTAGCTGTGGGTAGCCGATGTGTACAAAAAGTCGGCCGATGGCAAACACTGGGTCGTCATCAACAAGCAAGATAAGGTTTTCTTCACAAAGGGCGAAACTGTGAAACTCCGCTTCTTTGGCAACACTCAGGCGTCGTCAGCGCCAACCGCTGTCGCCACACTCACCAACCTCGGACACGACGACAATGGATTTCCAAATGTGAAGAACAGTAAGTTGGAGAGCTTAGGAATAAATGTATTATTTCTGGTGGCACTAACAGTAACATTCAATAACATTCGTCATCTGTTGCTGCTAAAAGATCCTATGTCGAGGATAGCTGATTGAGTCTTAATTCAGAGGACCGCCTCCGTTGTCTAGTGGTAGAGCGTCCGCCCGGAGAGGGGAAGGTCCGGGGTTCAATCCCCGGCCGCGTCATACCAAAATACGTTAAAACATGGTACTTGTTGTTACCCTGTCTGGCGCTCGGCATTAAGGGGCTAAAACAAGGATTGGTCGGCTCGGAGTCAGTATACTGTGTCTGAGTGGGGTATTTATGTTAAACTGCAGCATGGTATCTCAGTGAGCTAGCACTATAAATCGGCATCAGTCCTGACTAGTACAAGCAGCCACACACACACACACACATGCATGCACGTCGCTATATAAGTACAATAATCTTGGACGCGACGTTAAACCCCATTTCACCTCACCTCACCTTAATTCAGACTAGAGCCCTCTTCAGTCTTGTGACTCAATAAATAGTTTGCACAAATATTACAAAAGTAAATTAAAACTAGGAAATTGGTCGTGTCAGGTTGGTTATATAAGGCGACAGAACCGTTATGTGATCAAAGTATGCCTCTGTCTTCACAGCGGGAGGCACCAAATACAACTATGATGAGGTCCTATACAAATCCATCCTCTTCTACGACGCCCAGAGATCAGGCAAACTTCCGGCCGACAACCCCATCCCTTGGAGAGGGGACTCCGCCCTGGGAGACAAGGGGGATAATGGGGAGGACCTCACTGGAGGGTGGTATGACGGTGAGTACCACTGTACAAGGGGAGGGGAGACTCCGCCCTGGGGGACAAGGGAGATAATGGGGAGGATCTAACAGGAGGATGGTATGACGGTGAGTATCACTGTACAGGGGGAGGGGGGACTTCGCCCTGGGGGACAAGGGAGATAATGGGGAGGACCTTACTGGGGGGTGGTATGACGGTGAGTACCACTGTACAGGGGGAGAGGGGACTCCGCCCTGGGAGAGAAGGGAGATAATGGACAGGACCTCACTGGGGGATGGTATGACGGTACGCACAATTTCACAATTATTCGGCAAGATGATGAACCCCAACTGCTTCCACCTGTTTGTGAGGCTGTAACGTTTGTCCAACCTGGTTGGTCCGTTTAGACTGGCGTCCAATATAGGCACGCAGACCATTTCGTTCAACGTTTCACATTCATAATGAGAATAATGCATAACGGGTTGTTGAATCATAAGACCATGTTACATGATGCATCATTTAAGGAAATAAAATGAAAGTAGTTGTTACACAAGAAAATTACGACTTGACACCAGCCATTGTTTACTCCCAGATTAATTATTGTATCGTCTTATATCCCGATGGTGTATTCTATTGCGACTCCCAGACTAAATATTATATCCTGGTATATCCCGATTGTATATAATATTGCAACTCCCAGAAAAAGTATTATATCGTGGTATATCCCGACTGTGTATCATATTGCAACTCCCAGAAAAAGTATTATATCGTGGTATATCCCGACTGTGTATCATATTCCGACTCCCAGACTAAGTATTATATCGTGGTATATCCAGACTATATATCATAATGCAACTCCCAGACTAAATATTATATCCTGGTATATCCCGATTGTATATAATATTGCAACTCCCAGAAAAAGTATTATATCGTGGTATATCCCGACTGTGTATCATATTGCGACTCCCAGACTAAGTATTATATCGTGGTATATCCAGACTGTATATCATAATGCAACTCCCAGACTAAATATTATATCCTGGTATATCCCGATTGTATATAATATTGCAACTCCCAGAAAAAGTATTATATCGTGGTATATCCCGACTGTGTATTATATTGCGACTCCCAGGCTAAGTATTATATCGTGGTATATCCTGACTGTATATTATATTGTGGACTCCCAGACTAAGTATTATATCGTTGTATAATCCGACTGTATATTATATTGTGGACTCCCAGACTAAGTATTATATCGTTGTATAATCCGACTGTTTATCATATTGTAGACTCCCAGACTAAGTATTATATTCGTGGTATAATCCGACTGTATATCATATTGTGGACTCCCAGACTAAGTATTATATCGTTGTATAATCCGACTGTATATTATATTGTTGACTCCCAGACTAAGTATTATATCCTGGTATAATCCGACTGTATATTATATTGTTGAGTCCCAGACTAAGTATTTATCGTGGTATAATCCGACTGTATATTATATTGTGGACTCCCAGACTAAGTATTATATCGTTGTATAATCCGACTGTATATTATATTGTGGACTCCCAGACTAAGTATTATATCGTGGTATAATCCGACTGTTTATCATATTGTAGACTCCCAGACTAAGTATTATATTCGTGGTATAATCCGACTGTATATTATATTGTGGACCCCCAGACTAAGTATTATATTCGTGGTATAATCCGACTGTATATCACATTGCGACTCCCAGACTAAGTATTATATCGTGGTATAATCCGACTGTATAATTTTATTATATTGTGGACTCTCTGACTAAGTATTATATTCGTGGTATAATCCGACTTAGTATTATATTCGTGGTATAATCCGACTGTATATCATATTGTGGACTCCCAGACTAAATATTATATTCGTGGTATAATCCGACTGTATATCACATTGCGATTCCCAGACTAAGTATTATATCGTGGTATAATCCGACTGTATAATTTTATTATATTGTGGACTCTCTGACTTAGTATTATATTCGTGGTATAATCCGACTGTATATCATATTGTGGACTCCCAGACTAAGTATTATATTCGTGGTATAATCCGACTGTATATCACATTGCGACTCCAAGACTAAGTATTATATCGTGGTATAATCCGACTGTATATCATATTGTGGACTCTCTGACTAAGTATTATATCCTGGTATAATCCGACTTGTATCATATTGTGGACTCTCTGACTTAGTATTATATTTGTGGTATAATCCGACTGTATATCACATTGCGACTCCTAGACTAAGTATTATATCGTGGTATAATCCGACTGTATAATTTTATTATATTGTGGACTCTCTGACTAAGTATTATATCGTGGTATAATCCGACTGTATATCATATTGTGGACTCTCTGACTTAGTATTATATTCGTGGTATAATCCGACTGTATAATTTTATTATATTGTGGACTCTCTGACTAAGTATTATATTCGTGGTATAATCCGACTGTACATAATATTGTGGACTCTCTGACTAAGTATTATATTCGTGGTATAATCCGACTGTACATAATATTGTGGACTCTCTGACTAAGTATTATATTCGTGGTATAATCCGACTGTATTGTGGACTCTCTGACTAAGTATTATATCGTGGTATAATCCGACTGTATATCATATTGTGGACTCTCTGACTAAGTATTATATTCGTGGTATAATCCGACTGTATAATTTTATTATATTGTGGACTCTCTGACTAAGTATTATATTCGTGGTATAATCCGACTGTACATAATATTGTGGACTCTCTGACTAAGTATTATATTCGTGGTATAATCCGACTGTACATAATATTGTGGACTCTCTGACTAAGTATTATATTCGTGGTATAATCCGACTGTATATTATATTGTGGACTCTCTGACTAAGTATTATATCGTGGTATAATCCGACTGTATATCATATTGTGGACTCTCTGACTAAGTATTATATTCGTGGTATAATCCGACTGTATATCACATTGCGACTCCCAGACTAAGTATTATATCGTGGTATAATCCGACTGTATAATTTTATTATATTGTGGACTCTCTGACTAAGTATTATATTCGTGGTATAATCCGACTGTACATAATATTGTGGACTCTCTGACTAAGTATTATATTCGTGGAATAATCCGACTGTACATAATATTGTGGACTCTCTGACTAAGTATTATATTCGTGGTATAATCCGACTGTATATTATATTGTGGACTCTCTGACTAAGTATTATATATCGTGGTATAATCCGACTGTATATCATATTGTGGACTCTCTGACTAAGTATTATATTCGTGGTATAATCCGACTGTATATCATATCGTGGACTCTCTGACTAAGTATTATATCGTGGTATAATCCGACTGTATATTATATTTTGGACTCTCTGACTAAGTATTATATCCTGGTATAATCCTACTGTATATCATATTGTGGACTCTCTGACTAAGTATTATATTCGTGGTATAATCCGACTGTATATCATATTGTGGACTCTCTGACTAAGTATTATATCGTGGTATAATCCGACTGTATATCATATTGTGGACTCTCTGACTAAGTATTATATCGTGGTATAATCCGACTGTATATTATATTGTGGACTCTCTGACTAAGTATTATATCGTGGTATAATCCGACGGTATATCATATTGTGGACTCCCAGGCTAAGTATTGTATCGTGGTATAATCCGACTATATATTATATTGTTGACTCCCAGACTTAGTATTATATTCGTGGTACATCCGGATTGTGTCTCATATTTACGGACTTACTTTCATTCCCCCCAGCTGGTGACCACGTCAAGTTCAACTTCCCCATGTCGTGGTCCACCACCATCCTCACCTGGAGCCTGCTGCAGTGGAAGGAGGCGTACGTGGAGTCAGGACAGTACGACAACATGCTCGACTGTATCAAGTGGCCACTGGACTACCTCCTCAAGTGTCACACAGCCAAGGACGAACTCTATGTACAGGTGAGTCTCCCAGTGGCCACTCGACTTCCTCCTCAAGTGTCACACAGCCAAGGACGAACTCTATGTACAGGTAAGTCACATAGTGGCCACCCGACTACCTCCTCAAGTGTCATACTGCCAAGGACGAACACTACGGGTGAGTCTCCTGTTTTGTGTACAAATATGAAGCAATACTCTGGACTATAGAAAATGGGATGTGATGCGATTTCATTAAACAGGAATGACCTGGAGGCTAATGATGTTTGATCTGAGTAAACTGAATGAAATCATATACATATTCGTCGTTTGTTTTGCGTTTACAAGTGTCTGTTGTATATCTTAGGTTGGAAACGGAGGGGCAGACCACAGTTTCTGGGGCCGACCTGAAGACATGAAAATGGCCAGACCCGCGTATAAGATCACCCCTTCAAAACCCGGAAGTGACGTAGCTGGACAAACAGCAGCTGCCTTTGCAGCTGGGTCAATGGCATTCAAAGACAAAGGTTGGGCATAGCTACATTTATAAACTACATATGACTTCAGTCATGAGAGACTTTATGTCTATTAAGATTAAAATATTTTCTTCACTGATTGGATTTCTTGATACTACATACTTAAAGCTCTGGAACTTTGTTTTCTATATATACAGACGCTGCCTATTCCAAGACGCTGTTGGACCATGCGGTGCAGCTGTATGACTTCGCCATGGCCAACAAGGGACGATACAGCCAAAGCGTTCAAGCCGCCGCCCAGTTCTACCCGTATGTCATACATTCTACTGCCAGCTGGGTCATACTGATGTTGACAACAACTTCTAGGCTATTGATATTTTCAGTGTACTATTAAATCAGACTAAACAAATAGGTATTTGCACAGGTCCACGAACAACACAGACGAGCACGCCTGGGCCGGACTGTGGCTGTATCAGGCGACTGGGGACCCTAAATACCTGACCGAGGCCGAGAAATACCACCAGCCCGGGGAGGCTTGGGGCATGAGCTGGGACGACAACCAGGCGGCCAACAATGTACGTTAAACCATACGGGTAGTACGCGTACACTCACAGAGCATTCTTGACAGGTCCTCCTCCAAGAGTAATGGTTAACACTGCATTGTAGTTTTGTATACGTGTTTCTCGTCCGAATTTACGGTGGAGGGGTAGCATCTGGTTCGATTCCCAACTTGAGTAAAATGCATCAAGTTCTTGTGTACCCAGCCGGGATATTGCTGAGTTGTATTGTAGGCAATATCCAGTAATAGAATTATTAGACAGGGTACTATATATCATAAGCATAATTATGACACCTCTTAAATATAATAAACTTTATGATGTTTGTGAACCAAACAATGTATTTGCCTGGTAAGTCACATATTGTGAATCGTGTTAAGTATCTAATGTTACTGTGCATCCTCTATATCTTCATGCATCCTCTATATCTTCACGCATCCTCTATATCTCCATGCATCAACTATATCTTCATGCATCATCTATATCTCCATGCATCCTCTATATATCCATGCATCCTCTATATCTTCACGCATCCTCTATATCTTCATGCATCCTCTATATCTCCATGCATCCTCTATATCTCCATGCATCCTCTATATATCCATGCATCCTCTATATCTTCATGCATCCTCTATATCTCCATGCATCCTTTATATCTTCATGCATCCTCTTTATCTTCATGCATCCTCTGTATCTCAATGCATCCTCTATATCTCCATGCATCTTCTATTTATCCATGCATCCTCTATACCTTCATGCATCCTCTATATCTCCATGCATCCTTTATATCTTCATGCATCTTCTATATCTCCTTGCATTCCCTTTATCTTCATGCATCCTCTATATCTCCATGCATCCTCTATACCTTCATGCATCCTCTATATCTTCAAGCATCCTCTATATCTTCATGCATCTTCTATATCTCCTTGCATTCCCTTTATCTTCATGCATCCTCTATATCTCCATGCATCCTCTATATCTCCATGCATCCTCTATATCTTCATGCATCCCCATGCATCCTCTATATCTCCATGCATCCTCTATATCTCCATGCATCCTCTATATCTCCATGCATCCTCTATATCTTCATGCATCCTCTATAACTCCATGCATCCTCTATATCTTCATGCATCCTCTATACCTCCATGCATCCTCTATATCTCCATGCATCCTCTATATCTTCATGCATCCTCTATATCTCCATGCATCCTCTATACCTCCATGCATCCTCTATATCCCCATGCATCCTCTATATCTCCATGCATCAATTATATCTTCATGCATCATCTATATCTCCATGCATCCTCTATATATCCATGCATCCTCTATATCTTCACGCATCCTCTATATCTTCATGCATCCTCTATATCTCCATGCATCCTCTATATCTCCATGCATCCTCTATATATCCATGCATCCTCTATATCTTCATGCATCCTCTATATCTCCATGCATCCTTTATATCTTCATGCATCCTCTTTATCTTCATGCATCCTCTGTATCTCAATGCATCCCCTATATCTCCATGCATCTTCTATTTATCCATGCATCCTCTATACCTTCATGCATCCTCTATATCTCCATGCATCCTTTATATCTTCATGCATCTTCTATATCTCCTTGCATTCCCTTTATCTTCATGCATCCTCTATATCTCCATGCATCCTCTATACCTTCATGCATCCTCTATATCTTCAAGCATCCTCTATATCTTCATGCATCTTCTATATCTCCTTGCATTCCCTTTATCTTCATGCATCCTCTATATCTCCATGCATCCTCTATATCTCCATGCATCCTCTATATCTTCATGCATCCCCATGCATCCTCTATATCTCCATGCATCCTCTATATCTCCATGCATCCTCTATATCTCCATGCATCCTCTATATCTTCATGCATCCTCTATAACTCCATGCATCCTCTATATCTTCATGCATCCTCTATACCTCCATGCATCCTCTATATCTCCATGCATCCTCTATATCTTCATGCATCCTCTATATCTCCATGCATCCTCTATACCTCCATGCATCCTCTATATCCCCATGCATCCTCTATATCTCCATGCATCAACTATATCTTCATGCATCATCTATATCTCCATGCATCCACTATATATCCATGCATCCTCTATATCTTCACGCATCCTCTATATCTTCATGCATCCTCTATATCTCCATGCATCCTCTATATCTCCATGCATCCTCTATATATCCATGCATCCTCTATATCTTCATGCATCCTCTATATCTCCATGCATCCTTTATATCTTCATGCATCCTCTTTATCTTCATGCATCCTCTGTATCTCAATGCATCCTCTATATCTCCATGCATCTTCTATTTATCCATGCATCCTCTATACCTTCATGCATCCTCTATATCTCCATGCATCCTTTATATCTTCATGCATCTTCTATATCTCCTTGCATTCCCTTTATCTTCATGCATCCTCTATATCTCCATGCATCCTCTATACCTTCATGCATCCTCTATATCTTCAAGCATCCTCTATATCTTCATGCATCTTCTATATCTCCTTGCATTCCCTTTATCTTCATGCATCCTCTATATCTCCATGCATCCTCTATATCTCCATGCATCCTCTATATCTTCATGCATCCCCATGCATCCTCTATATCTCCATGCATCCTCTATATCTCCATGCATCCTCTATATCTCCATGCATCCTCTATATCTTCATGCATCCTCTATAACTCCATGCATCCTCTATATCTTCATGCATCCTCTATACCTCCATGCATCCTCTATATCTCCATGCATCCTCTATATCTCCATGCATCCTCTCTATCTCCATGCATCCTCTATACCTCCATGCATCCTCTATATCCCCATGCATCCTCTATATCTCCATGCATCCTCTATATCTCCATGCATCCTCTATATCTTCATGCATCCTCTATATCTCCATGCATCCTCTATATCTCCATGCATCCTCTATATCTCCATGCATCCTCTATATCTTCATGCATCATCTATAACTCCATGCATCCTCTATATCTCCATGCATCCTCTATATCTCCATGCATCCTCTATATCTTCATGCATCCTCTATACCTCCATGCATCCTCTATATTTCCATGCATCCTCTATATCTCCATGCATCCTCTATATCTCCATGCATCCTCTATAACTCCTTGCATCCTCTATATCTCCATGCATCCTCTATATTTCCAGGCATCCTCTATGTCTCCATGCATCCTCTATATCTCCATGCATCCTCTATACCTCCATGCATCCTCTATACCTCCATGCATCCTCTATATTTCCATGCATCCTCTATATCTTCATGCATCCTCTATATCTTCATGCATCTCTATATCTCCATGCATCCTCTATATCTCCATGCATCCTCTATATCTCCATGCATCCTCTATATCTCCATGCATCCTCTATATCTTCATGCATCCTCTATATCTCCATGCATCCTCTATATCTCCAGACATCCTCTATATCTCTAGGCATCCTCTATATCTCCATGCATCCTCTATATCTCTAGGCATCCTCTATATCTCCATGCATCCTCTATATCTCCAGACATCCTCTATATCTCTAGGCATCCTCTATATCTCCATGCATCCTCTATATCTCCAGACATCCTCTATATCTCTAGGCATCCTCTATATATCCAACGTTACACTAACCCCTGAATCTATTCCCGTGGTTCTCGCGATTTCAAATTATCCGCCCTCAATTTCCATTATCCAATTTGATTTGTTACGCTACTCAGTTTAACGGACCAATCAGAATACGAGTTACAAACATGCCTCATTATTTGGTGGGCGATATCAACAACATGGTGGCCCGTTCCATTGATTTCGAAAGTGCTTGCGAGAAATTCAACATTGAAAACTGACTAACACGCAAAAGAAAACCCTCAAAAATAGTATTAATCGAACGAATGTCTTCATGTCCATTTAATCTGGGGGTAATAACTTCTCCCTTACCTATAACTTTTTTTCTTTTCTCGACGTTTGCTTGGTCGGTAAAATGTTAATGAAAAACAAGGGTTTGTTATTTGTGATCGTGAGATCCACGGGAATAGATCTGGGGGTTAATGTAGGTTTACCGAAATGCGCGCCCTGCACATGATGATGCACAGAAGATGGTAACTACATGTATGTGTTATGGAATCAAAAGTGCCCCCTCTGCATAGAGACTTCTAACTATTAAATATTAAAATCCAAACACTTGTAACATATTCCGTATTCTTTCGTTATTTTAAACCATTTGAAAAAGGATTCATTCATGTTTTCGCAGGTCCTGTTCTACAAGCTGACCCGTAAAGACGTCTACAAGCAGGACCTGGAGGATACGTTCGAGAAATACTGGTTCCCCAACCAGGTCATCAAGTACACGCCTAAAGGACTGGCGTGGAGGCTGCAGTGGGGATCTCTCAGATATGCGTGTAGGTATAATGTGAGATATGCATGGAGGTCTAATGTGAGATATGCATGGAGGTCTAATGTGTGATATGCATGAAGGTCTAATGTGAGATATGCATGAAGGTCTAATGTGAGATATGCATGAAGGTCTAATGTGTGATATGCATGAAGGTCTAATGTGAGATATGCATGAAGGTCTAATGTTTGAGGCATTCATGTGGATCTTATGTGTGCGATTGGCATGTTGATCTGATGTCGCAGATATGATTGAAGGTCTAATGTCTCAGATGTGCATGTAGATCTAATGTCTGAGATTGAAATGTTGGTCTCGTGTCTCAGATATGCATGTAGATCTAATGTCTGAGATTGGAAGTTGGTCAAATGTCTCAGATATGCATGTAGGTCTAATGTCGGAAATATGAATGCGGGTCTAATGTCTGAAATATGCATTCGGGTCTAATGTCGCAGATATGCATGCGGGTCTAATGTCTGAGATTGTAATGATGGTCTAATGTATCAGATATTCATGAAGGTCTAATGTGAGATATGCATGAAGGTCTAATGTGAGATATGCATGAAGGTCTAATGTGAGATATGCATGAAGGTCTAATGTTTGAGGCATCCATGTGGGTCTTATGTGTGCGATTGGCATATGATCTGATGTCGCAGATATGATTGAAGGTCTAATGTCTCAGATGTGCATGTAGATCTAATGTCTGAGATTGAAATGTTGGTCTCGTGTCTCAGATATGCATGTAGATCTAATGTCTGAGATTGGAAGTTGGTCAAATGTCTCAGATATGCATGTAGGTCTAATGCCGGAAATATGAATGCGGGTCTAATGTCTGAAATATGCATGCGGGTCTAATGTCGCAGATATGCATGCGGGTCTAATGTCTGAGATTGTAATGATGGTCTAATGTATCAGATATTCATGAAGGTCTAATGTGAGATATACATGTAGGTCTAATATCTTATAATCTGATGTCGCAGATATACATGTAGGCCTAATGTCTGTAATATTAGAAACATATCCCACATGCGTAAAAGGCACCCTAATATATTTACCAACTGCAGATAGTGATGGACTTCCCATATCGGTTGATGCGGGATAGAATACACATACACGGACGATTAGTCTGAACGACAAACGATTACTCTTGGACAGGTTCGAAAAAGAGGTTCTGCTTGACAGTTCCTTTTACAAGCAAAATAACTGTTGTTTTTCAAACTTTTTATATTCATTTAATAAAACGCATGCATCACTGGACTTGCCAGTGAATGCGTACCCTGTTCACATGGTCATGACATATAAACGTGGTCTTACATATGTCGTATGCATGTGACCCCCTAATACAACTGATAACAGTCATTCTTAACATAAGACCAGTGAAGATACGGGGTAGAATAGGTCTTCAGCAAACCATGCTTGTCGTAAAAGGCGACTAACGGGATCGGGTGGTCAGGCCCGCTGACTTGGTTGATGCATGTCGTCGTATCCCAATTGCGTAGATCGATGCTCATGATGACAGTCACTGGATTGTCTGGTCCAGACTCGATTATTTACAGACCGCCTGTTACATAGCTGGAATATTGCTGAGTGCGGCGTTGAACAACAAACAAACAAACAAACATGTCCATCTCGCCGGTTCGGGTCTGAGGAGTGGAGTGAGTATGGTTTTACGCCGCTTTTAGCAATATTCCAGCAATATTACGGCGGGGGACACCAGAAATGGGCTTCACACATTGTACCCATGTCGGGAATCGTACCCGGGTCTTCGGCGTGACGAGCGAACGCTTTAACCGCTAGGCCACCCGACCGCCCCTCGTGTCTGTGTATATTACCTGGAACGTATGTGTGTTTTATCAGTTCCGGTCGCCCTTTGGCTCTACATTGAACTAAACACTGATCATGGTGTCCTCGGAGCCGATACCTAATTTAAATAACAAGCCGTAAGGGTAGAACTCCACTTTAAACAGTTGTTCCATGCATATATGATAGGGACTACTTTCAGCAAACATGGCGTTCGCTGCCCTGATGGCTGCTGAGGCGGGGGTAAACCCGGACAAGTACCGGGAGTGGGCCATGAGTCAGATTCACTACGCTCTGGGAGACAATGGATTCAGCTACCTCATTGGGTTCGGCAAGGACTACCCACACAGTCCCCATCACAGATCCAGGTGGGCAGAGACAGTATTCTGAACACACATTTCATATAACGTACTGATCCACTTTCCCATATTAGTGACCTCCTTGTAGTCTACTGGTAGAGCGTCCGCCCGGAGAGCGGAAGGTCCGGGGTTGGATCCCCGGACCCGTCATACCAAAATACGTTAAAAGATGGTGCTTGTTGCTTCCCTGTCTGGGTGCATATACTATTATAAGTGCCATAATATTGAACGCGACGTTAAACCCCATTTCACCTCACCTCACCTCACTTCACTTCACCCATATTAGTATACGTGATATGTATAATCCTAAATTCATAAAAAAAATTAAAAAACCATTACACTGAATAAAAAGGAATAACAAAGGTCGTACTTAATGTTCCCAATATACTGTGTTACCCCCACGTGTACAAAAAACATGCACGACATCTGGACGGATTGTGGCCGTTGGAACACGCCGCCAACTCTCCCCCAACACTGAGTTGGGTCTTCAAAGCCGATGTCCAGCACAAAGATATTGGCGTGGCCTTAAACATTACACACGTGTTCAGTGGGGGACACGTATGAAGATATGCGTGTGGCCACGGTATAGGTGCAACAGATTCCTCATGGGCGTCCATTGTCATTATGGCGACAAAGTTGTGTCCGATACTATCAGCTTGAGGATCAATTCAAGTCGTCAGATATCGTTGTCATGTTACCGACACTGACAATCAGATATGTCCTCCTAACAAAGGGCATCCCGTCCCACCCCTCCCATCAGACAGGTCACTACGAATCTTGTTCCATGGTGCGCAACACGGGATTCAACATAAACAGCAAGGTGCACGGCTCCATTCGTCACCACTCGCCCCTTTCCGTATACGTAACCTGCAAGAAGACTCGTCCCCCTATCGATGGATGTTATGTGCGAAAATACGACAAACCAATCAGAATGCGCGTATGATTTCAAGTTCTTCGTCAAAGAATCCCTCAGAAATAATTTTTGATTTTACATATGTCTTGCATCTAAAAATATACCCAAGACACAGATACATTAGTTCAATCATACTGTATAATTCCGCATGTCCCGGTGTGTTTTAAATTGCATCTGAAATATATATAATATATGGGGAAATATATGTGAACCATTACGCAACGAGTTGACAATTGTTTAAGGTATGCCCGTTTGCGCTAAGACGGAACCCGGTCACAAAAATGGCCACGAGATGGGCACGAGTCGCTATTCGGCTTGTCCCGGAATAACACGAGTTGGTCACGAATGGCACGGCTCGTGTCTTGTCTGTCTCACAGTCCCTGGATCATACTATTTTCCTTCCGCCCAGCCCTTACTGTAATGCTGTAGACCTAAATGAAGCAAGTCTAGATTTTCCACAGGTTGAATCTCCCATCTCATGGGCTCCTTTTTAATTCAAATGGAGTTGTGTGTTACCATGGAAATTATATATTTTCAGAGACTAAGCCTCAGTCTAAGCTCGTGTCGTTAAATTAAAACTTTAATGGCAGTTTAATGACACTTCAATTTCAGTCAGGCTGCATGATTTCCATTTAGGACAATAAGATGGACAGGCGAGTTTCCTTGACAGTACATACCGTATTCGACGTAATAAGCGCCCACGGCGATATTTGCTAATATATTGGCTATTGAACAATCCCAACTGGCACCCCTTCCGATTGATCAATGTGCACAAGACTTATTTTTTCGCGTATAATACGCACTCGTGTGTTATATGCACCCTTAATTATGGGCAATTAAATTCTGGAAAAAATATATCTGTCGTACATAAACATTTCAGGCCGTCAGCATAATTAAACCACGATATTTATCTTTCAACTCTTTTTTTTTTTACCAAAATAACATTCTAATAAGAGCCCCCTTTTTCTAATTTTGAGAGCGCCCTGGGCGCTTATTACGTCGAATACGGTTACTCTTGTCTGGGGCATGTCTTTCTGGGTCGTCCTCGTCCCCGCCTTATTGTCACGTGACCAGTTAGGGGCACGTGAAAACCACATTGGTATGATCATAACTCGTCTTACAACATATACTACTTCTTTCATATTACTATAGTTAATTTGTCTTGTGTGTACATGACAGGCTTCTCCACTCCAGTATAACTACATCTGATATCTACCCTACTGTATAAATATTGCCTCCTACCTGTATACTGTAAAACGTGAAATTAACGCGAGCGTGAATAAAATGCGAAAAATGCGAGTGGTCTTTGCTCGCATTATTAAACATCGCATTTATATCAACAATAAGACATTTTGGTTAGCAGAAATACCAACTTAGACATACGCTGAAAACAAACAACTATGTATTCCAGATCACTGTTTATTGAGCATCACTTGTAACAAGTATATAAACAATGTCATTCAAACACTAATAACATCCTGTGAATTGTCTCTGCTGGGGTCAAGACAAGCGTTCTACTCACTCATGTCATCACTGATCACACCTGCAAGTCCAGACAGACGCCACCCAACACGGTGTCTTTGCTCTTTGCGACTGCTTCAAGTATCAAGTATATACTTGTCAACCATACCCTGTTTTTCACCTACACCGAAACGTCGCTCTTAATTGTAATAAAGAAGTTGTTCATCCATAAATTCTTATCCTTACTTATAGTAATATAAAATAATGGGGTGTTCTTTAACTTCTTTTGAGTAGTATGCATTCATATTCACTAGGTGGGGTATCCTAAGGGTTAAAGTGTTCACTCGTCACGCCGAAGACCCGATTTCGATTCCCCACATGGGTACAATGTGTGAAGCCCATTTCTGGTTAACCCCGAATTGATATTGCTGGAATATTGCTAAAAGCAGCGTAAAACAATAATCACTCATATTCACTATTGATTTAGGCTTTATTTCCGTCATTCTCTGTTTCACAAATATTTCAAGTTGCGACTCTTTCGATGATAGGGAACTACACACGATGCACACAAATAAACAGGGTAGGTATTGTGTTCCCCTAGATACTGGTTCGTTATAAGGGTAACGCTTTTCAGGGCATTATCATTTGCAGAAGTCTTAGGTCTTCCATTAACTGCCCGACGAAGGGGGGCAGTTGAAAAGACCGAGGGCTTCTGTAAATTATAATGCCCTGAAAAAGAGCGTTACCGTTATTATAGCTAAAATGGATGGAATTTGTTATCAAATAAAAAGAAACAACAACATCGGTTTTGAAACATTTACTGCAAGCAACACGAATGTCACTGAACACATTTTACAAATGTGGAAACGTCATAGAACAAACCAGATGACGTCACTATAATACATGACGTCATTTTCTCTACCCTATGACGTCACCTAACAACGGGCTTGATAATGGCCCGTCGTCAAGCAATATGAGGGCATTATCAAATTACAGTGGCCCGCTCATTTCTGATAACGTGCGGGCGGTTTAATGATAATTCTATCCATTTTAGCTATTAATGTTCATTATCCCCATTTAGATAACACGTTCCACCTTCAGCTCGTGTCCCTGGGAACCAGCTCCTTGTGGACCTCAGGTCATGTCCAGCCACGTCGCTAACGTCCACACCCTGTACGGAGCCCTGGTAGGAGGGCCCGATGACAGTGACGGCTACAAGGACGACCGCTCCAACTACGTCAACAACGAAGTAGCTTGTGACTACAACGCCGGCTTCCAGGGAGCTGTTGCAGGTGAGTGTTCTTCCAGAAGCAAAAAATGTCATGATATGTTCTTATGTTGTAATGAATGATCTTGAGTAGGATTTTGTTGGATTTTATGCCTGCTTACAAACAGACAAAATTTAATCTTAATTAGAATCGAAATCAAGTATTTTACCTTCACCAAACCAATTTTCTGGTTTTGGAATGTTGATCTTATTGGTACGGAAGTCTGGAACGAAACCACTGTGTACAACAGTGTTGATAGCTATCTCAGAGTTATCCCCTATGAGGGGCGGTGGAGTAGCCTAGTGGTTAAAGCGTTCGCTCGTCACCCCGAAGACCCGGGTTCGATTCCCTACCTGGGTACAATGTATGAAGCCCATTTCTGGTTTCCCCCGCCGTGATATTGGTTGAACATTGCTAAAAGTGGCGTAAATCCATGCTCACTCACTATCACGTATGATCGGACTATGAGCCAAAAAATTGAAAAACGTGGTAACAAAATGTAAAAAAAGTATTTGGTATTTTTCCTTGCAGGTCTGAGGTCTTTGGTCACAAGGAAGGTTCACCCAGAACAGTTGGCTAAACCTTAAGTTGAATATTGGTAATAAAGTTAAATCAATACATGCATCGGTTGTTTTATCCTTTTCGTATCGGTAAGCATTAAAGTGAATCAATAAGTGGTTCATTTGGTTCATGCGGTTCATGCGGTTCATTATCAAGCATAGAACTGACGGTACTTCAACGGTAAGCCACCTCGGCGCATTGAAAATTATATATTCAACTATCATTATAAAATTATTCATTTTTCCGGGTTCAAATGATAAAAAGATTTCAATGTACAACTTGGTATATTCATTGAAAAGAGACGAATTTACAAAATGTTATATAATGATCACGAGAGAGAGAGAGGGAGAGAGAGAGAGAGAGAGAGAGAGAGACAAAGAGAGAGAGAGAGATTATTATACGAGCATATGTTATTATACTAATTTTAAGAAACGAGTGTCAGATTTTCTGTATCTCCAGAACGAGGCTAATACATGTATTCTTACACGAGTTTCGTAAAATCAGTATTACGCATGCGAATGTAATATTTTCTGTATTACTTATCATTTCTTATTCCTTTTGAGCTCCCCTTTAGAAAATGCACTGTTCACGATTACCGTCTTAAGCCCCGTTTACACGACCACGTTTACTTATATAAGTAAATATACTTACATAAGTATATATACTCACATAAGTAAAAGTGGTCGTGTAAACGCATTTGTTTACGTAAGCAAATATACTCCAGGAGTAAATATGCTTATGTGAGTAACATTTGGCCGTATAAACAGGGCTTTAGACAACCAAAAGTCGATCAAAATGTGACGTCAACAATTTTCAATTATAAGCTGTTTGAAAATAAGCCCTTTAGCAACTTGTGGCGAACTAATTACTGTTATATCCTATTCCTATAGAATATTTAAAATCACAAAACACAAAAGCGTGTGACCTTTGTATTATATATTGCCTTTCATACATTCCATCACAGAAACAAGTATTCTCGTTACTAGCAACCGACACCTAAACATTGTTTTATTGGAACTTTGGCATTGATATAGTACGTCACAAGCTTGGTGAATACTCAGTCGGACAGTTACAACAGTCGTATAGTTCAAACCGAAACCGTTTTCAGACAGGGACGTATCTACCATACAGGCAAAACGACACACAGTGTGTTCAGACAGGGACGTATCTACCATACAGGCAAAACGACACACAGTGTGTTCAGACAGGGACGTATCTACCATACAGGCAAAACGACACACAGTGTGTTCAGACAGGGATGTATCTACCATACAGGCAAAACGACACACAGTGTGTTCAGACAGGGGCGTATCTACCATACAGGCAAAACGACACACAGTGTGTTCAGACAGGGACGTATCTACCATACAGGCAAAACGACACACAGTGTGTTCAGACAGGGACGTATCTACCATACAGGCAAAACGACACACAGTGTGTTCAGACAGGGACGTATCTACCATACAGGCAAAACGACACACAGTGTGTTCAGACAGGGATGTATCTACCATACAGGCAAAACGACACACAGTGTGTTCAGACAGGGACGTATCTACCATACAGGCAAAACGACACACAGTGTGTTCAGACAGGGACGTATCTACCATACAGGCAAAACGACACACAGTGTGTTCAGACAGGGACGTATCTACCATACAGGCAAAACGACACACAGTGTGCTCAGACAGGGACGTATCTACCATACAGGCAAAACGACACACAGTGTGTTCAGACAGGGATGTATCTACCATACAGGCAAAACGACACACAGTGTGTTCAGACAGGGACGTATGAACCATACAGGCAAAACGACACACAGTGTGTTCAGACAGGGACGTATCTACCATAGAGGCAAAACGACACACAGTGTGTTCAGACAGGGACGTATCTACCATACAGGCAAAACGACCCACAGTGTGTTCAGACAGGGGCGTATCTACCATACAGGCAAAACGACACACAGTGTGTTCAGACAGGGACGTATCTACCATACAGGCAAAACGACACACAGTGTGTTCAGACAGGGACGTATCTACCATACAGGCAAAACGACACACAGTGTGTTCAGACAGGGGCGTATCTACCATACAGGCAAAACGACACACAGTGTGTTCAGACAGGGACGTATCTACCATAGAGGCAAAACGACACACAGTGTGTTCAGACAGGGACGTATCTACCATACAGGCAAAACGACACACAGTGTGTTCAGACAGGGACGTATCTACCATAGAGGCAAAACGACACACAGTGTGTTCAGACAGGGGCGTATCTACCATACAGGCAAAACGACACACAGTGTGTTCAGACAGGGACGTATCTACCATACAGGCAAAACGACACACAGTGTGTTCAGACAGGGGCGTATCTACCATACAGGCAAAACGACACACAGTGTGTTCAGACAGGGACGTATCTACCATACAGGCAAAACGACACACAGTGTGTTCAGACAGGGGCGTATCTACCATACAGGCAAAACGACACACAGTGTGTTCAGACAGGGTCGTATCTACCATACAGGCAAAACGACACACAGTGTGTTCAGACAGGGGCGTATCTACCATACAGGCAAAACGACACACAGTGTGTTCAGACAGGGACGTATCTACCATACAGGCAAAACGACACACAGTGTGTTCAGACAGGGATGTATCTACCATACAGGCAAAACGACACACTGTGTGTTCAGACAGGGACGTATCTACCATAAAGGCAAAACGACACACAGTGTGTTCAGACAGGGACGTATCTACCATACAGGCAAAACGACACACAGTGTGTTCAGACAGGGATGTATCTACCATACAGGCAAAACGACACACAGTGTGTTCAGACAGGGACGTATCAACCATAGAGGCAAAACGACACACAGTGTGTTCAGACAGGGACGTATCTACCATACAGGCAAAACGACACACAGTGTGTTCAGACAGGGACGTATCTACCATACAGGCAAAACGACACACAGTGTGTTCAGACAGGGACGTATCTACCATACAGGCAAAACGACACACAGTGTGTTCAGACAGGGATGTATCTACCATACAGGCAAAACGACACACAGTGTGTTCAGACAGGGACGTATCTACCATAGAGGCAAAACGACACACAGTGTGTTCAGACAGGGATGTATCTACCATACAGGCAAAACGACACACAGTGTGTTCAGACAGGGACGTATCTACCATACAGGCAAAACGACACACAGTGTGTTCAGACAGGGACGTATCTACCATACAGGCAAAACGACACACAGTGTGTTCAGACAGGGAGGTATCTACCATACAGGCAAAACGACACACAGTGTGTTCAGACAGGGACGTATCAACCATACAGGCAAAACGACACACAGTGTGTTCAGACAGGGACGTATCTACCATACAGGCAAAACGACACACAGTGTGTTCAGACAGGGACGTATCTACCATAGAGGCAAAACGACACACAGTGTGTTCAGACAGGGACGTATCTACCATACAGGCAAAACGACACACAGTGTGTTCAGACAGGGACGTATCTACCATACAGGCAAAACGACACACAGTGTGTTCAGACAGGGACGTATCTACCATACAGGCAAAACGACACACAGTGTGTTCAGACAGGGGCGTATCTACCATACAGGCAAAACGACACACAGTTTGTTCAGACAGGGACGTATCTACCATACAGGCAAAACGACACACAGTGTGTTCAGACAGGGACGTATCTACCATACAGGCAAAACGACACACAGTGTGTTCAGACAGGGACGTATCTACCATACTGGCAAAACGACACACAGTGTGTTCAGACAGGGACGTATCTACCATACAGGCAAAACGACACACAGTGTGTTCAGACAGGGACGTATCTACCATACAGGCAAAACGACACACAGTGTGTTCAGACAGGGACGTATCTACCATACAGGCAAAACGACACACAGTGTGTTCAGACAGGGACGCATCTACCATACAGGCAAAACGACACACAGTGTATTCAGACAGGGACCTATCTACCATACAGGCAAAACGACACACAGTGTGTTCAGACAGAACGTATCTACCATACAGGCAAAACGACACACAGTGTGTTCAGACAGGGACGTATCTACCATACAGGCAAAACGACACACAGTGTGTTCAGACAGGGACGTATCTACCATACAGCCAAAACGACACACAGTGTGTTCAGACAGGGATGTATCTACCATACAGGCAAAACGACACACAGTGTGTTCAGACAGTGACGTATCTACCATACAGGCAAAACGACACACAGTGTGTTCAGACAGGGGCGTATCTACCATACAGGCAAAACGACACACAGTGTGTTCAGACAGGGACGTATCTACCATACAGGCAAAACGACACACAGTGTGTTCAGACAGGGATGTATCTACCATACAGGCAAAACGACACACTGTGTGTTCAGACAGGGACGTATCTACCATAAAGGCAAAACGACACACAGTGTGTTCAGACAGGGATGTATCTACCATACAGGCAAAACGACACACAGTGTGTTCAGACAGGGATGTATCTACCATACAGGCAAAACGACACACAGTGTGTTCAGACAGGGACGTATCTACCATACAGGCAAAACGACACACAGTGTGTTCAGACAGGGATGTATCTACCATACAGCCAAAACGACACACAGTGTGTTCAGACAGGGATGTATCTACCATACAGGCAAAACGACACACAGTGTGTTCAGACAGTGACGTATCTACCATACAGGCAAAACGACAAACAGTGTGTTCAGACAGGGACGTATCTACCATACAGGCAAAACGACACACAGTGTGTTCAGACAGGGACGTATCTACCATACAGGCAAAACGACACACAGTGTGTTCAGACAGGGTCGTATCTACCATACAGGCAAAACGACACACAGTGTGTTCAGACAGGGACGTATCTACCATACAGGCAAAACGACACACAGTGTGTTCAGACAGGGATGTATCTACCATACAGGCAAAACGACACACAGTGTGTTCAGACAGGGACGTATCTACCATACAGGCAAAACGACACACAGTGTGTTCAGACAGGGACGTATCTACCATACAGGCAAAACGACACACAGTGTGTTCAGACAGGGACGTATCTACCATACAGGCAAAACGACACACAGTGTGTTCAGACAGGGACGTATCTACCATACAGGCAAAACGACACACAGTGTGTTCAGACAGGGGCGTATCTACCATACAGGCAAAACGACACACAGTGTGTTCAGACAGGGGCGTATCTACCATACAGGCAAAACGACACACAGTGTGTTCAGACAGTGGCGTATCTACCATACAGGCAAAACGACACACAGTGTGTTCAGACAGGGGCGTATCTACCATACAGGCAAAACGACACACAGTGTGTTCAGACAGGGGCGTATCTACCATACAGGCAAAACGACACACAGTGTGTTCAGACAGGGGCGTATCTACCATACAGGCAAAACGACACACAGTGTGTTCAGACAGGGGCGTATCTACCATACAGGCAAAACGACACACAGTGTGTTCAGACAGGGACGTATCTACCATACAGGCAAAACGACACACAGTGTGTTCAGACAGGGGCGTATCTACCATACAGGCAAAACGACACACAGTGTGTTCAGACAGGGATGTATCTACCATACAGGCAAAACGACACACAGTGTGTTCAGACAGGGATGTATCTACCATACAGGCAAAACGACACACAGTGTGTTCAGACAGGGATGTATCTACCATACAGGCAAAACGACACACAGTGTGTTCAGACAGGGATGTATCTACCATACAGGCAAAACGACACACAGTGTGTTCAGACAGGGGCGTATCTACCATACAGGCAAACCGACACACAGTGTGTTCAGACAGGGACGTATCTACCATACAGGCAAAACGACACACAGTATGTTCAGACAGGGTCGTATCTACCATACAGGCAAAACGACACACAGTGTGTTCAGACAGGGTCGTATCTACCATACAGGCAAAACGACACACAGTATGTTCAGACAGGGTCGTATCTACCATACAGGCAAAACGACACACAGTGTGTTCAGACAGGGGCGTATCTACCATACAGGCAAAACGACACACAGTGTGTTCAGACAGGGATGTATCTACCATACAGGCAAAACGACACACAGTGTGTTCAGACAGAACGTATCTACCATACAGGCAAAACGACACACAGTGTGTTCAGACAGGGACGTATCTACCATACAGGCAAAACGACACACAGTGTGTTCAGACAGGGGCGTATCTACCATACAGGCAAAACGACACACAGTGTGTTCAGACAGGGGCGTATCTACCATACAGGCAAAACGACACACAGTGTGTTCAGACAGGGATGTATCTACCATACAGACAAAACGACACACAGTGTGTTCAGACAGGGATGTATCTACCATACAGGCAAAACGACACACAGTGTGTTCAGACAGGGACGTATCTACCATACAGGCAAAACGACACACAGTGTGTTCAGACAGGGGCGTATCTACCATACAGGCAAAACGACACACAGTGTGTTCAGACAGGGACGTATCTACCATACAGGCAAAACGACACACAGTGTGTTCAGACAGGGTCGTATCTACCATACAGGCAAAACGACACACAGTGTGTTCAGACAGGGTCGTATCTACCATACAGGCAAAACGACACACAGTGTGTTCAGACAGGGACGTATCTACCATACAGGCAAAACGACACACAGTGTGTTCAGACAGGGGCGTATCTACCATACAGGCAAAACGACACACAGTGTGTTCAGACAGGGATGTATCTACCATACAGGCAAAACGACACACAGTGTGTTCAGACAGGGACGTATCTACCATACAGGCAAAACGACACACAGTGTGTTCAGACAGGGACGTATCTACCATACAGGCAAAACGACACACAGTGTGTTCAGACAGGGACGTATCTACCATACAGGCAAAACGACACACAGTGTGTTCAGACAGGGACGTATCTACATGTACCATACAGGCAAAACGACACACAGTGTGTTCAGACAGGGACGTATCTACCATACAGGCAAAACGACACACAGTGTGTTCAGACAGGGACGTATCTACATGTACCATACAGGCAAAACGACACACAGTGTGTTCAGACAGGGACGTATCTACCATACAGGCAAAACGACACACAGTGTGTTCAGACAGGGACGTATCTACCATACAGGCAAAACGACACACAGTGTGTTCAGACAGGGACGTATCTACCATACAGGCAAAACGACACACAGTGTGTTCAGACAGGGACGTATCTACATGTACCATACAGGCAAAACGACACACAGTGTGTTCAGACAGGGACGTATCTACCATACAGGCAAAACGACACACAGTGTGTTCAGACAGGGACGTATCTACCATACAGGCAAAACGACCTACAGTGTGTTCAGACAGGGACGTATCTACCATACAGGCAAAACGACACACAGTGTGTTCAGACAGGGACGTATCTACATGTACCATACAGGCAAAACGACACACAGTGTGTTCAGACAAGGACGTATCTACCATACAGGCAAAACGACACACAGTGTGTTCAGACAGGGATGTATCTACCATACAGGCAAAACGACACACAGTGTGTTCAGACAGGGATGTATCTACATGTACCATACAGGCAAAACGACACACAGTGTGTTCAGACAAGGACGTATCTACCATACAGGCAAAACGACACACAGTGTGTTCAGACAGGGACGTATCTACCATACAGGCAAAACGACACACAGTGTGTTCAGACAGGGACGTATCTACCATACAGGCAAAACGACACACACTGTGTTCAGACAGGGACGTATCTACCATACAGGCAAAACGACACACACTGTGTTCAGACAGGGACGTATCTACCATACAGGCAAAACGACACACAGTGTGTTCAGACAGGGACGTATCTACCATAAAGGCAAAACGACACACAGTGTGTTCAGACAGGGACGTATCTACCATAGAGGCAAAACGACACACAGTGTGTTCAGACAGGGACGTATCTACCATAAAGGCAAAACGACACACAGTGTGTTCAGACAGGGACGTATCTACCATACAGGCAAAACGACACACAGTGTGTTCAGACAGGGACGTATCTACCATACAGGCAAAACGACACACAGTGTGTTCAGACAGGGACGTATCTACATGTACCATACAGGCAAAACGACACACAGTGTGTTCAGACAGGGACGTATCTACCATACAGGCAAAACGACACACAGTGTGTTCAGACAGGGACGTATCTACCATACAGGCAAAACGACACACAGTGTGTTCAGACAGGGACGTATCTACCATACAGGCAAAACGACACACAGTGTGTTCAGACAGGGACGTATCTACATGTACCATACAGGCAAAACGACACACAGTGTGTTCAGACAAGGACGTATCTACCATACAGGCAAAACGACACACAGTGTGTTCAGACAGGGATGTATCTACCATACAGGCAAAACGACACACAGTGTGTTCAGACAGGGATGTATCTATATGTACCATACAGGCAAAACGACACACAGTGTGTTCAGACAAGGACGTATCTACCATACAGGCAAAACGACACACAGTGTGTTCAGACAGGGACGTATCTACCATACAGGCAAAACGACACACAGTGTGTTCAGACAGGGACGTATCTACCATACAGGCAAAACGACACACACTGTGTTCAGACAGGGACGTATCTACCATACAGGCAAAACGACACACACTGTGTTCAGACAGGGACGTATCTACCATACAGGCAAAACGACACACAGTGTGTTCAGACAGGGGCGTATCTACCATACAGGCAAAACGACACACAGTGTGTTCAGACAGGGATGTATCTACCATACAGGCAAAACGACACACAGTGTGTTCAGACAGGGACGTATCTACCATACAGGCAAAACGACACACAGTGTGTTCAGACAGGGACGTATCTACCATACAGGCAAAACGACACACAGTGTGTTCAGACAGGGACGTATCTACCATACAGGCAAAACGACACACACTGTGTTCAGACAGGGACGTATCTACCATACAGGCAAAACGACACACAGTGTGTTCAGACAGGGTCGTATCTACCATACAGGCAAAACGACACACAGTGTGTTCAGACAGGGACGTATCTACCATACAGGCAAAACGACACACAGTGTGTTCAGACAGGGATGTATCTACCATACAGGCAAAACGACACACAGTGTGTTCAGACAGGGACGTATCTACCATACAGGCAAAACGACACACAGTGTGTTCAGACAGGGACGTATCTACCATACAGGCAAAACGACACACAGTGTGTTCAGACAGGGACGTATCTACCATACAGGCAAAACGACACACAGTGTGTTCAGACAGGGACGTATCTACCATACAGGCAAAACGACACACAGTGTGTTCAGACAGGGATGTATCTACCATACAGGCAAAACGACACACAGTGTGTTCAGACAGAAGCGTATCTACCATACAGGCAAAACGACACACAGTGTGTTCAGACAGGGGCGTATCTACCATACAGGCAAAACGACACACAGTGTGTTCAGACAGGGACGTATCTACCATACAGGCAAAACGACACACAGTGTGTTCAGACAGGGACGTATCTACCATACAGGCAAAACGACACACAGTGTGTTCAGACAGGGACGTATCTACCATACAGGCAAAACGACACACAGTGTGTTCAGACAGGGACGTATCTACCATACAGGCAAAACGACACACAGTGTGTTCAGACAGGGACGTATCTACCATACAGGCAAAACGACACACAGTGTGTTCAGACAGGGACGTATCTACCATACAGGCAAAACGACACACAGTGTGTTCAGACAGGGACGTATCTACCATACAGGCAAAACGACACACAGTGTGTTCAGACAGGGTCGTATCTACCATACAGGCAAAACGACACACAGTGTGTTCAGACAGGGACGTATCTACCATACAGGCAAAACGACACACAGTGTGTTCAGACAGGGACGTATCTACCATACAGGCAAAACGACACACAGTGTGTTCAGACAGGGATGTATCTACCATACAGGCAAAACGACACACAGTGTGTTCAGACAGGGGCGTATCTACCATACAGGCAAAACGACACACAGTGTGTTCAGACAGGGGCGTATCTACCATACAGGCAAAACGACACACAGTGTGTTCAGACAGGGATGTATCTACCATACAGGCAAAACGACACACAGTGTGTTCAGACAGGGACGTATCTACCATACAGGCAAAACGACACACAGTGTGTTCAGACAGGGACGTATCTACCATACAGGCAAAACGACACACAGTGTATTCAGACAGGGACCTATCTACATCTACCATACAGGCAAAACGACACACAGTGTGTTCAGACAGGGATGTATCTACCATACAGGCAAAACGACACACAGTGTGTTCAGACAGTGACGTATCTACCATACAGGCAAAACGACACACAGTGTGTTCAGACAGGGACGTATCTACCATACAGGCAAAACGACACACAGTGTGTTCAGACAGGGACGTATCTACCATACAGGCAAAACGACACACAGTGTGTTCAGACAGGGACGTATCTACCATACAGGCAAAACGACACACAGTGTGTTCAGACAGGGACGTATCTACCATACAGGCAAAACGACACACAGTGTGTTCAGACAGGGATGTATCTACCATACAGGTAAAACGACACACAGTGTGTTCAGACAGGGGCGTATCTACCATACAGGCAAAACGACACACAGTGTGTTCAGACAGGGACGTATCTACCATACAGGCAAAACGACACACAGTGTGTTCAGACAGGGATGTATCTACCATACAGGCAAAACGACACACAGTGTGTTCAGACAGGGACGTATCTACCATACAGGCAAAACGACACACAGTGTGTTCAGACAGGGACGTATCTACCATACAGGCAAAACGACACACAGTGTGTTCAGACAGGGACGTATCTACCATACAGGCAAAACGACACACCGTGTGTTCAGACAGGGACGTATCTACCATACAGGCAAAACGACACACAGTGTGTTCAGACAGGGTCGTATCTACCATACAGGCAAAACGACACACAGTGTGTTCAGACAGGGTCGTATCTACCATACAGTCAAAACGACACACAGTGTGTTCAGACAGGGTCGTATCTACCATACAGGCAAAACGACACACAGTGTGTTCAGACAGGGTCGTATCTACCATACAGTCAAAACGACACACAGTGTGTTCAGACAGGGTCGTATCTACCATACAGGCAAAACGACACACAGTGTGTTCAGACAGGGTCGTATCTACCATACAGGCAAAACGACACACAGTGTGTTCAGACAGGGTCGTATCTACCATACAGTCAAAACGACACACAGTGTGTTCAGACAGGGTCGTATCTACCATACAGGCAAAACGACACACAGTGTGTTCAGACAGGGACGTATCTACCATACAGGCAAAACGACACACAGTGTGTTCAGACAGGGACGTATCTACCATACAGGCAAAACGACACACAGTGTGTTCAGACAGGGACGTATCTACCATACAGGCAAAACGACACACAGTGTGTTCAGACAGGGACGTATCTACCATACAGGCAAAACGACACACAGTGTGTTCAGACAGGGACGTATCTACCATACAGGCAAAACGACACACAGTGTGTTCAGACAGGGACGTATCTACCATACAGGCAAAACGACACACAGTGTGTTCAGACAGGGATGTATCTACCATACAGGCAAAACGACACACAGTGTGTTCAGACAGGGATGTATCTACCATACAGGCAAAACGACACACAGTGTGTTCAGACAGGGACGTATCTACCATACAGGCAAAACGACACACAGTGTGTTCAGACAGGGACGTATCTACATGTACCATACAGGCAAAACGACACACAGTGTGTTCAGACAGGGTCGTATCTACCATACAGGCAAAACGACACACAGTGTGTTCAGACAGGGACGTATCTACCATACAGGCAAAACGACACACAGTGTGTTCAGACAGGGGCGTATCTACAATACAGGCAAAACGACACACAGTGTGTTCAGACAGGGGCGTATCTACCATACAGGCAAAACGACACACAGTGTGTTCAGACAGGGACGTATCTACCATACAGGCAAAACGACACACAGTGTGTTCAGACAGGGTCGTATCTACCATACAGGCAAAACGACACACAGTGTGTTCAGACAGGGGCGTATCTACCATACAGGCAAAACGACACACAGTGTGTTCAGACAGGGACGTATCTACCATACAGGCAAAACGACACACAGTGTGTTCAGACAGGGACGTATCTACATGTACCATACAGGCAAAACGACACACAGTGTGTTCAGACAGGGACGTATCTACCATACAGGCAAAACGACACAGTGTTTCAATGTCATTGACTACCTTCACGGCATTCCATCGATCCGCTGGAGTAATTGCATTTTTTCTAACTACACTAGTCTATGAGACGTCACCTATGTTAAGAGTTTGTCTTGATTGTCATTTCGTTAAACAAAACGAAAAAAGCTAAAATAATTCTGAAAATCCAACTGTTTTAAATTCAGAAAAAGACCCTACGCTGCAGAGGCCTGTCTGCTCGCTCAGACATGTAAACTGATCCTTCTTATGTCCTTACTATACTGTTTCCTAATAAGTACCTCCAAATGTGCTTCAGTTACGTTTCTGTTAGACTGTCACTTGATAATGATAACAATTAACCCAGTAATTTGCCTGAAGACCTATTCTACCCCGCAACTAGGATACGATGACGACGATGACGTGCATCAACCAAGTCAGCGAGCCTGACCACCCGATCCCGTTAGGCGCCCCTTACGACAAGCATAGTCGCCTTTTACGGCAAGTGAGTGGGCGAGTATAGTTTTACGCCGCTTTTAGCAATATTCCAGCAATATCACGTCGGGGGACTCCAGAATGGGCTTCACACATTGTACCCATGTCGGGAATCGAACCCGGGTCTTCGGCGTGACGAGCGAACGCTTTAACCACTAGGCTACCCGACCGCTATTTTACGGCAACATGGGTTGCATTTCATAAAGGATTATATAATAACATATACAATATTTCTGCTGTTGTAGGGGCGGTCGGGTAGACTAGTGGTTAAAGCGTTCGCTCGTCACGCCGAAGACCCGGGTTCGATTCCCGACATGGGTACTATGTGTGAAGCCCATTTCTGGAGTCCCCCGCCGTGATATTGCTGGAATATTGCTAAAAGCGGCGTAAAACCATACTCATTCACTCACTCTGCTGTTGTAATTAAGAGTACAAAGAAAGTCTTATCATTTGGAATCTGTGCAGGTGATCTTTCAGTTCTGTTTTTACTTGACAGATAATAAACAGTCGTAAACAACCTTATCATGAGACGACTTTTAACGTCCTCTAAATTCAACTCCTTCTAGTTGAAATGAGCTGATTAATGCTCAGAACTAATATCGCGGAGCTGTGTTCCTGAGACCAGGGTGTCATTAAACACAAATAAAGTTGGTTGGTGGTTGATGTGTTGTTTAACGCCGCACTCAGCAATATTCCAGCTACATGACGGCGGTCTGTAAATAATCGAGACTGGATCAGACAATCCAGTGATTAATGTCATGAGCATCGATCCACCCAATTGGGATCGATGACATGCATCAACCAAGTCAGCGAGCCAGACCACCCGATCCCGTTAGTCGCCTCTTACGACAAACATAGTCGCCTTTTACGGCAAGCATGGGTTGCTGAAGACCTATTCTACCCCGGAATCTTCACGGGTCTCAAGTTATAATGAAAACACCAACATGGTAATTGGTTCACAAGTGTATAACTAACAGCTAATTGTATCAACAGATGACAATATAAAGGATAAAAAACAAACATGCATTGATAATGATCACTGATTAATTAAATCAGAGCGAATACACAAGCTGATTAGCTAAGCAACTGTAAATGTAATAAAACAACACTGTGACAAGATATTTGACAAGTTGCATAGACAGTCAATTTAGCCGGATCTGACCAATCAAAAACTGAGAGTAAATTAACTCAGCACTCTTATGAGTGGAAAACCTCGGTTGGTTTGAGCTACAGTCACAGACAATGCGACCGCGATGCAACCTCTTTGCGACTGATTTCCTTTGCGACCGACTGGCGATTTCTGAGACCGGTGCAACTACTTCTGCCCATATTTGGAATTAGCGTATGATCGCCGTCAATCAGCGATAGGTTTTGCAACTTGTCAGTGATCGATCGGCAACTGTTCACCGCAGATACGGCGAAATGGTTGCAACTGGCTGAGACCGATCGGTGACTAGACAGCGAATCTTCGGTGACTTGTTGCAACTGAACGGGGACTGGACGGTGACTAGTTGTCGATCGATCACCGATCAAAACATAATGCCTATAAAAAGGGTGCTTTTCTGAATGAAATAATTTCTTTGCAAATTGTCAAGATGTTAACAGCAGAACTGTTGAAGTTGCTCTGCCTGCAAAGAATAAATCAAAATGCTGCAGTTGCTGCCATGATGATGTACAGAAGAATAAGAAGGACCAGGCGAAATCAGTATTGGCCACAGCTAGGAGATGGTAGAGTTGGAGAAAGAAAGTCGTGGTGATTTCGTGGGCTTCCTAAGAATGAAGCCCGCCAACACCTGATATCTCTGGCTCTTCCTCCTCATCAGGTATCCGCCTCTTCTTTTGTTGAGATGTTGTTGGCTCTGGCTCAAATGTAGCAGACCTGTGCACCACAGCAGTTGTCTCTATTGTATCTTCTACAATTTCTGTTTTTTTTGTTTTCCTGCCTTCACGGACCAAAGTGATGAATTGAAATAATTGATGTGAACTCTCTGAGTACATATGCCAAACTGATGCTGATGTGCACAGACAAGTCTTTTTATAGACGGAGACATGTTGCAAACCCAACAGCAAATGAACGACGCACGCTTGGAAACCACTTTGCAACCAATCGACAACCAGTCACCGATGAAGCGCCGGTCGATCACCGCCTCATCACTGATCAATCACCGATAGGTCGCCACAACGTTGCAAAGAGTCAACACCTTTGTGTAGACGAAACCGATCGCCGCTAAGTGAAAACCAATCTGCGATTAAAATAACACCACATGGGGACCTCTAGGAGACCAATGAAACCTCGGAGCGACCAAATAGATCGCAGCCAGTCTTTTGTGCATGTTAAAAAGACTGGTTGCGACCGAACGGGTTTTGCGACCGCTCTGAAACCTTGTGGCGACCTCAGTGAAACCTTTCAGAGACCTCTGAAACCTCATTGCGATTGTCAATATTTTGGTCACCAAGAGGTTGCATCGCGGTTGCATTGTGTGTGACTGAGGCTTTAAATAGCGGGAAATAAACACAGGGCCTAGCCCTAACATAAATCTCTTGGACAATACAACAGACGGAAATCGCCTGAATATCAAACTAGTCTTATAGACTAAAGCCTCAGTCACATTGAGTTGGCAAGGCAAGGAAATTCTAACCTTACCAAAATTATAAGGTACTTGACCTAAGGAGTACCTCGACTGTCAATAACAAGGGTACTGGACCGAAACACCAGACCCCCAATAGTAAACAGATACTTGGCCTAAACTACACTATCTCGGGAAGGTTGGTTCTCCACGGATTACTAGCAAAACGGAGAATGAAAAACCCCAGCTGATACGTTTAGTTCAATACAACCAGAGTAAGTCAGTACCAGATTGGCACTGTCTCATGATCACTTACGAACGAAACCTGATTTTCGACTGACCGCCCTGAAGCAAGACGACCTGTAAACGGTCTAACGACGCCTGGAGGTCCAGACACATGATTATGACAATGATTTTTATACATGTGCGCGGACGTCGGAGAGAACAACCTTTCCTTGCCATTAGTGGGAATGCAATAGGCTGGAGAGCTTAGCCAATTGTGTTTCTTAATTCAGGGAAAACCCGAATAGCAAACTAACTACTAAGCCATTATGGAAATAAAGCGCTGAACATAAGCTATCCAACCGCATAACTAAAGATTTACAACCAGGTATGTACAAATAGAGGTGGCGAAAATGACCATAAATACAAGAGAAATATCTATAAGTACAAGAAAATCGCGAAACAGCGTGAAAATCGTAGTCACAGACAAATAAATGAGTTAGCAAACACATGTGAGATAACATATACCAAATCAATACATGATTAAAGTTTGACATTAAATCGCTAGAGAATAAAAGATACTGGTCACTAGTTCTATAAGAGGGAATGGTGCAGACACTTGACAACATGTCCGAGGTTTTGTCTGGAGATAAGATATTTTTTCAGCTACAGCTGCAAAACCAGACGCTTTTTTATGAAAACCATGAGTCTGAATAATGTTTTAAGAAAAACATTTTGCAACAATCTAATTTTTCGGGCAGACAATTTCTTGTTTATCAACTGTTTAATGCCTAATTACGAGGGGTGTTCATTAAAGATTTCCCCTTACCCACTTACGATGGACCTATTGGAATGAAACTTGGCATATGTATTAGTCTTTCTCCACATAGGAACCACCAAGAGTTACACACTTCTCCCATCGTTTTATGCAACTATGGAGACCTCGCCTGTAAAAGCCCTCATTTTGCGTCTCAAACCAGGACTTGACTTCAGAAATCAGTGTTTCATCATCTGTGAAACGTTTTCCCTTAGAAAATGACTTCATGGTTGGAAAGAGGTGGAAGTCAGATGGTGCAAGGTCAGGAGAGTAAGGAGGATGTGGAAGGATTTCATAGCCACAGGACCGCGCTTCTGTCTGGGCAACATGAGAATTGTGTACTGGAGCATTGTCTTGCAGGAGACGGACACCCTTGGTCAGCATGCGACGCCTCTTAAGCTTGATAGCGTCCCTGCAATTTCCGCAGCAGTGAAGCATAATAATTGTAATTGTGGTACCCTTTGCCAAGAAATCCAGCAACCCTACTCCGTGCTGGTCCCAAAACACCGTGAGCATGACCTTGCCTGCAGAGGGCTGGACACGTGCCTTCTTTGGGGGTGGTGACTCCACATGCTTCCATTGCATCGACTGAACTTTAGTCTCAGGATCATAGTGATGGACCCATGTTTCATCCTGTGTGATAAGTCTGTCAAAAAGTTTGCCTGGTTTTTTGGGCACATGTCCAAAAGATCCTTTGAGCAATTGACTTGTTCCTGCTTTTGGAAAGGTGTGAGCAACTGGGAATTCATCGTGCAGACACCTTATGAATGTTCAAATTGTCATGGATGATTTTTGTCCACATACCCTACCCTGATCTTGACATCTTGTGCTAACCGGCGAACAGTTATATGTCGGTCTGCCAAAATGGCGGTCTCCACTTGATGGATAGTGTCCTCATCAATGGCTGAATGGGGGCGACCAGGAATGGCAGCTGTTTCCACAGATGTCCGACCACACTTGAACTGGCGATACCAGTGTTTAACAACGTCATATGATGGGGCATCCTCCCCATAAGTTGCTTTCATTTCATCGAAAGTTTCTTTTGGTGTGCGACCTTTCAAATATATAAACCTAATCACTGCTCGGTATTCTACTGGCTCCATTGTCACACCCTACTCGAACATAACACCTGTAAAAGTGGTAAGATTAATAGTTCGGTGCTGCAAATTCAGACATAACCCATAGATACATGTATCATTACACATGTGAAATTTCAACCAAATATGATAACCCTAAGTGGTTTAGGGGAAATCTTTAATGAACACCCCTCGTATGTTTTCAAAGTTTGTCTGGGACAACCAACAATTTCAAATGGTCGGTCTCTAATGATTTGAATGTAGCTATCGTTGAGGTGTAAATCCAATACCGTGATGCACGTGCACACTGAAGCCAAAATGTGTGCACCTATTGGGATAGTCACAATCACGCACACGCTTAAAATGCCCCCGATACAGCATCTTAGTGAACGGAAACAATACGGTGTGCCTGCGTGCGTGCGTGCGTGCCTGCGTGCCTGCGTGCGTGCCTGCGTAGATGGCGACAAAACATCAAGCAGTACGCCAGAGCAACAATTATTGGTCATGATCGATATGGGGATGGCGGTGTCAAGGTGTGGGGCGGTATCACACATGGAAGGCGAACTGGTGTGGTTATTGTAAATGGGCCTTTGACCGGCCAGCGATATGTTGACGAGATTTTGCTTCCTGTCTTTGTTCCATTCGCTAGAATTATCGGCAGAAATTTTGAACTGCAAGATGACAATGCCAAAACACATCGTTACCCAGGTCGTCACCGATAATCTCCGACGAGGTTGGTTGGTTGGTTGTTTAACGCCGCACTCAGCAATATTCCAGCTATATGACGGCGGTCTGTAAATAAGCGATTGACATCATGAGCATCGATCCACCCAATTGGGATCGATGACGTGCATCAACCAAGTCAGCGAGCCTGACCATCCGATCCCGTTAGTCGCCTTTTACGACAAGCATAGTCGCCTTTTACGGCAAGCATGGGTTGCTGAAGACCTATTCTACCCCGGAATATCTCCGACGAGGAGGCATAGGGACACTGGACTAGCCCGCTAAGTCCCCTGACATGTCACCAGCACAGGACCTCTGGGAAGTTCTTGGGCGGAGAGTGTTCATCAGAGACCCAGTGCCCGCCAACGTGGCCCAGCTCGGGGTAGCTCTTCGAGCGGAATATCGGGCATTGCCAAGGTCAACCATACGCAAGTTAATCAACAGTATGCCGTCAAGATGTCGTGCATGTGTTGACCAACACAGTAGACGCACCAGGCATTGATCTACGCGCCCGAAATTAGTTTTACAGACGTTTATCGTTTCTACGGTGGCCAATACTTTTCACCGCGGTGGAAATATTATCACCGCAGCGGAAATACTTTTCTGTATTTTCATTTTAGTTTTTGACCTTTCCGTTTTTGTTTTAGACATTTCCATTTTAGTTTTTGACATTTTCGCTTCACGTTTAAGCGATTCAATAGCTAATTGAAAGTACATTTTCCATGTTTTCGGTTGTTTTTATACATGATTTATCACATATTTGAATGACAAATTGTGTTAATTTGCAAAAGGTTACGATAAAAGTAAGTGAAATATCAAAATATTGAAAAACAGACTCCATGTCCATTTTGGGCCACCGTACGTTTCACTAGTTCCTTTTTTTGTGTGTGTGTCGGTAGTATATACTCTCCAGATTGTTCCAGGGTCAGAAACATCTATTTACAGCCATGGTAAATCATGCGGCGTGAGTGAGAGGTCAACGCAATATCAGCAGAGTGGTAGCCTTGAAGAAATTCCATAACGAATGTACACACCAGTGTCCAAAACAACAGACACTGATAATCGACAACCTTGGTAAATTCCTTGGAAAACAGATTCCACATGACGTAAAAAGCAAAATAGTGATGAAAATAGATCACTGGAAATCATGATTACACCAGGTGTTCGCGAACATGTTTAGCAAGTCCTGCTGTACCGTAGCACCCGTCACCCACGCAACGGTCATTACAAAACAAGTGTCATGCAGAGAGCACGATGTGTGAAAACTCCATGCACAAGTCACGGGACAGAATGCATGCCAACTGTACTGTTTACGGGTTAATGTTAGGTTATACAGGGAGCATGGAAATATTGACGAATAACGTCACTGCTCTTGACATATTGCCTCATGTCAGTACTGGGTCATTTGGTGCAATGCTTCATGTCAGTACTGGGTCATTTGGTGCAATGCTTCATGTCAGTACTGAGTAACTGTGTGCAATGCTTCATGTCAGTACTGGGTCACTGGGTGCAATGCTTCATGTTCGCACTGGGTCATTTGGTGCAATGCTTCATGTCAGTACTGGGTCATTTGGTGCAATGCTTCATGTCAGTACTGGGGCATTTGCTGCACTGCTTCATGTTAGTACTGGGTCATTTGGTGCATTGCTTCATGTCAGTACTGGGTCATTTGGTGCAATGCTTCATGTCGGTACTGGGTCATTTGGTGCAATGCTTCATATCAGTACTGGGTCTTTGGTTCAAGGCTTCATGTCAGTACTGAGTAACTGTGTGCAATGCTTCATGTCAGTACTGGGTCACTGGGTGCAATGCTTCATGTCAGTACTGGGGCATTTGGTGCAATGTTTCATGTAAGTACTGGGGCATTTGCTGCACTGCTTCATGTTAGTACTGGGTCATTTTGTGCATTGCTTCATGTCAGTACTGGGTCATTTGGTGTAATGATTCATGTCGGTACTGGGTCTTTGGTGCAATGCTTCACGTCAGTACTGGGTCTTTTGATGCAATGCTTCATGTCAGTACTGGGTCATTTGGTACAATGCTTCATGTCGGTACTGGGTCATTTGGTGCAATGCTTCATGTCAGTACTGGGTCATTTTGTGCAATGTTTCATGTCAGTACTGGGTCATTTGGTGCAATGTTTCATGTCAGTACTGGGTCATTTGGTGCAATGCTTCATGTCAGTACTGGGTCATTTGGTGCAATGCTTCATGTCAGTACTGGGTCATTTGGTGCAATGCTTCATGTCAGTACTGGGTCATTTGGTGCAATGCTTCATGTTAATACTGAGTAACTGTGTGCAATGCTTCAGGTCAGTACTCGGTCATTTGGTGCAATGCTTCATGTCAGTACTGGGTCATTTGGTGCCACGCTTCATGTCAGTACTGGGTCATTTGGTGCCACGCTTCATGTCAGTACTGGGTCATTTGGTGCAATGCTTCATGTCAGTACTGGGTCATTTGGTGCAATGCTTCATGTCAGTACTGGGTCATTTGGTGCAATGCTTCATGTCAGTACTGGGTCATTTGGTGCAATGCTTCATGTCAGTACTGGGTCATTTGGTGCAATGCTTCATGTCAGTACTGGGTCATTTGGTGCAATGCTTCATGTCAGTACTGGGTCATTTGGTGCAATGCTTCATGTCAGTCCTGGGTCATTTGGTGCCACGCTTCATGTCAGTACTGGGTCATTTGGTGCAATGCTTCATGTCAGTACCGGGGCATTTGGTGCAATGCTTCATGTCAGCACTGGGTCATTTTTTGCAATGCTCCATGTCAGTACTGGGTCATTTGGTGCAAAGCTTGGATCAATCATGATGTGCACAGCACTTTCGAAAAAACACTTGAATCCTGGGTAAACACTGAATTATGAACCAAACATGATTCATTATCTACAATGACGATACCATGAAGTCGTGAAACGAATCACCACACCATATCAATAAGAACAACACCATGTCCGAGGTAGGTGGTTGCAGACAGAGTGATAGGGAAACAGTAAACAGACGCTCTTCATTCAGGGCGCAGACAGATAAAACTAAAAAAGTAATAGGAAGTGGTTTTTTTATTAATTCATGTCTCTTTCATCACCAAATGTGATTTGTAAAATGCCTAGATCTCCTTCAACATTTCTTTATAAAAGAATGAGTGAGTTGGGGTTAACGTAGCTGTGAACAATATTCCAGTTATATTAAAGCGTATCAGTTTAATGTGGGAGGAAAGCCCGAAGTAATGCAGATCTCAGACGTTTACCAGTTTGGTGGGTCCGACGAACACGGGTATGGTGCTGAAAAACCTAGAAACATACCCGGGGCGAACCAGGATTCGAACCCATGATCATACGTTTCTGGCGTGCCCAAGGGACGCAACTCTGCACAGCGAATTGCGGCGCCTTAGACGACTCGGTCACCACTGCCCCTCTTCATATAAGAGATCAATGTGACCGCCTCTTCTGTTTCATATATAGATCTACGCATAAAGATTCAGAGACTTGTTAAGATACAAGAACTTATCCACAATACTGTTTGACAAGAGGGATGACTTCAACTTTATGTCAAGCAATATTCCAGTCTTTTGAGGTACAATCGAGCATACTCATCTGCCAAGATTCAAAGACCGTCAAGTGACTCTTTCTCGAAATTGTTTCATCACGGTTCCAACATTCAAGGCCTTCGTAAAGCTTTCAAAACGTTTCTTTGGTAAACATTTCCACAATTTACGCATCAGTGACAAAAATTATGCCTGACGCAATTCCTTCGTACAATATGATCCCGTGGGTTTTTGCAGGTGAACACGTGACTTGTTGAGCCCGTGTTTGTGACGGGTGCCACGGAGCAGGATACACTCACCTTTCAGCCAACACCCGGTGTCATCACTGACAGTGTTTCTTGATACCCATGCTATAGTCGGAATCGTACAATGGATAATTGTTATGCCAATTGTTTTGTCGCTTTTATTTAATGATACTTTGTACTGAGCCGATGGAGAATATTTGTTGGCGGCTCATGATATTACCTAAATCAAATATGGCCATATTCAACTACACACTTCCTAGACTTGCCGATTGCGTGGTATAGTGGTTGCATTGTCTCGTTCCGAGTTCGAATCCCCACGTGGCCCATTTTCGGTGTTTCCCCGCCTCAATATGACTAGAATATAGCTAAAAGCGGCATAAAACACAACTCATTTACTCGCTTACATACTTCAAATTGTACCTCAGTTATGTGGATCACAAGAAATGCCGTCATATTGTGTTGATTACATATTGTACTCTTGGTGCATTCGTTAACCGCCGTGATATTGCTGGAATATTGCTAATAGCGGTGTAAAACCATACTCACTCACTGATGCATTAGTTGGTACTAACTGGTTTACCTGGGTATCTGTCGCGTCTATTTAAGTATAGTTTCTACAATGATACACATCCCGCCTCCGCTCACCCTAAAAGACGGAAGCACATGGCACAAGCCAAAACGGTCACGGCATCGGACACCGCCCCGGGCTCCATGCGCAAAACCCGGAAATGTCCTCCACCTGTCACCAAACACGCAATGTTTGAGGGGGGGAGCCGTACAATTACTGTTTTCACAACACATGTTTTCAGGACATCCATATGTACAGCGAGCAATGTATTTTAGAGGGTAACCATGGTGTTCTTCCCATGTTAAACGACCGCCTCCGTGGTACTTGTTGTTACCCTGTCTGGCGTTCGGCATTAAGGGGCTAAAACAAGGACTGGTCGGCTCGGAGTCAGTATACTGTGTCTGAGTGGGGTATTCATGTTAAACTGCGGCATGGTATCTCAGTGAGCTAGCACTATAAATCGGCATCAGTCCGGACTAGTACAAGCAGCCACACACACACACGTGCATGCACGACGCTATATAAGTGCAAAAATCTTGGACGCGACGTTAAACCCAATTTCACCTCACCCCATGTTAAACAGAATACCCTGATGTGATTGAACTACCTTAATGCATTTGTTACACCTTTCCAGATACATGCATCGTTGATACAGTCATTGTGTCATACTATAGACGTTTGTAAAACTGTATACTAATAAAAAAAATGGATATAACCAATGTTATATTTGGGATAACACTTTCTTAGTAAAATACAGATTCTAGTACTTTTGGGGTGTGAATCTGTACTTTACGAAGAAAGTGTTAACCCAAATATAACATGTGTTACATACTTTCTAAATAGCATTGTGTGTTCATAGCTTTCGGCCATATGAGCCTGCCAATTTACAGTTGTCAGAGGGGTACACAAAGTACGTGATCTAAATAAACAGTTGTCGGACTTTTATTTTGTGGAAGCCCGGTGACTGAGTGGGTCGCGGACTTTGTGTGCGAGCTATTAGATACAGTAGACCACTTTCTAAATGGCATTGTGTGTTCAAAGGAATAAATAGTATACATGCATGATATTTTAATGGGAAATCGGTAGTTCTGAAAATCAATAAATGTGATAATGTCATGTGGAGAAATGCCGATCTCCATACAAACTTAAAAATGTGCTTCATCTGAAACCGTTTTCTTAGATAATAGTACCAAGTGCATACAAACTTAAAAATGTGCTTCATCTGAAACCGTTTTCTTAGATAATAGTACCAAGTGCATACAAACTTTAAAATGTGCTTCATCTGAAACCGTTTTTTTAGATAATAGTACCAAGTGCCGGCAAGTACTTTTAAAAATATTTTTTGACTAGTATGGTTATCTTGTTTTCTTAGGATGTCACGAAAAGAGATAGGAATAACGAAAATAGATGGTTTATCTCAAACTGTGACATAAAGCCCACAATGCCAGCTGGCTAGTTGACACACACGGGACTTGAGCAAGGTAAGCGAAGTTGCATGAAATGGCCTAAAATGAAACAACCATGTAGAAATATACTCATGCCACTGAAGTAACCCAGATGAATTAACGATATCTATACTTGCTTCCGTGTCTACTTTCCGAATATTATACAGATAAGGTGCAAGGCATTACATCTCTACGTTATATGATTCACTAGTTGTCATCTTACTGATACCTGCACTTTTGCTAGTGTCCCTAACAGAGGCTCAGTTGCTACAAGACTATTGTGAGTGAGTGAGTTGGGTTTAACGCCGCTTTTAACAGTATTCCAGTTATATCACGGCGTGTCAGCTTAATGTGGGAGGAAAGCCCGAGGTGATGCAGGTCTTAGACGTTTATCACTTCGGTGAAACCCATGAGCACGGGTATGGTGCTGACTTTTGTTATATTTGTGAGTACGGGTCAGATGATTTAACGTTCTAGGATGTCTGAGATATATATATATATTTTTAGTCAGAGTGAGTGGTTATTGTTTTACGCCGCTTTTAGCAATATTCAAGCAATATCAAGGCAATGATATCAATGGACTTCGCACACTGTACCCATGAGGGGAATCAACCCGGCCCTTCGGCGTGACGGGCAAGCGCGTTCACCAGTAGGCTACCCAACCGCCCCTTTTTAGTGAGAAATTCTGTTACGTTAAGCATAATTTTGTCCTATGGTTTTACAAAAACGTCAGTGGATGGATCCAACAAAAGTCTCCTCCTTCCAGAGAAAGTCTAGTACTAGCGCCTTCACGCACACCCTAACGTCCCCTCTATAATTAAGCGGTCGGTCCCTAACGGTTCTAAGGGGCGGTCGGGTAGCCTAGTGGTTAAAGCGTTCGCTCGTCACACCGAAGACCCGGGTTCGATTCCCGACATGGGTACAATGGGTGAAGCCCATTTCTGGTGTCCCCCGCCGTGATATTGCTGGAATATTGCTAAAAGCGGCGTAAAACTATACTCACCCACTCACTCCTAACGGTTCTAAAATCGTGTGTATCAGGTAGTTCATGGCCATCGCTTGTTGTAGTCTCAAGATGCTTCTGCTGCTGTTGGCAAGTAGTATCGCCCTCTGCGGGGCAGACCTTTCAGTGAATATCGGCAACCACTGGAACGGTGGTTTCCAGGCCAAGATTTGCATCCCCATCACTCAAGAGCTTCACTCATGGAAGGTGCACCTGCATTTTGATAAAGAAGTGGATAGTATAAATGTAAGTAACCTCTTGATCATTTTGGTTTATGATTAGTAGCATGTTCTACTTAAATGGTGGACAGAAATTATGCCCGATGTAGTTCCCTATTTTGACGTGCACCATGTGCTCCGGTGACGTGCCTTTGCATGTGTTTGTGACGGTTGGGGCAGGATACGCTAACCTTTTCGCGAACACCTTGAATCATCACCATTTGATAGTGATTCATAAACACATGCTTATGATATAGTCGGCATCGTACAATGAACTCTAAATCGTTCAGCGGATTCTTATGAGTGAGTGAGTATGGTTTTACGCCGCTTTTAGCAATATTCCAGCAATATCACGGCGGGGGACACCACAAATGGGCTTCACACATTGTACCCATGTCGGGAATCGAACCCGGGTCTTCGGCGTGACGAGCGAACGCTTTAACCACTAGGCTACCCGACCGCCCCCGGATTCTTATGAATATGGAAAGGACTTTGTCGCTTTTATTTACAAAAGCATAAGGCATGGTTTAGCTGGCCTGGAGAAAAAACTGATTTAGGTTTAATTATATTTACGGGCATAGGTTTCATCTCCAACTTTATCATACTGCTATGACAGGAATCGGTGAGGACCAACACTCACGTGATTGCCCAATGTGCAAACTAAGGTAATGTCACCTTGACCTCAGAGCAATAAAATTCATGTAACCAAATAGGAATACGAGTGATTGAATAAAGTTTTACGCCGCTTTTAACAGTATTCTATTAATATCACGGCGGGGACACCAGAAACGGGCACAACACATTGAACCTATATGGACCACTAGACTATCCAAAGCCCCGGACGGTCTCCGTGGTCTAGTTGTAGAACGTCCGCCCGGAGAAAGGAAGGTCTGGGGTTCGATCCCCGGCCGCGTCATACCAAAAGACGCTGAAAGATGGTACTTGTTGTTACCCTGTCCGGCGCTCGGCATTAAGGGGCTAAAACAAGGACTGGTCGGCTCGGAGTCAGTATACTGTGTCTGAGTGGGGTATTCATGTTAAACTGCGGCATGGTATCTGGGTGGGCTAGCACTATAAAATCGGCATCAGTCCGGACGAGTACAAGCAGCCACACACACACACGTGCATGCACGTCGCAAAATAAGTGCAAAAATCTTGGACGCGACGTTAATTAAACCCCATTTCACCCCACACCCCAATGGCGGATACAGCTTTTTTGAAAAGGGGGGGGGGGGGTGCACAATTAAGATCTATTTATTGTCTTTGGTGGTAATTTATACAGAAATAAAGCACACACACACACACACACACACACACACACACACTCCCCCTCTGTACCCGCCCTCACCCCCTATCTACCGCCCAAAAACGGCACATCGAACTAGTACGACCTGTTAATACAATCACCACGCATATATTTTCAACAACAGTGCGGCACAGCTGACGTCCAAAAGACGAATGGAATGGAATACATTTTATCGGACAAGAAATGGAACGCTGATGAGCATGTTGGGGATCAGCTGTGTCTGGACATCGTGGCCGTCACAAGCGGAGATGTAACTCCGCAGATTACCGTGACGGTCGAGGGGATGCCCATCAGTGGGACGTCTTCTGGCGGCGGGTCTACAGGGACGCCTTCTGGCGGCAATAACAATCACAACACCGCACAGCCAGGTGCCACGGTAAAAGTGCCAGCGTCTACTAAAGTCAGTAAGTGATGGTACATTTGTCGCTCAAACTATAAGATGTCCACCGGTCTCTACAGGATATTTAAGAAATAAACGATGAATGGGAGTTGTTTGCCGTACGATAAAAGACCGAAGGGAGAATAAACCACGAGGGGCGATAAACATTTCTTATATGAGATATCAACATTACGTACAGCCTCTTTAAGGATGTTATAATTAGCTTTAAAAATGCTTTAAAAATATTAACCTGTATTTATAATTAACTAATGATGACTCCCTGAATAGAATTCGCGGCAATGTCGGACCAGTCCATTTTATGAACGGGGGGGGGGGGGGGGACTGTAGTCTCACATTCTCACAATTTTCACGTCGATTATCTGTACCTTTTCTCCCAATTCAGATTGTCACATCTCTCCTACTTTTGGAAGCGATCGTTCGACAATTGCATTTATGTACGTTGCCCAGCTACATCTAGGGGGGAGGGGGTGTCTTCAGCAGCCCATGCTTGCCGCAAAAGGCGACTATACTTGTCGTAAGAGGCGACTAACGGGATCGGATGGTCAGGCTTGCTGACTTGGTTCATACATGTCATTGTATCCCAATTGCATGGATGGATCGATGCTCAATCACTGGATTGTCTGATCCCGACTCGATTATTTACAGACCGCCGTCATAACCTGTAATATTGCCTAGTGCGGCGTTAAACAACGAACAAAACATCTATGGGGTACAACTCACAAGACACTTCCCTCTCAAAAATATCATCATCTAATTTACGACGTCATCAAACCTCCAGAAATAACGCCAGGATAGAACAATGTTTCATCGTGAATTAAATCACACTTCGTTCTTCATAGTTGTTTGCGATATACATATTGTGTTTGATCCTGTATTTATCCTCTGCTAAACCATGCAACTTTATTTGTGAATGACATGCACTAATCAACGCATACTGCGATAGCCACTTTAAGAAAACATTTTCATATACAAAAAGATGTTTTGTTTTGTTCTAAAATACTATAATTTCAGTTTGGGATAGGTTGAAAAAATTGCCCATAAAAGCTTGTTTGACAATATGAGGTTCCACAATTGCACGTAACGTTACGTGTTACATAGCAGTATATAGCAGTTATAAGAATGCTTGTATGAAGTAGTTCTAAATCGAATTTTACACCTGTAAACTCAATTATCGGTCACATTGTAATTGAAATCAATTTCTTGAAAACCAAATGATTTACTGAAAGAAATGTGGCGTGTGTTTAATGTCGACACTGTTTTTATGTTTATCAACATCTGTGACCCACTGTTATAGGACCTTACGGGTGAACAATCACATTTGGACTCATTAGATTTTTAAACTACAATATCTTCGGAACACAAAAATACAATTCACAGGGTTCAGTTTATATTTATTACAGAGATACATGACATCAAACATTTGGACTCATTTTCCGACTTATTGTTTTAGTAATAATTGAAGTTTTTAGACACAATTCTTGAAGATTTGAGAGTAGACATCAATGCCGAAAGGTTTTGAAATTATCTTTTTATTTCATTACGAAATAACGAGAGAAAAATAAGATAGTATTGTACAGTCCTCACACATGGCGATCTTCACTGAAGTAACTTGACGTCAAACGTCTTTGTGATGAATACACAATGCCGTTTAGAAAGTGGTCAAATGTAATAAATGTTATATTTTGGGTAACACTTTCTTCGTAAAGTACAGATTCTCGTACGTTTTTTGGTTGAGTCCCGTCCGGGATTCGAACCCACACTTGCCAGAGAGAGGCACCTAATCGCCAGCACCCAAAGTCAGCGATCTAACCCACCGAGGCTTCCACAAAAATGAAAGTCCGACAACTGGTAGTCTAGATCACGTACTTTGAGTACCCCTCTGACAAGTATAAATTGGCCGAAAGACAAATGTTATATTTGGGATAACACTTTCTTAGTAAAGTACAGATTCTCGTACTTTTTTGGGTTGAGTCCCGTCCGGGATTCGAACCCACACTTGCCAGAGTCTTTGTGATGTGACAGCACAATTGTATCTTAGCACCCATAAAGTCCCCTTTCTCCTGGTGGGTGACATACACATATATTAATATTGGCTGACTGATCATGATGGTGTTTATACCTGCAGCTCACAATGGCGTCGGGGGCGGTGAAGTGGCCACAACCAACGCCATGCAAATCTTCAACGACTGGGGCACCCGGTTTGAGGCTCAGTTTGAGTTCCCGGTCACTGAGCGCATTGAAGGGTGGAAGGTGGACATCCAGTGGTCTACTTCAGTCGACAAGATGGACGTAGGTACCGCGGCGTTATTGTCTCAGTAGCAGTTAAAAGAGTAAAGTAAATGCAATTTGCTGGTACATTTATACTCTTCGACTCTGGCAACAGCAAACAAACAAACAAACAAACAAACAAAAGGTCCACATGGAATTAGTTCCTTCCGAAATACATAATATAGTTTCCATAGTTTCATGAACCCAAATTTGTCCAGATACCACAAGGAAAGCGTGCTTTACGTGTTGCTGCAGTTCCCCAACCCTATAAATAGTGAAATTCAAGTTTCAGACACGTGGTTGCATTTTGCTCCTGTGTGAGATTCCCCTTCCAATAGAGGTTGAAAATCAGCCATGGTGAGGAAAAAATTAACGAACGCTTAAAGATGGAAAGTGATAGACATGAAAAATGCTGGCATGTCATGCAGGGCCATTGCAAGACAAATTGGTCGTCATCACAGTGTTATCACTCGTTTGATTGTCAAACATGGTCAAACCAATGATGTCAATGACAGGCATAGGTCTGGTAGGCCAAGAAAAACCTCTAATAGAGAGGATAGACGTCTTTTCAGGATAGTCAGACGAAATCCATTTGCCCTTCAACAGATTTAAGACTGCAGTGGATTACCCATCAGAGACTCTCGACGATGACCGTAAGGCGTCGCCTCAGATCAGCTGGTTATAACGACCAGTAAAACGTCCTCAACTGACTGAGAGGCACATGCGGAATCGTCTGATATGGTGTCGTGCCCGTAGTCGATGGAACTTGGCCAACTGGAGAAGGATCCATTCGTCTGACGAGTGTCGAATGCTGCTACGAACTGTTGATGGTCGAATACGTGTTTGGATGCAACGTAACACTCGTTTTGCACCAAGGAACATCCAGAAGACCTTAGCATGTGGCGGGGGGTCTGTCATGATATGGGGTTGTGTTTCCTTCGGCTGCAAACTTCCGCTGGTGACAATTCGTGGAAACCTGAATGGCCAACAATACCAAGATGCCATTCTTCGTCCAGTGGTAGACCCTCATTTTGACAACCATCCTCTTCAGACAAGACCTGTTTACATGGACGACAATGCTAGACCACACAGATCTCGGGCAGTTTTGGCTTATTTGCGTCAAGAAGCTATTGCCTCTCTTCCATGGCCGGCCTGTAGTCCGGATCTTAATCCGATTGAGCATCTCTGGGACATTCTTGGCCGGAAATACAGACATCGTGATCCCCAAGTTCAAAATCTCGCTGGACATGAAGCCGCACTTCATGAAGAATGGATCCATTTGCCTCAGAGAAGTATTCAACGACTTGTAATGCGTATGAGGCGTAGGGTTGAAGCTGTGGTCAATGTCCGTGGATCATACACACGCTACTGACGTTTCTGTCTTGCAATAGACTCTGCACTGCCTAGGGTGTCTATGTGACACCTGATATGGTCTGCTGATATCATGACAGTTACATGACAAAAAATGTTTTTCAATGTTTTCTAATCCTTCAATTTCTGGTCTTCGGTAAAATTCCTTTCTGCTCATATTCTTTTGGAACACAAGATAAACTTGCTTTGGGACAACTTTTGCATCACATGAGGTTTACATATACGGCTTATAACAATCGTACATCTCATTATAATAGTCATCATTAAGTGCCAAAAGTAACAGCTCACAAATATGGTGGGTGGCGCTTAACTTTTGTGCATGTGTATATATATATATATATATATATATATATATATATATACATATATATATATATATATATATCGACTGTCATATACATACGTACATCTACCTACCAATAAACATCAGAAAAGTGAAATTTCCGTCCAAACGGGATTTTACTGTATAGACCAAATCTGTAGATAAGAGACAGGTCTTATCGAAAATACATAAATACATATTGTGGTCCTCAGGTTGCTGGTGCTATTGTCGGCCATAAATCAGCTGATGGCAAATCATGGACCCTGGTGAACAGACAGGACAAGGTCTTCTTTGCCAAAGGCAGCACCATACAGCTGCGGTTCTTCGCCAACCACGCCGGGAGCAAGACCCCCACAGCTACCGCTACCCTGACCAACCTGGGACACGACGATGGCAGCTACCCGGCTATCAAGAACAGTCAGTGAACATTCAGTCAAACACATCATTGTACAAGTGTTTTGTAATATTCAGCAATATTACAGCTCTATAAAGACGGTCTGTAAATTATCTAGTCTGGATCAGACAATCCGGTAATTGACATCATGACTATCGATCCACGCAATCGGGATACGATGGCATGCATCAACCAAGTCAGCAAGCCTGACCCCCGATCCCGTTAGTCGCCTTTTACGACAAGCTTAGTCGTCTTTTACAGCAAGCAAGACCTATTCTAACCCGGATCTTCACGGGTCAGAGTAGTGAAAATATAAAGTAAATGATAACATTATTGTATATATGAACTGGACATTTATGGTTCTGAATATCAATCTGGTTGCGCAGTGTCTGAAATATTGCCAATGCGACGTTAAATTGTAACTCAATCATCCACGCTGGCAGTGAAACATAATGTCAGCCAGGGGCAATTTGATGTTGTAGGTATATCTCGGACAAAAGGAAGTCTCGTCTCAAATATTTCGTTCCTTAAAAATTGCTGTACACATATTTGGGATATTAGAAATAGACAGACAGTACACCATAAGGTGGACAAAACCAACAAAATTATAACGGAGAAATTACATTTAATTTTTTATTTGTTTAGGTTTTTTTTAGCCTATGTGGTCCTCTGTGGCTTTTCATTTATTCTCTTAAATGCACTGACAGCTGAATTTCTACAATTGGACCTGTTCACAGCTGGGGGCACCAAGTACAACTATGATGAAGTGTTGTTCAAGTCCATCCTCTTCTACGAGGCTCAGAGATCAGGGAAACTCCCAGCGTCCAACAGAATTCCCTGGAGGGGAGACTCCGCCCTGGGAGACAAGGGAAGTAATGGACAGGACCTCACTGGGGGGTGGTATGACGGTGAGTACCACTGTACAGGGGGAGGGGGGACTCCGCCCTGGGAGACAAGGGAGATAATGGGGAGGACCTCACTGGGGGGTGGTATGACGGTGAGTACCACTGTACAGGGGGAGGGGAGACTCCGCCCTGGGGGACAAGGGAGATCATGGGGAGGACCTCACTGGGGGGTGGTATGACAGTGAGTACCACTGTATATGTATAACATGAACCCGGTTTTTCGTGAGTTGAACTAAAGCGGGAAACGTTTACGGCATGCGTTAGATTGCATGTTCCTCTATCATTAAATGAGTGAGTGAGTGTGGTTTTACGCCGCTTTTAGCAATATTCCAGCAATATCACGGCGGGGGACACCTGAAATGGGCTTCACACATTGTACCCATGTCGGGAATCGAACCCGGGTCTTTGGCGTGACGAGCGAACGCTTTAACCACTAGGCTACCCGACCGCCCCTCATTAAATGAGTGAGTGAGTGAGTGAGTATGGTTTTACGCCACTTTTAGCAATATTCCAGCAATATCACGTTGGGGGACACCAGAAATGGGCTTCACACATTGTACCCATGTCGGGAATCGAACCCGGGTCTTCGGCGTGACGAGCGAACGCTTTCACCACTAGGCTACCCGACCGCCCCCTCTATCATTAAAAGCATACAGGAACTCCACTGTTGATATCGTCCCTTACAAGTTCACTACCTCTCTCCACAGCGAATATTCCATATTCTCAAACTCCCCATGAATACACAATGCCATTAAGAAAGTATATTCATAGCTTTCGGCCATGGGAGCCGTGCCAATTTACACTTGTCAGAGGGGCACACAACGTACGTGATCTAGACTACCAGTTGTCGGACTTTCTTATTTGTGGAAGCTTCGGTGGCAGAGTGAGTTAGATCGCTGACTTTGTGTGCTGGCGATTAGGTGCCTCACTCTGAGAGTGCGGGTTCGAATCACGGACGTGAGTTAGATCGCTGACTTTGTGTGCTGGCGATTAGGTGCCTCACTCTGAGAGTGCGGGTTCGAATCACGGACGTGAGTTAGATCGCTGACTTTGTGTGCTGGCGATTAGGTGCCTCACTCTGAGAGTGCGGGTTCGAATCACGGACGTGAGTTAGATCGCTGACTTTGTGTGCTGGCGATTAGGTGCCTCACTCTGAGAGTGCGGGTTCGAATCACGGACGTGAGTTAGATCGCTGACTTTGTGTGCTGGCGATTAGGTGCCTCACTCTGAGAGTGCGGGTTCGAATCACGGACGTGAGTTAGATCGCTGACTTTGTGTGCTGGCGATTAGGTGCCTCACTCTGAGAGTGTGGGTTCGAATCACGGATGTGAGTTAGATCGCCGATGACTTTGTGTGCTGGCGATAAGGTGCCTCACTCTGAGAGTGCGGGTTCGAATCACGGATGTGAGTTAGATCGCCGATGACTTTGTGTGCTGGCGATAAGGTGCCTCACTCTGAGAGTGTGGGTTCGAATCACGGATGTGAGTTAGATCGCCGATGACTTTGTGTGCTGGCGATAAGGTGCCTCACTCTGAGAGTGCGGGTTCGAATCACGGATGTGAGTTAGATCGCCGGCTTTATGTGCTGGCGATAAGGTGCCTCACTCTGAGAGTGTGGGTTCGAATCCCAGATGGGACTCTACCCAAAACAGTACTAAAATTTGTACTTTACTGAGAATGTGTTAACCCAAACATAACATTTGTTACCTTCAATACTCCCTCTTCTCAGCTGGTGATCATGTCAAGTTTAACCTGCCCATGGCGTTTACCACAACCATCTTGACCTGGAGTCTGATCCAGTGGAAGGACGCCTACCAGAAGTCCGGTCAGCTTGACCACATGTACGACTGTATCAAGTGGCCGCTCGACTACCTCCTCAAGTGTCACACAGCCAAGGACGAGCTGTATGTACAGGTGAGTGAACGCTGATCATTGTTGTTTGGTTGGTTGGTTTGTTGTTTAACGCCGCACTCAGCAATATTCCAGCTATATGACGGCGGTCTGTAAATAATCGAGTCTGGACAATCCAGTGATTGACATGAGCATCGACCCATGCAATTGGGATACGATGACATGCATCAATTAAGTCAGCGAGCCTGACCACCCGATCCCGTTAGTCGCCTGTTACGTCAAGCATAGTCGCCTCTTACGTCAAGCATGGGTTGCTGAAGACCAATTCCAGGCCGGATCTTCACGGCCATCAGTGTATCCTTACTTTTAACATCCTGTGAGGATTCCGGGGTAGGATAAGTCCCCAGCAACATATGCATGTCCTAAGTGGATCGAGTGGTCAGGGACTTGGTTGATTGCGTGATGATAACCCAACTGCTTGGATCGATGTTCATGATATCAATCATTGCTTTGACTAGTCTCAATTATTAACAAACCGCCGTCATATAGCTTGAATATGTCTGGGTGTAGCGTTCAACAACAAACAGTATTGACAAGGTACCTTCTATGTATGGAATATTAAGTGCATGCTATTTTTTATGTTTCGATTCTGAAATGTAAATGAGCTTCATCTGAGTGAGTGAGTGAGTTGGGTTTAACGCCGCTTTTAACGTTATTCCAGTTATATCGCGGCGTTTCAGCTTAATGTGGGAGGAAAGCCCGAAGTGATGCAGGTCTCAGACGTTTACCACTTCGGTGAAACCCACGAGCACGGTTATGTTGCATTCGTCACCACTCGCCCCTTTCCGTAACCTGCAAGAAGACTCGTCCCCCTATCGATGAGTGTCATTTGCGAAAATACGACAAACCAATCAGAATGCGCGTATGATTTCAAGTTCTTCGTCAAAGAATCCCTCAGAAATAATTTTTGATTTTAGATATGTCTTGCATCTAAAAATATACCCAAGACACAGTTAAATGTGTTCAATCATGCTGTATAATTCCGCATGTCCCGATGTGCTTTAAATTGCATCTGAAATATATATAATATATGGGGAAATATATGTGAACCATTACGCATCGAGTTGACAATTATTTTAGGTATGCCCGTTTGCGCTAAGAGGGAACCCGGTCACAAAAATGGCCACGAGATGGGCACGAGTCGCTATTCGGCTTGTCCCTGAATAACACGAGTTGGTCACGCATGGGTTATGTTGCTGACAAACCTAAAAACATAATCGGGGCGAACCGGGATGCGAACCCACAATCATAGGTTTCTGGTGTGCCCAAAGGATGCAACTCTGCCCAGCAAATCGCGGCGCCTTAGACGACTGGGCCACCCGTGGCCCCGAACTTTATCTGAGAATCGCATGTGAAATATATGTACCACCATATATACAACCAATCATTTTCAAGGTCGGAAACGGAGATACAGATCACAACTTTTGGGGAAGACCCGAGGACATGACGATGGCAAGACCCGCCTATAAGATAACCGCAAGCAGTCCCGGAAGTGACGTAGCTGGACAAACCGCTGCTGCAATGGCCGCTGGCTCTATTGCTTTCAAAGACAAAGGTCATTTGATGTCTTGTTCTTTGCGCATTAATCATCTGTTGGCCTATCGTGCATCTAAATGCAAACACCACAAATCTAAACACAACCCTGTCCTTGTGGAAATAGGTTGGGCATTTTTTTCAATTGTATAAACAAAAAAAGGATCTCCTAGTTTCGGAGTACTGGGTAAAAATACAGCTCTTCATGTTCCGTTTCGTCCTGTCATTTCCATGGCAAAACTATCATGGAAGAATGGTATGACATGATGGCATTAAATGGAATTGTATCTGATATTGTAGAACATAGACTTTAAACTCTAACGTTGTTGTGTGCATTGACTGGTGTATACCCATGCTGCTGACCGGGAAGATCCGGTTTACAATTGGTCTTCAGCAACCAATGATTGTCGTAAGAGGCGACTATGCTTGTCGTAAGAGGCGAATATGCTTGTCGTAAGAGGCGACTATGCTTGTCGTAAGAGGCGACTATGTTTGTCGTAAGAGGCGACTATGCTTGTCGTATGAGGCGAATATGCTTGTCGTAAGAGGCGAATATGCTTGTCGTAAAAGGCGACTATGTTTGTCGTAAGAGGCGACTATGCTTGTCGTAAGAGGCGACTATGCTTGTCGTAAGAGGCGAATATGCTTGTCGTAAGAGGCGACTAGCTATGCTTGTCGTAAGAGGCGAATATGCTTGTCGTAAGAGGCGAATATGCTTGTCGTAAAAGGCGACTATGCTTGTCGTAAGATGCAGCTAACGGGATCGGGTGGCCAGGCTCGCTGACTTTGTTGTCATCGTCATCGTATCTCAGTTGTGTAGAACGATGCTCAATCACTGAATTGTCTGGTCCTGACGCAGTTATTTACCGCCGTCATTAACTGGAATATTGCTGAGTGCGGCGTCAAAACAACAAACAAACCAGAATCTTATCCTCCACAATGGTGGACCCGACAGGGGAATAGTTTAGGGTATTGGGCAGGAGTTACAAATCCATATCAGAACTATGAGTACTTGTATTCAGATTTTGACTCCACGCCGCCTCTCCACTGATCCATAAAATGTGCTTTGGAAATACACGCTTGTCCGCTAGCCCGAAACTACAAAATTATGCAGAGGATAAGTAAGAATCCAGTGATGGTAATGCTCATTGGTTAGTATTATTAGAGGGCTATATTCTGAACCAGCTCTCTGGCTGAAATGAAAATGTAAACAGCAAACAGTTTTATCTTGTTCAAGCAGACCTAGCTACAGACTCTGAGGACTAGGGAAATAATGTTCAGACTAGTCCTCTGGACTAGTCTTAAAAAACGAATGTCTAAAGCTGTACACTGAACACGGACAGATCCCGCATACGCCAGCACCCTCCTTACCCACGCCAAACAACTGTACGACTTCGCCATGCAACACCAAGGCCGCTACAGTAAGAGCGTCAGTGCCGCCGCCAAGTTCTACCCGTAAGTTGTGCTGTACAAGTAGGAGGGGAAGGAGGTGGGGGGGGGGGGGGGGGGGGGGTATTTAACTGAGGCCTGGACTAGTAGGTTTTACAGTTAAGGCGTGCAGCATGTTGTTGAGAACATCTTTCTCTTGAAACAGTAGCGCCCGTATTGAAAACAAAATTGTCATAACACCAGAAGAATAACTTAGGGACTGTCACGCGTGTCCATTTTTATTCAGGTAATGAAAATAGGCTGTGAAAACCTCACGTTAGTCAAATGAGGCATTCTCCGTGCATGAACTCTGTGCGAACCCTACCATTGCCTGACATTGAAGCAATGTGTAGAGTTGGTGGCCGCGAGACTGTGGCTAACGTTGCACGAGAAATGGTTATTTATAGTTTGTGCGATGTTATCTGAGCGCTCATTGGCCAGATCACTCGCTGTATTCCCTCTCGTTTCAACCAGGCCGTGGCTTGATTCGTTGGTTGAAAACAGCAACTACAGTCCGATTGGCTCCAAATGAGAACGATTAATTGCGAAATAACTCAAACTCGGGAATAGTCTATTAAATGTCAATACGGTACATGGTAATGAATACCCTTTACCCAACAAAATCTGCTGTTTGTTATTTTTATTCCCATCACTGGAGACCTCCTCCGTGGTCTAGTGGTAGAGCGTCCACCCGGAGAGCGGGGTTCGATCCCCGGCCGCGTCATACCAAAAGATGTTAAAAGATGGCACTTGTTGTTACCCTGTCTGGCGCTCGGCATTAAGGGGCTAAAACAAAAACTGGTCGGCTCGGAGTCAGTATACTGTGTCTGAGTTGGGTATACATGTTAAACCGCGGCATGGTATCTCAGTGGGCTAGCACTATAAATCGGCATCAGTCAGGACTAGTACAAGCAGCCACACACACACACACACGTGTATACACGTCGCTATATAAGTGCAATAATCTTGGACGCGACGTTAAACCCAATTTCACCTCACCACACCCATCACTGGAAAAGCGACCGTATATGTTCACGGGCAATAGAGGATCGTAGTGTGTACAAACCGGTGAAGTATCGACAATGTTAAATACTTTTACTGTTGTATTATTCTGAGCATCTCACTGTCAAACCGTAGATCCACGAACAACACAGACGAGCACGCCTGGGCCGGACTGTGGCTGTATCAGGCAACAAATGACACTAAATACCTGACCGAGGCCGAAAAATACCACCAGCCCGGGGAGGCCTGGGGCATGAGCTGGGACGACAACCAGGCGGCCAACAATGTACGTTATTCTTTACATTTACCTTTCGCATGTCTTACCCCCACGCTTACCCTTTTCGCCAGCACTTTTTCAGTGCTTCATTCATATAACTTCAAAGCTATTTTGCCCTCTTCGGCAAATGGAATCTGTTTCGGTTGATAATCAAGTTATTCTCTTGCATTGATAAGTTATATTTACATATTCCTTGGTTTCTGGGGGGCACAGGTGGCCCAGTCGTCTAAGGCGCGGCGATTCGCTGTGCAGAGTTGCGCCCCTTGGGCACGCCAGAAACCTATGATTGTGGGTTCGAATCCCGGTTCGCCCCGATTATGTTTCTAGGTTTGTCAGCACCTTACCCGTGCTTGTGGGATTCACCGAAGTGGTAAACGTCTGAGACCTGCATCACTTTGGGCTTTCCTCCCACATTAAGCTGACACGCCGTGATATAACTGGAATAATGTTAAAAGCGGCGTTAAACCCAACTCAATCACTCACCTTGGTTTCTGTCCCATTTGGAGCGAGGGTCAAAACAGTGATGTAAAATACCTTAGGCCCAAAAAATGGTATTTAACAAAGGGTAACAAAATCTAACCTGCCTTCCCTAAAACGAAAACCTTTGACCCTACTTTTCTTGGTTTGATCGCGGCGCCACCCCGTTTACAGCACGAGTTGTGCCCCTTGTGATGAAAGCGCGATATCCAATCAGATCGCTGTTCTTATTTCGAATGGCCCCAGACGACTACCATAGCAGATAACCTGGTCGATCTGATGCAAGATTTCATCCCTGACAGACAAACAAAATTACAACAGACGATATACTTATTACTGCCGCATTTCACTCTTGAAATAGTTGAGGGGCTCATGGCAGCACAGTATCAAGTAACACTGCACATCGCAGTTACATGAAACGCTCAGCATGGGTCGTCTAAAAATAGTACTGCAACTGCGATAAGCGTTCAGTCGTTCGAGTTGGATACAAATAAGTGTGCACTCAAGTATATAATACGCATTAACTTCTTGGGAGAGCTGACTAAAATCTTGGAAAAAATGGTGTGGGGTGGAGGTCTAAGTATTCTAAGAGGTCAAGGGAACCACGGGAGTTCGAATTACCGATTCGTTTTGATTCCGTAGTAAACTTCTAAGACCTAAATATTGGTCAAAGCGACGTTAAACTCTTTCACTGACTCACTCACACCTTTCCCTATTGAAGTGAATATTCCAGACAGAGTAATGAGACTTATTCCTCTGTTCAGTTTGAAGTCTTTGATAAACTGGCAGGTGCTGAGATGTTTGTTCAGTTTGTTGTTGAGGGCGTTTGATCTACTGAGCACTCCATCTCACATTAAGGAGTTCTCGTTGTTCATGCATATCAAGTTTTTTGGATATAGTTGGGACGGTCGGGTAACCTAGTGGTTAAAGCGTTCTCTCGTCACGCCGAAGGCCCGGGTTCGATTCCCGACAATGTGTAAAACGGCGTACCTTGTGTGAACCTTGTGTGTTGCCTTGATATTGCGGGAATCTTGCTAAAAGCGGCGTAAAACCTTATTCATTCACTTTGGATATAGTTCGTCTTCAAAGTTATCGGAGTGAGTGAGTATTTAATACGCCGTATCAGTAATCTTGGAAATCGACATACAATGTAAATGTATGCTATGCAATGTTAAAGATGGGTTTTAACTGATCTCATTGAATTCAGCTCAAATCTTTACGAATACAAACTATGTAAGATAACATGTGTTAAGAATTTTGTTGTACGTCCGATCAGGAGTAGATCGGTTGAACGAACTCGTTACTGTGTTCAAGTTTCACTGTCAACGGCCCCAATTTTAACTGCCCTGTAGAACAAGTAAGTGGGAAGTCGTATTTATCTTTTTACCGAATTTCCCACAATAAATACTACTCCTTGTCGTTACAGGTTCTGTTTTATAAGCTCACAAAGAACGACAAGTACAAGCAGGACATGACAGACACTTTCGAGAAATACTGGTTCCCCAACCAGGTCATCAGGTACACACCTAAAGGTCTGGCGTGGAGGCTGCAGTGGGGATCTCTCAGATATGCGTGTAAGTGACAGTAAGTGGTGATTGGTCGTAAGCAGTGTCCCTATCCACCAGCTCAATCAGCACAGCAGGTCATAATCTCTTTTAGGCGGGTTGTACCCGTGAAGATCTGGGTTAGACTAACGGGATCGGGTGGTCAGGCTTGCTGACTTGGTTGATGCATGTCATCGTATCCCAATTGCGTGGATCGATGCCCATGATATCAATCACTGGATTGTCTGGTCCAGACACGATTATTTACAGACCGCCGTCATATAGCTGGAATATCGCCGAGTGCGGTGTTAAAAAACAAGCAAAGAAAATCCTGGCAGGTGTCATTTTAACTGCGTTCTGATTGACTGATTTTCGCCAATGTGTGTACTAGTTTTCACAGCCCATAAATGGGAAACCACCTGTCCTTGAATCGGGACTGTTTGAATCATGCATAAGAGTTAATTTATACAACTGTACCTTACCTTTCCACATTAATTGCGACGTATTTCTAAATTCCTGACATGGGTATAATGAGGTGAAGCCCAATTCTGGTGTCCCCCGCCGTGATATTGCTGGAATATTGCTAAAAGCGGCGTAAAACCAAACTCACTCAATTTTCTATCTTTACAATACAAATGCTCGTACAACTCTACAACTCGTAAGTTGTGGTAAGAGGCGACTAACGGGAGTGGGTGGTCAGGCTCGCTGACTTTTGGTTGATGCATGTCATCGTATCCCAATTGCGTGGATCGATGCCTATGATATCAATCACTGGATTGTCTGGTCCAGACACGATTATTTACAGACCGCCGTCATATAGCTGGAATATTGCTGAGTGCGGCGTTAAACAACAAACAAACAAACAAACAAACAAAACATGGTGTACTGTCCTACCAGCTCGGTGTGTCACGTGATGTATTACAGCCAACATGGCGCTGGTGGCACTGATGGCGGCCGAGGAGGGAATCAACCCTGCCGTGTACCGGGAGTGGGCCATGAAACAGCTCCACTACGCGCTCGGGGACACCGGCTTCAGCTACGTCATAGGGATGGGGAAGGACTTCGCTCACAGCCCTCACCATAGATCTAGGTACGTGTAGGTCGGAGTGATATACGTTAGACGTGTGCTCTAAAGGCCGCCAGGTCTCAGAAGACGCGGGGTCAGCATCGAAGAATATCGTTCCGGCATCTAACAGGCTGGTTATCTTAAGTTCGTGAGTGAGTTTGGTTTTACGCCGTTTTAATAAAAAAAACTACCAATATCACGGCGGGGTTTATTAGTGGGAAATACGTGTTTACAACCTCAGTGTAGCTGGATTCCTGGACGTCTCGCCTACCACTCGACAAATACGGATAGAAAGATAGACAGACAGACAGACAGACAGATAGATAGATAGATAGATAGATAGAGAGACACACAGACAGACAGACATAGACAGACAGACAGATAGATAGATAGAGAGACAGACAGACAGACATAGACAGACAGATAGATAGATAGAGAGACAGACAGACAGACTTAGACAGACAGACAGATAGATAGATAGATAGAGAGAGAGACAGACAGACAGATAGACAGACAGACAGACAGATAGAAAGAAACACACATGCACACACACACACACACACACACACACACACACACACACACATTAACAGAGTCCAGATATTCGTGCTTGTCAAAATTCCTTTATCCACACAAGATTTTCCCCCGTTTAACGGCTCTTCGGGTGTGATGAAAGCTTTCAAAGTTCAAACAAACAAAGCTTTCAGTTGAACGGCGAAAGATCTCGTGTGGATAAAGGAGTTTTGAAAAGCACGAATCTCTTGACTCTTTTTTCTTCATGTGTGCTAATACTTACAAAATGAAAACAAGCCATTCCACCGATCAGGAATATTTCTTACAGTAATGACAAAAATTGCAAAGTGCACTTTTCAAGGAATGTCCATTTTTTAGAGATAAACATCATCATTGAGTTTCCATCATACAGTTATTTAATTAAATTACGCTTATAAAACAGTTTACCGCCACCATAGATAGAGCGTCTGCCCGGAAAGCGGAAAGTCGGTTGTTCATACCAAACGACGTTTAAAAATGGCACTTTCAGAAGTGCAATAATCTTGAAATCGACGTTAAATCGCATTTCACCTCATTTATACTATATTCAATTAGTCACCGTCTCAAAAGACATTTACACCTTCGTGTAACTAAGAAGAGTTATCTCCCCTTCAGTTCCTGCCCCTGGCCCCCATCAGCGTGTGGGCCCCAGGTCATGTCCAGTCATGAGCCAAATGTCCACACCCTGTTCGGAGCTCTGGTAGGAGGGCCTGACGACAGTGACGCCTACAAGGACGACCGCGCCAACTACGTCAACAACGAGGTGGCCTGTGACTACAACGCCGGCTTCCAAGCAGCTGTTGCAGGTGTGTGTATACAAATAACACCGATAACGTCCCTGATCAAACTACAATTCAAATATAAGACAGCGAATGGGACTTCTCCCAGGAAGCGCTGCCTAGTCAAGATCAGGTTTGATGGCCTGGATACGTCTGAGGCTGTAAACGGGCCTATTCCAAAGAATTTTATTATTATTTTTAATTATTTTTTAATTATTATTATTGTTATTGTTATTATTATTATTATTATTATTATTATTATTATTATTATCATTGTTGTGTACATGTGCTAACTGGGCGGAGTAGCCGAATGGCTAGGACGATTGGTCGTCACGGCGTACAGACCACATCAGTCGTACCGGCGTACGCAAAGCATCACGTTGCTCGGCATGACAGCTGTACACACGTATAAGTCACACTGAATACATGGCCCCATTCATTGACCAGTGCTAACATCGTGTTGTTTGTAATTATCCCCAGGTCTGCGTTCTCTGGCCAACAGAAACCTGCATCCAGAACAGAAACACTGATCCATGTCTTGGTCTTGTAAAGCAAAGATTTGAATAAACAGCTGAAAGGAAAGTGGTTGTCTTGTAAATAGCCACTGTTAATATATAGAATTAAAATACTGGAATAGCAACTGTGTATGAAGCAAATAAACTTTACAATTTCCGTTGTGCTGTAGTGTTCACTTTCGCGATTGTCCGCCATGTCCTTTTTAGTCATAGCCCGTCCTTCCGTCTGGTCATGAAGAAACAGCGGTAACCCTACGGAAGCCTTTTAGGGCAATTTGTTTTTGGGGTTGTTTTTTCGATACTATCTTGAAATTTCAAGATACAGAAGTTGAAATTTCAAGATACAGAAGTTGAAATTTCAGGATACTAAGTTGAAATTTCAAGATACTAAGTTGAAATTTCAAGATACAGAAGTTGAAATTTCAAGATACAGAAGTTGAAATTTCAAGAAACTAAGTTGAAATTTCAAGATACAGAAGTTGAAATTTCAAGACACTCTCTTGAAATTTCAAGATACTAAGTTGAAACTTCAAGATACTAAGTTAACATCTTAAGATGTAAAAATACGTGAATAAGTGAATAATCTTGAAATATCAAGATCCTACGGAAGCCTTTAAAGGCCATTTGGTTTTTTTCTATTTTTTTCGATACTCTCTTGAAATTTCAAGATACTAAGTTGAATTTTCAAGAAACTAAGTTCAAATTAGTATCTTTAAATTTCAAGATAGTTTCGAAAAAAAAAAATGGCCCTAAAAGGCTTCCGTGGGTAACCGCATCTCTCGATTTTTGATTTTTCAATGCACGGAGCTACGGGCTGTCCCATAGTGTTTTCCTAGTAGGTCCCCGATCCAATGCTGCATCGCTCTGTAAATGATTGGGCAAAGAACATGCGTCGTAATCTAGCGTTTGTTTGTTTTTGTTGGTTGGTTGGTTTGTTTAACGCCGCACTCAGCCATATTCCAGCTATATGACGGCGGTCTGTACATAATCGAATCTTGACCAGACATTCCATTGATTGACGTCATGAGCATCGATCCGCGCAATTGGAATATAAAGACATGCATCAACCAAGTCAGCAAGCCTGACGACCCGATCCCGTTAGTCGCCTCTTCAAAGCTGATCGAGTTACAACATCCAAGGCCTCAGTAAAGCTTGTTGTTTTTTAAATTTATTTATTGTAGACATGTGAAGGACACTTCCAAAATTCATCATGGGATGTATCAATGTTGAGAATCATTAAAACATAACTTGGTAAACAATGTCAGAATAAAAATACAGACACGGCTAAATCCATATTAATAAGAAATCTCTTCTGATAACATCTTCTTTTCAGAAAGCACTCAACACCAAGAGAGTCTAAACGTTAATGTGTAAATAATAAAATAATGTGACTGTAGTCAGACTAGTTAGGCGAGCTACAAGGTTGTGGCACTATTCGTGTTTTACCACGTGCAGAGGCATAGCGACTGTGTTCGGCAGGGGTCACAACGTTCGGACGTTGACACAATGACACACAGTCATGCAAACATTCACTGAGGTCAAGGACGATGAACGGGTCACTCTACCCTGCGCTACGTCAAGGGCGATGAACGGGTCACTCTACCCTAGCGCTATGTCAAGGACGATGAACGGGTCACTCTACCCTAGCGCTACGTCAAGGACGACGAACAGGTCACTCTACCCTAGCGCTATGTCAAGGACGATGAACGGGTCACTCTACCCTAGCGCTACGACTCAGAATAATATGAGAGAAACGATCGTCTTCGTGCTAATATCGCTTTACAGGACGTGGCCCTCGTCCTCAAACCGATTACAGCAAAACTCTAAAAGTATGGTAGTTACCATACTGTAAGGGCTAAACTGGCTTTGTACAGCCGAGCCCAGGGAACAATAGTGAGTATGGTATTACGTCGCTTTTAGCAATATTCCAGCAGTATCACGGCGGGGGACACGCGAAATGGCCGGGCTTCACACATTGTACGCATGAACCCATGTCGGGAATCGAACCCGGGACTTTAATCACTAGGCTGACCGACCGCCCCCAGAGCAGTCACAGTGTACCCGTTGTACTCCCGATATATTGATGTGAAATGTCCATGAAGTAGACTGTTAATAACTGATTTGGGCACGCCAGAAACATTGTGGGTTCGAATCCCGGTTCGCCCCGATTATGTTTCTAAGTTTGTCAGCACCATACCAGTGCTCGTGGGTTTCACCGAAGTGGTAAACTTCCGAGACCTTGATCACTTCGGGCTTTCCTCCCACATTAAGCTGACACGCCGTGATATAACTGTAATACTGTTAAAAGCGGCGTTAACCCAACTCACTCACTCACTCACTCACTCACCCCTAATGTGTCATCGTAGAGACAGGATGATCAGCATCACCACCCAATTGGAATAGCTGGAGAAATTCGCTGTGCAGAGTTGTGTCCCTTACGCGTACCAGAATCCTATCATCCTGATTATGTTTCTAGGTTTGACAGGGCCATACCCGTGCTCGTGGATAAAGTGGTAAGAAGGGATTCAGCTGACACGACCTGATATAACTAAAACTGTTCACGGCATCTTCCCGAGGGAAGGGGATTAACTGACCTTAAAAGTTTTCAGTTTCAACCCTTGCCGAACTTGGCTGGAATTGGGGTGTTATATTTTGGCTGGACTAACGAGTCTATGCATAGTCTAACCAAAATCGCGTCACGAAATGGACATCATGTTCGTTAACATCCTAGCAAATTTCGATCGATTGCCGGATTTGCAAAGCATGTGTACCACCAACTCTGCGTCAAAAGATATTTTCCGAATCTTTTCAGGTTTTTAATCAAGGTGCTCACGTACTTTGATGCACTTCGCAAAGTAAGACCTGTTTTATCACAATCTTGATTTTGATTTTCGCTTAGATCGTCTCAATAGGGCCCCGTATTTTGTTTGAAGCAAATGCAAGTGATATGAGATGTGGAATCTGATTGGTCAATAGGAGGGACATAGAAGGGACATAACTCGTAATAGCCAGTGGTGGCACTACGATCGATCCCAGCAAGTCCAGCCCAGCAAGGATAAAAACTTGACTTTCACAGTTAACTCACTTGGCTCGGGAAGATGTGTTCAAAGCTACGCTTAACAAAACTGACTGACAACGATGAAAGCTTTTGTCTCTTACAATGATATCAACAACATGTCTCATTTTCTGGCGTGTTTTATTTACCTTCAGATGCAACATTTTGCATGCATGTAATAACTTTTGGTTGGTGGGATTTTGTATGAAGACTGGATATTTTCAGCTACATCTTCAAAACCAGATTGTATTTTTAATTCAAAGAATGAGCCTTAATATTTTTATTAAAAAACACCCATTGCAACAATGTATTTTTTGGCAGACAATCAATTATTTCCAATCCCCGGGGGAAGTCGGGTAGCCTAGTGGTTAAAGCGTTCGCTCGTCACGCCGAAGACCCGGGTTCGATTCCCGACATGGGTACAATGTGTGAAGCCGATTTCTGGTGTCCCCCGCCGTGATATTGCTGGAATATTGCTAAAAGTGGCGTAAAACCATACTCACTCTCTCACTCCAATGCCCCGACGCATAATTGTTTTTCAAGCATTTTTTAAACAATTTATTGTTTTCGATAAAATCCCAGCAACCTCCAAAAATACCTATTAGTCTGTCCCTAATCTCGAATCAAAATATTAGTGAAATTTACTATTCCTGTTGAAACACATTGCATGCTAGCCAATGCCACATGCCAACTGTGGGGTAAATCGATAGCAACTGCATCTGATTCTTTATATAACTGTACATGTATATTGATTCAAATTGTTCGTCTGCGCAGAATTCCAACGTCACCGAGGTCTCAAGTATGTGAAAATCTTACGTCACTTCCGGTGCTTTGGAATAATAAGCTACATTCAGGTGAAACAAAAAACATTGGACTATTTTTTGCCTCTCGAAGCATGTCCAGAGAAACAGAAACACGTTCATTCTTGCAACGGCTGCAATGTCCCAGGTTATTTTCCGTTCATGGCTCTTTGGAATGTTGAAATGGCCAGGGATATTTACACAAACGTGAAGCTTAATCCATAAATTGGTTCTTGGAAGGGTGGACATCAAGGAAGACGTTAGTTTGTTTGTTTGTTTGTTTGTTTGTTGTTTAACGCCGAACTCACCAATATTCCAGCTATATGACAGCGATCTAGATCTGTAAATAAATCAGAAAACATTCTGGGTTCGATTCACTTCGTGAACAGAATGTGTGTAGGATATGTTTGTGTCCCCCGCCGTGATTTGGCTAAAAATGGAGAAAGACATTAAATTACATACAACTTTAATGGTGCATTAATTGAATATACAGTTTCTTCAATTGATAGTAGTCAGTTGCCAGGAGCAATAAGTCTTGGGTTCCAGCTGCCAGATGATCCTAAGTCCATGAGAACCAATCCTTTGCTCGTGGGTTCCCCCAATGAGGCCAATGTCATATAACCTGCGTCACGCCAGGCCTTCCCCGACGGCACATGTTGCACTGAAATACTGTTGAAACTCATTCACACCTTGTTAGGACCCGTGAAGATCCGGGGTAGAACGGGTCTTCAGCAACCCATGCTTGCCGTAAAAAGGCGACTAACGGGATCGGGTGGTCAGGCTCGCTGACTTGGTTTATGCATCGATGCTCATAATGGCAATCACTGGTCCAGACTCGATTATTTACAGACTGCCATCATATAGCTTGAGTAATGCTGAGTGCGGCGTTAAACAACAAACAAGTTGAAAGCTTGTCAAGCTCCGTGCTCTTCGACGTTACATACAAATCCATTATGTTCACAGTTGTACACCTGCAATTAAAACTGCTTGATGTGATCACGTGCAAAGTCATTTGAATTCCTTGTTGATTAATATGTCCAGTTTTCAAATTACATTATATGTTTATAACGAACTTCGGTTATATTAACGGAATTTAGCCGCCCCTTTTAGTTCGTAATATACAGTGTCCCGAAACCAGTTTCTTTTATCTATTAATTCGTATAGCTGCAGTACATGTCTATACATCTCTGCCGTTCGCCAGGATCCGTAATCGAATAGCACAATGCACACTCGTGAAAGGGTCGACGGAAGGAGTGTCGGGTCAGATATGAGATCAGGCTTGCTAGGTCATCATAGGTGTTCCCCTGCGTCCTCACTGACGCCATGCCTGCAAGGCCACGAAAACATTTCATTTAGGATATAACCGTTTAAGTGTGTTCAGATTTCGGCCTACCTTTAGAATACAGTACCACAAACTTTTCAAACACGTGACAATACCCTATGACGTAATTTGTAGTATTTTGTTGCCAGTCACACCGGCGAAACAATGCATAAGCTCCTCCTAGTGATCTTTCATCTCTACACAAAATGTCATTGAATACGCCAAGCGCTGTGGAGAGTTTTGAATATTTGTTTACTGACTATAGCCTGCGGCGGCGCATTTTATAGCAAGCGCTAGTTTACAAAAGCACTTTTATTTTATTTTTATTTTTTAGTTCGTTTTTCTCGTAATTCAAGTAATTCTCACAAAAACTGGTTGCTTGTCTTTGAGACATGTGACCTACGGCAGAGACCGTCCTCGGGAGAAGTTGTGGTACTGTATTCTGAAGGTGCCCTCAGATTTCTATCGACATCATAAAATACAACCGTTATCATTAATCTCTCTACGTGAACTGACGCATGAAGATCCGGGGTGGTATAGGTCTTCAGTAACCCATGCTAACAGTAAAAGGCGACTATGCTTGTCGTAAAAAGGCGACTAACGGGATCGGGTGGTCAGGCTCGTTGACTTGGTTGATGCATGTCGTCGTATCCCAACTGCTTGGATGGATGCTCATAATGTCAATCACTGGATTGTCTGATCCAGACTCGATTATTTACAGACCGCCGTCATATAGCTGGAATATTGCTGAGTGTGGCGGTAAACAACAAACAAACAAAACAAACTCTACGTGAACTCTTTTGAGGTTGACATGACGTCACACCTGAGGTTGTGACGTCATGTGATTCGGATAGACTGCTAGGCGGCGTTGCAAAGGGCAAATCGCTTGCAACCGATGTACAGTGCTTCGCGACTTACACTGGTCGGTCCCTGTGAGTCCGCCTTTACAACGGGGCGCTAACTTTCAGCCGACAGCGGAACAAGAAATTCTTGACTGGGTCAACTGGGAATGAGCAAAGGCAACTGACAACCCAACCTCCTCAGTCTGCTCACAGGACCATGTAACTGATATTAATATCAATTAAAAAAACTCGCAAAAGAAATCGTTGACGATTGGTGATGTGACAAATACAGCAGCTACACAATCATGATAATGACAACAGGTCTGAACATTGCCAGACAGCATCACAGAGGCGTCAGAGAGCCAACCTGCCTAGCCGCTGTCAGTTTAAAGACAGACAGCCGACCGACACAGGTAAGATGAGGTGAAATGGGGGTTTACGTCGCGTGCAAGATTGCTGCACGTGTGTTTGTGTGTGTGTGTGTGTGTGTGTGTACTAGACCCGACTGATGCCGATTTTATAGTGCTAGCCTACTGAGATACCATGCCGCAGTTTAACATGAATACCCCACTCAGATACAGTATACTGACTCCGAGCCGACCAGTTCTTATCGAGCGTCAGGCAGGGTATCAACAAGTACCATTTTTTAAAGTCTTTTGATATGAGGCGGCGGGATCGAACCTCGGACCTTCCGCTCTCCGGGCGGAAGCTCTGCCACTAGACCACGGAGGCGGTCTCCGACTTTTCTGCTGGCAACGGTAATAATAGCCAAGCTGCTGTTATCTGATTTGTATAGACTACACTGTAAATATTTAGATAGAAGAGATAGATATAATTATTTAACATATTTAACTCAGGGAGTATATACGACAAATATAAACTCCCTGTTGACAGCCATGTCCTGCCAAAGTTCCCCGATACTTACCATTTCCATAATTTCCATTGTCATCAGCTTCAGCACCACGTGCACAAAGAATAAGTACCAAACAGATAAGTATACTGCACATGTATGTCATTGTTCCACGAGAGGGAGGCGCGCTGCTGCACCCATTCAGAAAGTAATGCCTTATGTAGTAAGACATGTCTCTTGACACTTGTAAACTGTGTACTGGACGAACATAAATCACTGTAAGCGACATTTTCTCCGGCTGTGTAAGGCGGACACTGAAAGTACAGTTACAAGAATCAATCGGTCTTCTTGTTGACGTATCTGGAATTTTTTATCTGATTTCTTTTGTGGCACGGGTGACCCAGTTGTCTAAGGCGCCGCGATTCACTGTGCAGAGTTGCGCCCCTTGGGCACGCCAGAAACCTATGATTTTGGGTTCGAATCCCGGTTCGCCACAATTATGTTCTAGGTTTGTCAGCACCATACCCGTGCTCGTGGGTTTCACTGAAGTGGTAAACGTCTAAGACCTGCATCACTTCGGGCTTTCCTCCCACATTAAGCTGACACGTCGTGATATAACTGGAATAATGTTAAAAGCGGCGTTAAACCCAACTCACTCACTCACTCACTCTCAATTACTAGTACTTGTTTCTTAGATGCAGTGTGAAAGGTTTTAGTTAACACGAGTGCTAGGGTGTCTTGGAGTAGCATGGTATTTTGTTAAAGATTGTCAATAGAAAAAAAACATGCCAATTATAATGCTGATCAATAAAGCCGGGTCCGTTCAAATGTATTTTCTGATATATAAAATAGTTACTGGCGTAAAGGTTTATAAAGATCATGACGACAGGTGCTATATGAAGAAGCTAATGTTCGTTATTAATGTGGGTCCTTCACGGGCAATGGTATTGACTGTTGATTTGTTGTTAAAGGCCGCACGCAGCAATATGAAAGCTGTATGATGGCGGTCTGATAATTATTGAGTCCGTACCAGACAATCCAGTGATTGATATTGTGAACAACTCTATAGCTCCGGGTGTAATCAAACTATGTGCAAGTATTTGTTTAACGCAGAACCTCAGCAATTTTACAGCTATAACGGTGGTCTGTACAAGATAGAGTCTGGACCAGACAATCCAGTGACAGCAATGTGAAGGTGAGCTAAAACCTACTTGCTCTGATGCAATTTAAGTTTTCACTGGCTTGAATTATACTTGTCTGGACTGCCAACTGACGCAAGCGATGTCTTTCTTTACAGACGCACCAATACTCTTACTCCGACTGTCATATAGAGTGTGTTCAGCCTTCTAATCTGATGTCGCCGTGTAATAAATGTCATATCTCCTCCTCACCCACGTGACCTTCTCCCCTGCAGCTGTCTGCCAGCGATGACCTTCCACAAGAGGGCGGACAAAATGACATCTTGTCTTGTAATGCTAAAATGTTAATTGGTTGAGTGTTTTTATTTAAACTTCATTTCACCTTGAGTTATAAATACGTTGCCAACTCGTTTGGATGGATTTTAAAAAGAATTTAAGCTACGTAAGATGTGAGCTATTTAATCTTACTACGAAAAGTCTACAACTGGAAATTCTGGAATTCCTCGTGCTATGTTTGAAAACAAATATATCTTCTAGGTCTCCATTGCCTCCATATATTGTCTATGTCATGTTTATTCCTGGCAGAGTTAGTATGAACACTGAATATGTCTTCAGCAACCCATGCTTGCCAGAAAGGCGACTATGCTTGTCATAAGAGGCGACTAACGGGATCGGGTGGCAAGGCTCTCTGACTTGGTTGATGCATGTCATTGATCCCAATTGTGTGGATCGACCCGTGAAGATCCTGGGTAGAATAGGTCTTCAGCAACCCATACTTGCCGTAAAAGGCGACTAACGGGATCGGGTGGTCCAGCTCGCTGACTTGGTTGATGCAGGTCATCGATCCAAATTGCATGGATCGATGTTCATGATATCAATCACTGGATTGTCTGGTCCAGACTCGATTATTTACAGACCGCCGTCATATAGCTGGAATATTGCTGAGTGTGGCACAAAACAACAAACCAACCAACCAATTGTGTGGATCGATGCTCATTATATTAATCACTGGATTGTGTGGTCCAGAATTTGATTATTTACAGACCGCCGCCATATAACTGGAATATTGCTGAGTGCAGTGTTCAACAACCAACCAGGTATGAACACTGAGCACTTGTCTCGACATACAGAACACGCCCCAGTCTTCAGGGGGTTTCACTTTAGTCATAGTAACATTTTGGCATCTTGCCTTCTGATGCAGACTGTACGCGTTTCTGTAGTTGTAACATTTGGATTTGTCATCTTGATTATTATTGTCCGTCTTTCTGTGCCATCAACATCTTGTCATATTGACCAAGAAATCCACAAAACAAGATTACCATCGTCAAGCCAACCCATGGAAAGACAAACAAACTGCAACAAATTTCTGACATTTTATTTTGCTGACAATATTATTCCATAAATAATTTCAACAAATATCTGTACACATGTTGGGCTACTAGCACTCCTTCAGGAAGCGGAACAGAATACAGTTTCATTCATACACATCACTGCCATAACACTGTGTCTTAATACAAAGTCAAGTCTTATGACATCATTGTCATCGTTACACCCAACTAAAAGGCTTCCGTAGTAAGCGCATCTGTCGATTTTTGATTTTCCAATGCACGGAGCTACGGGCTGTCCCATAGTGTTTTCCTAATAGGTCCCCGATCCAATGCTGCATGGCTCTGTATATGATTGGGCAAAGAACATGCGTCGTGACGTAGCGTTTGTTTGTTTTTGTTGGTTGGTTGGTTGGTTTTACGCCGCACTCAGCCATATTCCAGCTGCCGTCATATATTCCAGCTATATGACGGCGGCCTGTACATAATCGAATCTAGATCAGACAATCCAGTGATTGACGTCATGAGCATCGATCCGCGCAATTGGAATATAAAGACATGCATCAACCAAGTCAGCAAGCCTGACGACCTGATCACGTTAGTCGCCTCTTCAAAGCTGATCAGGTTACAACATTCAAGGCCCCAGTAAAGCTTTTAATTATTTATTTATTTATTTATTTATTTATTGTAGACATGTGAAGGACACTTCCAAAATTTACGCATCAAGGGATGTATCAATAGTGATCATTTGAAAAAGTCATCACAATCATTAAAACATAACTTGGAAAACAGTGTCAGAATAAATATACAGACACGGCTAAATCCATATCAATAAGAAACCCCTTCTGATGACAACTTCTTTTCAGAAAGCACTCAACACCAAGAGAGTCTAAACGTTAATGTGTAAATAATAAAATAATGTGTGACTGTGGTCAGACTAGTTAGGCGAGCCACAAGGTTGTGGCACTATTCGTGTTTCACCACGTGCAGAGGCATAACGACTGTGTTCGGCAGGGGTCACAACGTTCGGACGTTGACACAATGAGTGAGTGAGTATTGTTTTTACGACGCTTTTAGCAATATTCAAGCAATATCACTGCGGGGGACACCAGAAATGGGCTTCTAACATTGTATCCATGTCGGGAATCAAACCCGGGTCTTCGGCGTTACGAGCGAACGCTTTAACCACTAGGCTACCAGACCGCCCCGTTGGCACAATGACACACAGTCATGCAAACATTCACTGAAGTCAAGGACGATGAACTGTTAACTCTAACCTAGCGCTACGTCAAGGACGATGAACGGGTCACACTACCCTAGCGATACGTCAAGGGCGATGAACGGGTCACTCTAACCTAGCGATACGTCAAGGACGATGAACGGGTCACTCTAACCTAGCGCTACGTCAAGGACGATGAACGGGTCACTCTAACCTAGCGCTACGTCAAGGACGATGAACGGGTCACTCTACCCTAGCGATACGTCAAGGACGATGAACGGGTCACTCTGCCCTAGCGCTACGTCAAGGGCGATGAACGGGTCACTCTAACCTAGCGCTACGTCAAGGGCGATGAACGGGTCACTCTAACCTAGCGCTACGTCAAGGACGATGAACGGGTCACTCTACCCTAGCGATACGTCAAGGGCGATGAACGGGTCACTCTAACCTAGCGCTACGTCAAGGACGATGAACGGGTCACTCTAACCTAGCGATACGTCAAGGGCGATGAACGGGTCACTCTACTCACTAGACTGTTAATTACTGACTTGGGCATGTCAGAAACCTATGATTGTGGGTTCGAATCCCGGTTCGCCCCGATTATGTTTCTAGGTTTGTCAGCACCATACCCGTGCTCGTGGGTTTCACCGAAGTGGTGAACGTCCGAGACCTGCATCACGTCGGGCTTTCCTCCCACATTAATCTGACACGCCGTGATATAACTGGAATACTGATAAAAGCGGCGTTAACCCAACTCACTCACTCACCTCTAATGTGTCATCGTAGAGGCAGGATGATCAGCATCACCGCCCAATTGGAATAGCTGGAGAAATTCGCTGTGCAGAGTTGTGTCCCTTACACGTACAAGAATCCTATCATCCTGATTATGTTTCTAGGTTTGACAGAGCCGGAACCGTGCTCGTGGGTAAAGTGGTAAGAAGGGATTCAGCTGACACGACCTGATATAACTAATACTGTTCACGGCATCTTCCCGAGGCAAGGGGATTAACTGACTTTAAAAGTTTCAAGTTTCCACCCTTGCCGAACTTGGTTGGAATCGACAGCAACTGCATTTGATTCTTTTATAACTGTATATGTATATGGATTCAAATTATTCGTCTGCGCAGAATTCCAACGTCACCGAGGTGTCAAGTATGTGAAAATCTTACGTCACTTCCGGTGCTTTGGAATTGTAAGCTACATTGAACTATTATAGTTGCCACTCTAAGCATGTCCAGAGAAACAGAAAGACGTTCATTCTTGCAACGGCTGCAATGTCCCAGGTTTTTTTCCGTTCATGGCTCTGAAAAGGTCAGGGATATTTACACAAACGCTTAATCCATAAATTGGTTCTTGATAGGGTGGACTAATCATAACATATCAAAGAAGACGTTTGTTTGTTTGTTTGTTTGTTTGTTTGTTGTTTAACGCCGAACTCACAAATATATGACAGCGATCTGTAAATAAATCAGAAAAAAATCTGGGTTCGATTCACTTCGTGAATAGAATGTGTATAGGATATATTTGTGTCCGCCGCCGTGATTTTGGCTAAAAATGGAGAAAGACATTAAATTACATACAACTTTAACTTTAACTGACTTTAAAAGTTTCAAGTTTCCACCCTTGCCGAACTTGGTTGGAATTGGGGTGTTATATTTTGGCTAGACTAACGAGTCTATGCATAGTCTAACCAAAATCGCGTTACGAAATGGACATCCTGTTCGTAAGCATCCTCGCAAATGTCGGTCGATTGCAAAACATGTGTACCACCAACGCGGCGTCAACAGATTTTTTCCGAATCTTTTCAGGTTTTTAATCAAGGTGCTCACGTACATTGATGCACTTCGCAAAGTAAGACTCGTTTTATCACAGTCTTGATTTTATTTTCGATCAGATCGTCTTAATAGGGCCCCGTATTTTGTTTGAAGCAAATGCAAGTGATATGAGATGTGGAATCTGATTGGTCAATAGGAGGGACACAGAAGGGACATAACTCGTAATAACCACTGGTGGTACTACGATCGATCCCAGCAACTCCAGCCTAGTTCGGTAAGGGTGGAAACTGGACTTTAACAGTTATCTCACTTGGCTCGGGAAGATGTGTTCAAAGCTACGCTTAACAAAACTGACTGACAACAATGAAAGCTTTTGTCTCTTACAATGATATCAACAATATGTCTCATTTTCTGACGTGTTTTATTTACCTTCAGATTAACATTTTACATGCATGTAATAGTTATTGGTTGTTGGGATTTTGTATGAAGACTGGATATTTTCGGCTACATCTTCAAAACCAGATTGTATTTTTAGTTTAAAGAATGAGCCTAATTTTTTTTATTAAAAAACACACCCATTGCAACAATGTATTTTTTGGCAGACAATCCATTTATTTCCAATGCCCGGGGGGCAGTCGGGTAGCCTAGTGGTTAAAGCGTTCCCTCGTCACGCCGAAGACCCGGGTTCGATCCCCGACATGGGTACAATGTGTGAAGCCCATTTCTGGTGTCCCCCGCCGTGATATTGCTGGAATATTGCTAAAAGCGGAGTAAAACCATACTCACTCACTCAATGCTCCGACGCATAATTATTTTTCAAGCATTATTTTAACCAATTTATTGTTTTCGATAAAATCCCAGCAACACACCCCCCACACCCCCCACACCCCACCCCACACCCCACCCCCCCCCCCCCCCCACACCCCCACCCCACCCCCCACCCCCCAAAAAAAAATACCAGTTAGTCGGTCCCTAATCTCGAATCAAAATATTAGTGAAAGTTACTTTTCCTGCTGAAACACATTGCATGCTAGCCACATGCCAACTGTGGGGTAAATCGACAGCATCTGCATCTGATTCTTTATATAACTGTACATGTACATGGATTCAAATTATTCGCCTGCGCAGAATTCCAACGTCACCGAGGTCTCAAGTATGTGAAACTCTTACGTCAATTCCGGTGCTTTGGAATTGTAAGCTACATTGAGCTGTTTTAGTTGCCACTCTAAGCATGTCCAGAGAAACAGAAAGACTTCATTCTTGCAACGGCTGCAATGTCCTAGGTTATTTTCCGTTCATGGCTCTTTGGAATGTTGAAATGGCCAGGGATATTTACACAAACGTGGAGCTTAATCCATAAATTGTCTTGGAAGGGTGGACTAATCATAACATATCAAGGAAGACGTTAGTTTGTTTGTTTGTTTGTGTTTTTTTTTGTTGTTTAACGCCGAACTCACCAATATTCCAACTATAAGACAGCGATCTGTAAATAAATCAGAAAACATTCTGGGTTCGATTCACTTCGTGAACAGAATGTGTATAGGATATGTTTGTGTCCGCCGCTGTGATTTGGCTAAAAATAGAGAAAGACATTAAAATACATACAACTTTAATGGTGCATTAATTGAATATACAGTTTCTTCAATTGATAGTAGTCAGTTGCCAGGAGCAACAAGTCTTGGGTTCCAGGTGCCAGATAATCCTAAGTCCGTGAGAACCAATCCTTTGCTCGTGGGTTCCCCGAAAGTGGCCAATGTCATATAACCTGCGTCACGCCAGGCCTTCCCCGACGGCACATGTTGCACTGAAATACTGATGAAACTCATTCACACCTTGTAAGGACCTGTGAAGATCCGGGTTAGAACGGGTCTTCAGCAACCCATGCTTGCCGTAAGAGGCGACTAACGGGATCGGGTGGTCAGGCTCGCTGACTTGGTTGATTCATCGATGCTCATAATGTCAATCACTGGTCCAGACTCGATTACTTACAGACCGCCATCATATAGCTGGAGTAATGCTGAGTGCGGCGTTAAACAACAAACAACAAGTTGTAAGCTTGTCTAGCTCCGTGCTCTTTGACGTTACATACAAATCCACTATGTTCACAGTTGTACACCTGCAATTAAAACTGCTTGCTGTGATCACGTGCAAAGTCATTTGAATTCCTTGATTAATATGTCTAGTTTTCAAACTACATTACATGTTTATAACGAACTTCGGTTATATTAACGGAATTTAGCCGCCCCTTTTAGTTCGTAATATACAGTGTCTCGAAACCAGTTTCTTTTATCTATTACATGGGGCGTTCGTAATGCTGCAGAACATGTCTTTACATCTCTGCCGTTCGCCAGGATCCTGAACGAAACAGCACAAAGCACACTCGTAAAAGAGTCGACGGAAGGAGTGACGGGTCAGATATGAGATCAGGCTTGCTAGGTCATCATAGGCGTTCCCCTGCGTCCTCACTGACTCCATGCCTGCAAGGCCACGAAAACATTTCATTTAGGATGTAACCGTTTAAGTGTGTTCAGATTTCGGCCTGCCTTTAGAATACAGTACCACAAACTTTTCAAACACGTGACAATACCCTATGACGTAATTTGTAGTATTTTGTTGCAAGTCACACCGGCGAAACAATGCCCTGTGACGTCAGGGGTCATCGAGTGTGCATAAGCTCCTCCCAGTGATCTATCATCTCTACACGAAATGTCATTGAATACGCCAAGCGCTGTGGAGAGTTTTGAATATTTGTTTACTGACTATAGCCTGCGGCGGCGCATTTTATAGCAAGCGCTAGTTTACAAAAGCACTTTTATTTTTTATATATTTTTTAGTTCGTTTTTCTCGTAATTCAAGTAATTCTCACAAAAACTGGTTGCTTGTCTTTGAGACATGTGACCTACGGCAGAGACCGTCCTCACGAGAAGTTGTGGTACTGTATTCTAAAGGTGCTCCCAGATTTCTATCACATAATAAAATACAACCGTTATCATTAATCTCTCTACGTGAACTGACCCATGAAGATCCGGGGTGGAATAGGTCTTCAGCAACCCATGCTAACAGTAAAAGGCGACTATGCTTGTCGTAAAAAGGCGACTAACGGGATCGGGTGGTCAGGCTTGTTGACTTGGATGATGCATGTCATCGTATCCCAACTGCGTGCATGGATGCTCATAATGTCAATCACTGGATTTTCTGGTCCAGACTCGATCGTTTACAGACCGCCGTCATATAGCTGGAATATTGCTGAGTGTGGTGGTAAACAACAAACAAACAAAACAAACTCTACGTGAACTCAGTTTTGAGGTTGACATGACGTCACACTGGAGGTTGTGACGTCATGTGATTCGGATAGACTGCTAGGCGGCGTTGCAAAGGGCAAATCGCTTGCAACCGATTCACAGTGCTTCGCGACTTACACTGGTCGGTCCCTGTGAGTCCGCCTTTACAACGGGGCGCTAACTTTCAGCCGACAGCGGAACAAGAAATTCTTGACTGGGTCAACTGGGAATGAGCAAAGGCAACTGACAACCCAACCTCCTCAGTCTGCTCACAGGACCATGTAACTAATATTAATATCAATTAAAAAAACTCGCAAAAGAAATCGTTGACGATTGGTGATGTGACAAATACAGCAGCTACACAATCATGATAATGACAACAGGTCTGAACATTGCCAGACAGCATCACAGAGGCGTCAGAGAGCCAACCTGCCTAGCCGCTGTCAGTTTAATGACAGACAGCTGACCGACACAGGTAGGATAAAGTGAAATGGGGGTTTACGTCGCGTGCAAGATTGCTGCACGTGTGTGTGTGTGTGTGTGTGTGTGTGTGTGTGTGTGTGTGTGTGTGTGTGTACTAGACCGGACTGATGCCGATTTTATAGTGCTAGCCTACTGAGTTACCATGCCGCAGTTTAACATGAATACCCCACTCAGATACAGTATACTGACTCCGAGCCGACCAGTTCTTATCGAGCGTCAGGCAGGGTAACAACAAGTACCATTTTTTAAAAGTCTTTTGATATGAGGCGGCGGGATCGAACCTCGGACCTTCCGCTCTGCCACTAGACCACGGAGGCGGTCTCTGACTGTTCTGCTGGCAACGGTAATCATAGCCAAGCTGCTGTTATCTGATTTGTATAGAATACACTGTAAATATTTCGATAGAAGAGATAGATATAATTATTTAACGTATTTAACTCAGGGAGTATAAGATAGACACAATTTTATGGAGTATATACAGGGAGTATATACGACAAATATAAACTCCCTGTTGACACCCATGTCCTGCCAAAGTCCCCCCATACTTACCATTTCGGTAATTTCCATTGTCATCAGCTTCAGCACCACGTGCACAAAGAATAAGTACCAAACAGATAAGTATACTGCACATGTATGTCATTGTTCCACGAGAGGGAGGCGCGCTGCTGCACCCAGTCAGAATGTAATGCCTTATGTAGTTAGACATGTCTCTTGACACTTGTAAACTGTGCACTGGACGAACATAAATCACTGTAAGCGACATTTTCTTCGGCTGTGTAAGGCGGACACTGAAAGTACAGTTACAAGAATCGATCAGTTTTCTTGTTGAAGTATCTGGTATTCTTTATCTGATTTTTTTGTTTGAAGATTAATTAACATACTGCGCGTTCGGTTCCAAATTCAATTTAGCGCGGTTAAATCTACAGGTTAGCTAGCTCTACAGTGAAAACACAGTAATATGTCTATCTCCATTCTACCATGACTAAGTATAAAACGCGAACTCTTTGGTGTTAGCAAATAAATTGAGTGAAGCGGCATGGGTTGAGTCCAGTGTTTTGAGTGGGTGGTCCATGTGAATTACGAAAATTCACCGACAACAGCCTTTAAACAAAATATGGCGCTTTATATGCTCAGGCATTTTTTTCACACCGTAATACTTCACTAAACATATGACAGGCATTGAAAGCATACGACAACTTTGAAAGCTAACATGAGGTGGGCACCCCTGTAGAAAACTAAGCAAGCTTTGCAAAAGTTATGACGTCACATTCGTATACACAAAAGCGCCAAATTCCAAACTCTCTGTTGTCCCCAAAACATAAAATACATTCTTTTTGTTGATTTGTCGTGTTTCTGCACGAAATGTATTGCCACAGATCCTTTGAAGTTTGTAGTGACCGTAACTTTGCATTTTGTAACCTATTATTGCAGATATAATCATTTCAATACTCAATATAAAAGGCGAACTCTTTGGTGTCAGCAAATATATCGAGTGAAGCGGCATGGGTTGATATCATTGTTTTGAGTAGGTTGTCAAGGCCGTAGTTTTTTTTATAGGGGTGGGCAAATATTTGTACAAGTATCACTTGTCCCCAACGAGATTCAAATAAAACTGTTTTCTATAAAAAATCTAGGGGGGCAACTGCCCCCCTGCGTCCCGGCTAGCTACGGCACTGGTTGTCATTCTGAATTACGGAATCACCGACAACAGCCTGTAAACAAAATATGTTAAAAATATGTTTGTTAACATCATAATACTTCACTCGAATATACCACAGGCATTAAAAGCATACAAGCACGGCAACATGGTAGAAGCTAAGCAAGCTTCGCAAGGCTTTCGTTCTACGCCGCACGTCACCATTATGACGTCATATCGCTCAGACATCACGTCACAGTCGTAAATATTAAAGCGCCAAATTCCAAGCTCACTATCTCCAAAATTTAACACATTTTTTACGTAGATGTCTATCATGTGTTCTTCGCGAAATGTATTGCCACACATCCTTTGTATGTTGTAGTAACCGCACCATGCATTTTGTAACCTACAATTGTAGACATAAATATTTAAATATGCCTACAGACAATGACTGAATATGAGCTTCCGTGGTGATGCGGCCGTCACATCAGCTGTTTCAATCAGAGGGGGTTTATTGTGATTTAATAGCCTCTGACTGACCAATCAGAAAAGAGTAATTTCTAAATTCATGGTGCAAGTGTTGTTTAACGCCGCACTATTCCAGCCATATATGACGGCGGTCTGTCAATAATCGAGTCTGGACCAAACAATCAAGTGATTGACATTATGAGCATCGATCTACGCATTTGGGATACGATGACATGCATCAATCAAGTGAGGGAGCATGACCACCCGATCCCGTTAGTCGCCTTGCTCAATAAAGCCGGGTCCGTTCAAATGTTTTTCTGATAATATAAAATAGTTGCTGGCGTAAATGTTTATAACGATCACGACGACAGGTGTTACATGAAGAAGCTAATGTTCGTTATTAATGTGGGTCCTTCACGGGCAATGGTATTGACTGTTAATTGTTGTTTAACACCGCACGCAGCAATATGACAGCTGTATGACGGCGATCTGATAATTATTGAGTCCGGGCCAGACAATCCAGTGATTGATATTGTGAACAACAATAGGTGAGGTGAAATGGGGTGTAACGTCGCGTACAAGATTATTGCACTTATATAGCGACGTGCATGTACGTGTGTGTGTGTGTGTGTGTTTGTGTGGCTGCTTGTACTAGTCCGGACTCATGCCGATTTATAGTGCTAGCTCACTGAGATACCATGACGCAGTTTAACATGAATACCCACTCAGACACAGTTTACTGACTCCGAGCCGACCAGTCCTTGTTTTAGCCCCTTAATGCCGAGCGCCAGACAGGGTAACAACAAGTACCATCTTTTAACGTCTTTTGGTATGACGCGGGCGAACAATTCTATAGCTCCGGGTGTAATCAAACTATGTGCAAGTATTTGATTAACGCAATTTTACAGCTATAACGGTGGTCTGTACAAGATGGAGTCTGGACCAGACAATCCAGTGAGAGCAATGTGAACGTGAGCTAAAACCTACTTGCTCGGATGCAATTTGAGTTTTCACCGACTTGAATAATACTTGTCTGGACTGCCAACTGACGCAAGCGATGTCTTCCTTTACAGACGCACCAATACTGCTAACACATGGTGTTACTCCGACTATCGTATAGACTGTGTTCAGCCTTCTAATCAGCACCTGATGTCGCCGTGTAATAAATGGCATATCTCCTCCTCACCCACGTGACCTTCTCCCCTGCAGCTCTCTGCCAGCGATGACCTTCCACAAGAGGGCGGACAAAATGACATCTTGTCTTCTAATGCTGAAATGTTAATTGGTTGAGTGTTTTTATTTAAACTTCAGTTCACCTTGAGTTATAAATACGTTGCCAACTCGTTTGGATGGATTTTAAAAAGAATTAAGAGGGGGTGAGCTATGTAATCTTACTATCGGAGTTTCAGAAAAGGGGAAATACGAAAAGTCTAGGACTCGCAATGCTGGAATTCCTCGTGCTATGTTTGAAAACAAATATATCTTCTCGGTCTTCATTGCCTCCATATATTGTCTATGTCATGTTTATTCCTGGCAGAGTTAGTATGAACACTGAACATCCGGGGTAGAAGAGGTCTTCAGCAAGCCATGCTTGCCAGAAAAGGTGACTATGCTTGTCGTAAGAGGCGAATAACGGGATCGGGTGGCAAGGCTCTCTGACTTGGTTGATGCATGTCATTGATCCCAATTGTGTGGATCGACCCGTGAAGATCCTGGGTAGAATAGGTCTTCAGCAACCCATACTTGCCGTAAAAGGAGACTAACGGGATCGGGTGGTCCGGCTCGCTGACTCGGTTGATGCATGTCATCGATCCCAATTGCGTGGATCGATGTTCATGATGTCAATCACTGGATTGTCTGGTCCAGAATTTGATTATTTACAGACCGCTGTCATATAGCTGGAATATTGCTGAGTGCGGCGCAAAACAACAAACAAACCAACCAATTGTGTGGATCGATGCTCATTATTTCAATCACTGGATTGTGTGGTCCAGAATTTGATTATTTACAGACCGCCGCCATATATAACTGGAATATTGCTGAGTGCAGTGTTCAACAACAAACCAACCAAGTATGAACACTGAACACTTGTCTCGACATACAGAAAACGCCCCAGTCTTCAGGGGGTTTCACTTTAGTCATAGTAACATTTTGGCATCTTGCATTCTGATGCAGACTGTACACGTTTCTGTAGTTGTAACATTTGGATTTGTCATCTTGATTATTATTGTCCGCCTTTCTGTGCCATCAACATCTTGTCATATTGACCAAGAAATCCACAAACAGGTTTACCATCAAGCCAACCCATGGAAAGACAAACAAACTGCAACAAATTTCTGACATTTTATTTTGCTGACAATATTATTCCATAAATAATTTCAACAAATATCTGTACACATGTTGGGCTACTAGCACTCCTTCAGGAAGCGGAACAGAATACAGTTTCATTCATACACATCACTGCCATAACACTGTGTCTTAATACAAAGTCAAGTCTTATGACATCATTGTCAATCACTCTTACACTCCTTCCTCTGAGGAGTACGTCTTAAAAGGTCCTGTCTTGCAGTAGGACTGTTTGTTGTTTAACACCCAGCAATACAACAGAAGACAGTAAATAATGATTCTGGGCCAGACAAGCCTTTGATGTTGTGAGCAACTGCCCCAGTGTCCTACGATGACAATCAGCCAAGTCACCAATGAGTTTGTGAATATTGTAAAAAGCTTCAGCAATCTTTCAGCTATTCGCAGCACACGTTTAAGTTGCCTCATACTCCTTCCTAAACGTTCACTGGAGTTAGATTGATGCCAAGGACTTACAGACAAGTGCAATGATGTCATGAAATATTTAAATGACTCAACATAACTTAATTTGAGCTACAAAAAGTTATTTCTTTCAGATATTCAAGATTGTTATTTCCAATCACAAGGATGATGAGAGTTAAATACAATATAGGACACCTTGGAGCGTACTACTTTCTGACCGGCTCCTGCCTCTGGAACAAAGTGTACACTGCAAGAACATTCTCCTGAACAATGGAATACTGTGGATTTCATTTGTTAACACTGGTTTATGATTGTCACATATTGCCCCTTTGATGACGCATACAAATATTAGTTACTAAATAACTGCCACTTGTTATAACACCGTTATAGCAACCGTGTCACATGACACACTCAGCAGCTCTCTTTGGGTGAGTGAGTGAGTGAGTGAGTGAGTGAGTGAGTGAGTGAGTGGTTTGGGTTTAACGCTGCTTTTAACAGTATTCCAGTTATATCGTGGCGTGTCAGCTTAATGTGGGAGGAAAACCCGAAATGATGCAGGTCTCAGATGTTTATCACTTCGTTGAAACCCACGAGCATGGGTATGGTGCTGACAAACCTAGAAATATAATCGGGGCGAACCGGGACTCGAACCCACAATCACTCTTTGGGAGAAGGAGTTAGGCTTCCCACAGCCTTTAGCAGTATTCCAGCAATATCAAGGGGATATTAGAGATGGGTTTCATACAGTTTACCAAAGTGGGGAATCAAACCTGTGCCTTAGTCATGACGAGCGAATGCCCCACCTCGGCCCCAACTCGTTTTGACTGAGGACAAGAAGATAAAGACATTGGATTACTGGGAAACATGACAGGATTCTAAAATGATGTTAAACATCCCACTGAAGATTATTAGCACACGCCTTCTGAGAGACACTTCACAAGATGCATAACTTGCTTGGGAAACAAGTAACCTGCCCCTCATCAATCCCCCAATTCTTCAACTTAAGGGGAAAGGGTATGAACATGTTAGTGAGGGAACTGGTTTAACTGCTTTTAACAGTATTCCAGTTGTATCACACTTGTCAGCCTAATGTGAGCAGAGCAGAGCAGGTCTCAGACGGTTACCACTTTGGTGAAACCCATGAGCATGGGTATGGTGTTGACAAACCTAGAAACATAATCAGGTCAAACTGGGGATTCAAACATAAGTTTCTGAGTGACCAAGGGACGCAACTCTGCACAGTGAATTGTGGGGCGTCAGACAACTGGGCCACCTGTGTCCGACTATGTTAGTCATCATTGTGGACTGAGGAGCTCCATTACAGGGCCACATGGTGGGATGTCCTTCAAACCTCCACATGGAGGGATGTCCTTCAAACCTCCACATGGTGGCATGTCCTTCAAATCTTCACATGGTGGGATGTCCTTCAAACCTCCACATGGTGGGATGTCCTTCAAACCTCCACATGGTGGGATGTCCTTCAAACCTCCACATGGTGGGATGTCCCTCAAACCTCCACATGGTGGCATGTCCTTCAAACCTCCACATGGTGGGATGTCCTTCAAACCTCCCGCTGGGTTCGATTTCAATTTAGGATGTGATCAAAATAAAAGTTCATGATTCATGATTGCCCTAATTACACAGATACAATGTCCCTGTTCCACAATTGATACTAACTGCAGTTAACACAGGCCTAGCCAGGAAATGGACTCTAGGCAACGGGAAATGTACCCTTTGAGATCTTTTCTTTGAAAAATGTTTGACACCAAAAGTTATACACGTATTTACTGAACACAAATATACCAGCAGATATCCATATAAGGAAATTAAAATCTTAACATTTTGGGTTGTATTCTAGTATGATGAACAGCCTGTATAATATTAAGTGCCAAGTTCCGATGATCTCAAATACAGAGAAACAGCTCTCATTTCACAGCAAATGTCCACCTGATTGGAACAAATATTCCTCACATGTTTCAAGTCATGACACAACTTTATTGTAACAATCAAATAACCATGATCTGTACCCATTCACTCTACCACACCAGTTCAAACATACGGTATCTAAACTAAATATCACAGGATGATCGTAAGCGGACACATTGACAAATACAGTGACTGCACTAAACCAGGAATACTCAGAACAGCATCCTTCTTGGGGTGACTTACACAGGCCATACAAGAAAACATCTCCTATCATCTTGATGTGAATCCACAGACAAATCAATTACTTGAATAAACATGCCAAGGGGAATAATTCTGTAAAGGGAGATAACTCTGCGGGGATCTGTTTGTGCTTTCAGTATACATATCAGTATCAATACAATGTCTTCAACCATCTCAATAATGAATTTTGGCGACATCACACGGGATCTCCACTCCACTCCCTTCATCCCTATTGTCCGGCTTCATCACCTTGCCACAGCTCTAGAGTCACTTTTCAAAAACGTATAAAAAATCATGGCAGTGATAAAGTGTTGGGGTTGGTCAAAACACATACAAATATAATGGTAACAATTTCACCATACATGGTAAGGGCCCTTAATAAAATGAAATTATCATGTAACAAACTAAATGCCATTTGTTTCAAAATTACTGTCATAGAAAAATCAATGGTGAATGGAAAACTGACAGCACATGATTAGGGTGGATATTTTTATATAACTTGACTTTGGAAAATGGGAATAGATCACTGAATGTAAGAGAGCATCGACTCGTGCAGATCAACTGGCTAAACATGGTTCTCACATCCTGAAAATAGGGTGTCCCATGTGGAATATATAATACAGCATCAGGCCAATACTTTCTAAATATTTAGCCCTGAACATGAATGTTGTGAAAAGGTTTTGAAGGTAGGACGTCAATAGTTACAAGAGAGTAAGTGTGAGTCATAAGTATGATAACGAATATAGTCGAAGACATGGCTGAATGATTCTATAACCACCAAACATTGGAAAACAATCTTCCTGGTTATTAGATTGGGGTACAGATACAAACCAGTTCTACATGAACAGACCACCACGAGAGAAGACTGCCTTACACACAGGCTTACACAGGTAATGTGAATTCCTGCCAAACAAATACTGTCAACAGATAGAAGATCAAGGAACACACGTGTGACCAAGATTTTACAATTCCTGATAATGGAGTATTATATACAAACAGCTCACACAAGTATACACGGTAGGAGATTCTCACAAATTTACAATACAGAAACCATGGCAACAGGTTTGATACTTATTAAATTACATGGACACGACTACCATATATCCAGGACTACCTCAGAACACACACTATTTCAACATCAAATACATCAGCACTTGATCAAAAGACTATGTATCATCTCAGATCAGTGACTGGTATCATGTGGCATTTTCTCTCCATATCAAATATGGATATTTTACATACTGGCTAACACTGAAATTGCTCATGCAGAAATATAGGATCAATAATTTGTACAGAACTTGGAATATGGATGGCTTGGGTTGTGAGCAATGCATTGTGAAAGATTTGTGCAAGCATTGGCTTATGTATCAAAATATTCACACGTCTAGTTCTAAATGTAATATCACAAATAAATCTATTTCAAGAAGTCGAACAGTGGGATAGAAAAGTCAAATTCCAACTTTTACATACAACACTTTAGCCACAAGGCTTTGTAGCTCACCTGGCTTATGAAATTACAATTCTATTACACTTTAACTATATCTTGGTACAAATATCTAAAAGTATGTAACAGAAAAATTAGTGGGAAAACGAAAGTATTTTTGCTAACTTGTTCAGGACATTGTTGAGGTAAACTTAAGGATGCAATGAACAAACTGTGTCGGCATTACACTCAAACAAAGTCCAAGCCCTGGGACCAGTTGTTCTTAAGAAAATCAAATTAAACCAAATCAAATCACAAAATATCTTCACAAGAAAGAACCTGCATGCCAAATTTCTGATTAAGCAGTATCAGAGATGGTATTTCAGGGCATGGTGAAAGTGCACAGGTCAGCATTGGAGTTACTGGGGGTCCTAAGGTCATGTGCCTTTAAGTGGTCTGTCACAAATGAGTGAGTGAGTTAGGGTTAACGCTGTTTTAACAGTATTCTAGTAATATCACAGCGTGTCTGCTTAATGTGGGAGGAAAGTGATGCAGGTCTCAGACGTTTATCACTTTGGTGAAACCCACGAGCACAGGTATGGTGCTGACAAACCTAGAAACATAAACAGGGCGAACCGGGATTCGAACCAACAATCATAGGTTTCTGGTGTGCCCACAGCGAATCGTGGTGCCTTAGACGACTGGGCCACCTGTGCCCCCAACATAAGAATAATATAAACCAGAACTCTATGCAGCCTGTATTTGTAGTGTTTGAGACGCCTTTGTGTGATGCGTGCAGAAATATGTCATCTGGTGCTGTTGCATATGCGCCAAACTCCTTCACGAGTTGATCTTTACAATGCATGGTACACGGTTCTGTACAATGTCGTGGGGTCCTAACAAGGAGTTTAACAATCACCTGCACGCTTCATGAACATGCTGACAGTGACTACAAGAACCCTTAACAAGAATGTTCATGCCATGATTAGTTTTCTAATTGCTGCTTAGAGACACTATAGCTGGGGTCATTCACACAAAGTTTCAGCTTTATAGGCCTTATAGTTTCAGAAGAGAGGCTGAACATGAAAAGATAAGGACGGATGACCTGACGACACGCCACAACGTAAGCTCACTTGACTTTCAATAAGGTGAGCTTAAAAACTATTACAGGTTCAAAAACTTCTTCAGACATTACGGTTTTCATCTAAGTATTTGGAAATTACTTATTTTCAAGTAATCCAGCCATGACCGTGACTATAGGATTTGAAAGACAAGAATAGCAGGTTGACATTGGAGATTGAAAAAGTTTGCAGAATTGATTTGGGGCAAATTTAGGTCAGGGTCATCGGAGGAAAACACAAATCTGGGGTTTGGAGTTATCTCCCTTTCTCAGCTGACATACATTCTCTTTGCACAGGGTACTGCCAACAGATCAACATTGCACAATCTGCTAATGTATACAATTATTTTCCTGTGCTTTCACCAAGGTTCATAGTTGGCATCTAGAAATTGAATGTTGAAGATTAAGTTGGATTACTGAACACATCTTTTATAGAAACTGAACGTGTTCCCTTCATCAACACATAGGATGAAGATTCACTGGCTGGGATTCCTGACTCACATTACCTGAGGGCATATCATGCAGCATGACAACAAACACGGAACAGGTGCTTGTTCTACTGGACATCACACAGTTGCACTGGACAGCTGATAGAACATGTTCCAAGAAGGGAGGGATTTGGTTCACTGCCGCTATGTTCAACAGGACCTTATGATGGCCAATATCATTCAAATCTCAGTTCTCGCCATCGCTAAACAAAGATCTGAGACAATCCCATTATGGTCACATCAGACTGAACTTCGGGGAACTTTGACCAATCAATGGAATGACTGAAAAGAAGTCAACATTGGCCAATCAGAAGGTAGTTATTTAACTAGTACCTTAAGGCACTAGTTTCAAATTGGCAACTATGCTGTGAAACATATTTTGACAAGTTCTTGATTAAAAATTTGAAAAAAGAACAAAAGGCCATTCTGGAATGACTAAGAGCTGTCCTAGATTGTATTGCTTCAGTCATAAAGCCTGTAGCTCTTTTTCGAGGTTGTATGATTAAAAAACACATTTCCACTGTCAGTTTCTGGTCAGATATGCTCTGGTTGGTCGGATGAAAGGTCATTCTGTCGTGACCTGTAATGGGATGTTCTCAGATCTTTGCTTCATGGTAGCGACAACTATGATCTGATCTAAATGATATCGTCATGATGGCGTGTCTGCAGGTTCGGAGGAAACCATAAAGTGTCACAGGTCCTAGACACACAGATTTAACCCTTGAACACTGTACGGTGCTGGCAAACTAATGTTCAGAGTCGGTGCTGGCAAACTAATGTTCAGAATCGGGGGAAAGTGGGATATGAACACAGTGAGAATGGATCTTTCAAAGGCGAAGGGAGGCAACTCTGCACAGACATTTGTGGCTCCCATGACCTTCAGAAAACAGATACACATTATTTGTGCAAGATTCAGTGAACCAGTTGAAACTATCTCTCGGGCTCTTGACTTGAGGTAAAGAGAACTATGAAGATTACAGCAAATACAGACTGTAGAAAACAGTTCCAGCTTGTAACAGTCCATGGGAAACATCTTCTGTGAATCACATCAAGTCTCGTCCTCCAAGATGCCCCATTTTCACGTTCACAAGTATACTATTTGGTTCCATAGTCTTTGACAATTCTACATGTTTCATTGACAACAGTTCTGTGAGTTCAGCAACCTTTCATTCCACAGACAATCACACAAAATAAATAAACACATCTCGCATATATCAACAATGCAACGTGGCTATGCACCACAGAAAATTCACAGACAATATATATATATATGCAACAGGCATGCTTTTAAAGGAGCCACATTGTATCCACATCCAACAAGTTGAATTCCAGCATTTGAACAAAAAACACTGGAGTAGAACATGTTTCTTTTACATTCATACAATTTAAAGTCTTCAAGAACATACTGAAAACAAAATGGTCTTTGCTTTAAAAGTGTTCAGAAATGATCAACATGGCGTTCCTCAGAACAGAGTATCACAAGATTGACGAGTCTGAGATGCTGGTAGTTGTCCTCTCACAGACGAAGCAGGGCCTTTCATGGAGGCTGTACATCTCTCACACTGTGACACTACAACATTAAGCCTGTGAAGTACATCTAGCCATACCAGGAACACAACACCAATATTTGATTTGCTTGAGTTTTGGTTGAAATGATGGAGAAATTCCGGTCAATATTGAAGATGGAAGATCAGCTGCAGTAATCGTATCAGCATTGGTCAATGTACAGACGAGACAGGAGGTCAAAAACAGGCTTGAGACATTGTATCCTTGATGTAGAGAACAAAGGCTTTGTTTCACGATGGGTAAGTAACCATGGTAACACCAAGTTCCAGCCATCTCTAGATCAGTTGCAGAACACAGCTTCTCTGACTGATACTGATCCTTGCCCAGGACACTTTGTGTGGTGGTGTTTGCAGGGGTATCTCAGGGCTATATCAGAATGGTCGCAGGTTTTTGTAAGGTCCTGAGTTACGCTGTTCTTTGGTTCTGACTACAAGAACCCCAACCTCCTGATTCATTGATGCTCTCAGCTTGTGGGGGTCAGTCAGGCAGGCCGATGTACCAGGGCTCCGTTCTACAAAGCGATCTTAGCGCTCCGACTTCCAAGTCTATGTTAAATGTATGGGAGTTACGATCATCTTTGTGCTAAGCTTGCCTTGTCGTGCTTTGCCTCCGTAACGTGACCGTGAAATCACTACCTGAAAGATCCCCCTTACAATGTTGGCAATGTTTGGAATCCAAGCCCTGGGCTATTTCCTCCGGACCTCCTGTATGTCTTAAATGTCCTCTGAATATCCTTCATACATCCTCCAAGAATGGATTCACTAATATTTCTCTGGAGTACAATTGGCATCAAGACCTCAGGATCTTCAGGAATAAGTCTGAGGATTGACTGAAGTACATCATTATCCCCTGGCTCTACTCTGTTGGCCACACAGATTGCCACTTTGTTCGAAACATGACCCAGAGGATGTGAGGTATGGGCTTCAGTAGAATATCAAGCAGGTGTTCCAGCTGTCTGCCCGACAATCCACCTCAACAGTATACACGTTCAGATAAGTAGATGTAAGGTAAACCAAGTCTCCTAGTTGGATCACAGCCATATGGATGGACACACGTCCATAGTTGATTCAAGGTCTCTCTCACACACACACACACCGCCTTGTTCATTCCACCCTCAACAGCAAGGCATACAACATGGTGGAGCCCCGCTCCTTCGTGGACCACTCCAGCTCACTGTTGTTAAACTTGGGATCGATGGGGTCACTCGCCTCAATGGTCTGTGGGCCGACCTTGTAAGACCCTGGCTTCACCCACACCTGGAATGCGACTCGAGCCTGGTACAGCTTCTTTGTTTTCAGGTCTGTAAATCTGAAACATGAACATGGTCACATGCATTATTCAAGTTTGTTTGTTGCTTAAAGTAACACTGAGCAATGGTAGAAACTAACAGTTTTTGTCAACTAGTCCTTGCAATGATAAAATATAGCAAAACCCTTAAAAAGGGCAAATGTCTAGTCCTTATGATAACTACTGGGCAAATTGGCAAGGACTACAGGAGTAGTGGCAATTTTTACGGCTGCTTAGCAATAGTGCAGCTAAATGACGAGAGCCTGTAAATAAATGAGTCTGAAAAAATCCAATCAGTGATTGTTATAGTGACAATGAATGATACATGACGTTGGGGTATGAATCGTTATTGACCAAGGTACCAAGTCTGACTTCCTCATCCAGTGAGTCACCTCTTACAACCAGCATTGATCCCCATAGTTTGAAGGGATGCTAGTTATTTCAAAAAGAATATACACATTCCTCCCCACAAAGTCAATGCTTTATGGAAATGAGTGAGTGAGTGAGTATGGTTTCACGCCACTTTTAGCAATATTCCAGCAATATCACAGCGGGGGACACCAGAAATGGTCTTCACACATTGTACCCATGTCGGGAATCGAACCTGGGTCTTCGGCATGACGAGCGAACACTTTAACCACAAGGCTACCCGACCACTCCTTATGGCAATGATGATGCTGATTATGAATGCATTGTAACCATATCGGTCATAGGGTAATGACAGTCAGCAATTATGCAGCTATATGATGGCTGGACCAGACAATCCTGTGATGAGGCATGTGTGCTGACATGGGGGTGATGCCAGTCAGCAATATTGCAGCTATATGATGGCTGGACCAGACAATCCAGTGATGAGGCATGTGTGCTGACATGGGGGGTGATGCCAGTCAGCAATATTGCAGCTATATGATGGTTGGACCAGACAATCCAGTGATGAGGCATGTGTGATGACATGGAGGGTGATGCCAGTCAGCAATATTGCAGCTATATGATGGCTGGACCAGACAATCCAGTGATGAGGCATGTGTGATGACATGGAGGGTGATGTCAGTCAGCAATATCGCAGCCACATAACAGAGCCCTGATCTGGTATCCCTACCGGTGTTTTGGGGCGAACTCGGAGGCTCCTGCGTAGCGTATTGTGGGGGAGAAGAAGATCTGCTGCCCCCCAAAGCTGTCTGGCTTGGCTTTCTCTGTGAACACCTGTGGCTGTGGAATGAGGATGCTCTTCCCCCCGACTGGGTCACCTGGAGACGGAAGCTACAGTTACTTCATGCAAAGACCTGTCACTGTACCTGCCAGGGATTAATCCTGGATTCTAAACCAACCCTGGCACACAAACTGGGAAAAAATCATCATTTATTCAAAAGTGGGACTATTTTAACATTTTTATTTTCTTAACAATGCTTAAAAACAGAGGCATATTAACATTGTATTATTAGATTGTATCCAAAGCAATGATAAAGCACTAAGTATGAAACTGTAATAAAGAAGTTGTTCTTCCACAAATCTTATCCTTACAAAGTATGAAAGCCTCTTTCTATTTCCTGGCCCTGTTATCAGTGAAATACAGATTATTAATTAGTTATTGGTTACATTCAAGCATGAATTTGCCGCAGTCTCGGAGACAAATATTGGCCTCTGAGCGGGTACAGATAAACCCCTGCATACACATGAGTACACTGAGACACTCAATCCACCTTGTAAATCTGGAGTCAGTCTCCATAACACCCTGCAAGTTTGGAGTAAGTCTACATAACACCCTGCAAGTCTGGAGTCAGTCTCCATAACACTCTGCAAGTTTGGAGTAAGTCTACATAACACCCTGTAAGTCTGGAGTAAGTCTCCATAACACCCTGTAAGTCTGGAGTAAGTCTCCATAACACCCTGTAAGTCTGGAGTAAGTCTCCATAACACCATGTAAGTCTCCATAACACCCTGTAAGTCTGGAGTAAGTGTCCATAACACCCTGTAAGTTTGGAGTAAGTCTACATAACACCCTGCAAGTCTGGGGCAAGTCTCCATAACACCCTGTTTGTCTGGAGTAAGTCTCCATAACATCCTGTATGTCTGGAGTAAGTCTCCATAACACCCTGTAAGTCTGGAGTAAGTCTCCATAACACCCTGTAAGTTTGGAGTAAGTCTACATAACACCCTGCAAGTCTGGGGCAAGTCTCCATAACACCCTGTATGTCTGGAGTAAGTCTCCATAACACCCTGTAAGTCTGGAGTAAGTCTCCATAACACCATGTAAGTCTCCATAACACCCTGTAAGTCTGGAGTAAGTCTCCATAACACCCTGTAAGTTTGGAGTAAGTCTACATAACACCCTGCAAGTCTGGGGCAAGTCTCCATAACACCCTGTAAGTCTGGAGTAAGTCTCCATAACACCCTGTATGTCTGGAGTAAGTCTCCATAACACCCTGTAAGTCTGGAGTAAGTCTCCATAACACCCTGTAAGTTTGGAGTAAGTCTACATAACACCCTGCAAGTCTGGGGCAAGTCTCCATAACACCCTGTAAGTCTGGAGTAAGTCTCCATAACACCCTGTATGTCTGGAGTAAGTCTCCATAACACCCTGTAAGTCTGGAGTAAGTCTCCATAACACCCTGTAAGTTTGGAGTAAGTCTACATAACACCCTGCAAGTCTGGGGCAAGTCTCCATAACACCCTGTAAGTCTTGAGTAAGTATCTATAACACTCTGTCAGTCTGGAGTAAGTATCCATAACACTCTCAAGGTCTTCAGTAAGTATCTATAGAACTTTGCAAGTCTGGAGTAAGTAGTTATAATCTGGGATTTGAAACAAAAATCAACAATGCTGGAAAGCACGGGATGAAACTCTGAAAAGCAAATTGCTGCACCTCAGATGACAGAGCACCCGTGCCCTACAGGTGCTGCCAACCCAGTCTGGGAACCATGCATACTAGATCACTACTCTGGAGGAAGTCTCCATAACACCTGTGCCAGTCTGGAAACCATGCATACTAGATCACTACTCTGGAGGAAGTCTCCATAACACCTGTGCCAGTCTGGGAACCATGCATACTAGATCACTACTCTGGAGGAAGTCTCTATAACACCTGTGCCAGTCTGGAAACCATGCATACTAGATCACTACTCTGGAGGAAGTCTCCATAACACCTGTGCCAGTCTGGAAACCATGCATACTAGATCACTACTCTGGAGGAAGTCTCCATAACACCTGTGCCAGTCTGGGAACCATGCATACTAGATCACTACTCTGGAGGAAGTCTCCATAACACCTGTGCCAGTCTGGAAACCATGCATACTAGATCACTACTCTGGAGGAAGTCTCCATAACACCTGTGCCAGTCTGGGAACCATGCATACTAGATCACTACTCTGGAAGAAGTCTCCATAACACCTGTGCCAGTCTGGAAACCATGCATACTAGATCACTACTCTGGAGGAAGTCTCCATAACACCTGTGCCAGTCTGGGAACCATGCATACTAGATCACTACTCTGGAGGAAGTCTCCATAACACCTGTGCCAGTCTGGAAACCATGCATACTAGATCACTACTCTGGAAGAAGTCTCCATAACACCTGTGCCAGTCTGGAAACCATGCATACTAGATCACTACTCTGGAGGAAGTCTCCATAACACCTGTGCCAGTCTGGGAACCATGCATACTAGATCACTACTCTGGAGGAAGTCTCTATAACACCTGTGCCAGTCTGGAAACCATGCATACTAGATCACTTCTCTGGAGGAAGTCTCCATAACACCTGTGCCAGTCTGGAAACCATGCATACTAGATCACTACTCTGGAGGAAGTCTCCATAACACCTGTGCCAGTCTGGAAACCATGCATACTAGATCACTTCTCTGGAGGAAGTCTCCATAACACCTGTGCCAGTCTGGAAACCATGCATACTAGATCACTACTCTGGAGGAAGTCTCCATAACACCTGTGCCAGTCTGGAAACCATGCATACTAGATCACTACTCTGGAGGAAGTCTCCATAACACCTGTGCCAGTCTGGGAACCATGCATACTAGATCACTACTCTGGAGGAAGTCTCCATAACACCTGTGCCAGTCTGGAAACCATGCATACTAGATCACTACTCTGGAGGAAGTCTCCATAACACCTGTGCCAGTCTGGGAACCATGCATACTAGATCACTACTCTGGAAGAAGTCTCCATAACACCTGTGCCAGTCTGGAAACCATGCATACTAGATCACTACTCTGGAGGAAGTCTCCATAACACCTGTGCCAGTCTGGGAACCATGCATACTAGATCACTACTCTGGAGGAAGTCTCCATAACACCTGTGCCAGTCTGGAAACCATGCATACTAGATCACTACTCTGGAAGAAGTCTCCATAACACCTGTGCCAGTCTGGAAACCATGCATACTAGATCACTACTCTGGAGGAAGTCTCCATAACACCTGTGCCAGTCTGGGAACCATGCATACTAGATCACTACTCTGAATGAAGTCTCTATAACACCTGTGCCAGTCTGGAAACCATGCATACTAGATCACTTCTCTGGAGGAAGTCTCCATAACACCTGTGCCAGTCTGGAAACCATGCATACTAGATCACTACTCTGGAGGAAGTCTCCATAACACCTGTGCCAGTCTGGAAACCATGCATACTAGATCACTACTCTGGAGGAAGTCTCCATAACACCTGTGCCAGTCTGGGAACCATGCATACTAGATCACTACTCTGGAGGAAGTCTCCATAACACTTGTGCCAGTCTGGGAACCATGCATACTAGATCACTACTCTGGAGGAAGTCTCCATAACACTTGTGCCAGTCTGGAAACCATGCATACTAGATCACTACTCTGGAGGAAGTCTCCATAACACCTGTGCCAGTCTGGGAACCATGCATACTAGATCACTACTCTGGAGGAAGTCTCCATAACACTTGTGCCAGTCTGGAAACCATGCATACTAGATCACTACTCTGGAGGAAGTCTCCATAACACCTGTGCCAGTCTGGGAACCATGCATACTAGATCACTACTCTGGAGGAAGTCTCCATAACACCTGTGCCAGTCTGGAAACCATGCATACTAGATCACTACTCTGGAGGAAGTCTCCATAACACTTGTGCCAGTCTGGAAACCATGCATACTAGATCACTACTCTGGAGGAAGTCTCCATAACACCTGTGCCAGTCTGGGAACCATGCATACTAGATCACTACTCTGGAGGAAGTCTCCATAACACCTGTGCCAGTCTGGAAA